>NW_004955425.1:17893441-17905853 GCF_000276665.1 Chinchilla lanigera | reverse complement strand
GAGCATGCCTTCTGCTTACACTTGCAAACTTTTTTTGAACAAATTAATAAGCAATTAATACTATAGTTAATGTCAGTGTATTATATATTTGGAAAGTACCAAGAAAATAGATTTGAAAGCTTTTCTTCACTAATAAATACATGTGGTAAATCCTACATTAGTTAGTTTGTATTGATCACTTTAAAGGTCATTTTTAATTCAGGGCATCATGTTACATGCCATAAATGTATACAGTTTTTATTTGGCAATTAAAAAGTATAAACAATAAAAGAATACAAAGAAATGCCTGAATGTTGAAAATGAGATGGAAGAGCAAAAGCTTGATTTGTCAACAGATGTCTGAGTGCTAGTAATATTCCAGCACTTATATCTTTTTCTATAAACACATGACAGAAATAAATTGGGTTGTATATATGCATAGTTGTAATCATCTTTACCATTATCAGTATCATATACAATCACCCTAGCAAGTCCTGTGTTCTAATAATCGGTTTGTACCACCACCACACTCTGGTATATGTATTTTCTGTCTCACTTTTGTAATACAGATGTTGGAAAAAGTTAAGAACATATTTTATGCCTTTTCTCTTTTATATCATGCAAAGAGAGTTAATAATTGTGACATTTTGGCCAAGGACATTATCATTTTATTAGTACTAAAGCTTTAAATAATTAAATAAACAAGTATTAAATTTCCTAGAAGGTCACTAGCTCTATTTATATTCCAAACATGATAACACTTACAGACATTTTATCTAGCACTAAATCATCTATTTTACATGCAAAAGATACATTAGGGTACTTTTCATCTTGTATCTATCTTGATAGCTACTTTGAGCAAAATTGAAGCTATGTATGATGAATATATATAGATATAAGTTATAGCATTAAGTGTAAAGTAAGTAATGCTGTATTATATAATGAAAATCTGTGAAAGAATAGATTTAGAAGCTCTTACAACAAAAAGGAGTAAATTGAGAAGATGGATAGTTTAATTTGCCTGGCTGGTGATAATAGGTAAATGTAGATGAAATATAGATATACGTAGGTAGGTGGATAGATACAAATATATTATCAAAGCACTGAGTCAGAATCCTTAAGGACACACATTAAAAATACAAAAATTTATACACATAAATTATAGATGAGCTATAGATATAGATAGGTAGACACAGATCTATATCAAAGCACTGTCAGAGTTCTTAAGTACACACATTAAAAATATAAAGAAGTCTTAAGTATACATATTAAAAATATACACAAGCCTAAATCCTGAGAAGTATGGCTTTGGAATTTAAAAAGTACATTCAATTCCTTCCTGTGTTCTGATAAAATGACCATTTAATGGGTGAGTGCTAGATATCACTTTAGAAAATTACCTCAGTAGACCTCAGACTTTTATTTTTTACCATTTTTTCTAAAAGTAAGCTCAGCTGTGAATGACATTCTATAACTGAAATCAAATTTATGCGTATAAGTGTTCTCTGAGAACATGACTTGCTCTTCCTGAAATTCCTTCTTTCAGTTATAATGAAAGGCACAGGAGAGTAGATGAAAAGTCCTGGAGAATAAGTTCTGATTGTAAAGTCTCTGCAGGGAAGCAATTATCATTAGTTCTCTATAAAAAAAACATTTAAGTAAATCAAAACCAAAATAAAGCACCTGAACATTTTAATAAAGTTACCTACACAAAGACTTTCGGAATACAAAATATTGTTCGAATATCAATTCTACATTGCCTTCAGAAATTCTAGTTCCATGGTTTAGAAGCTGATTCTTTCCAAGAGAACATAGAGATATCCAGACATGGTGGTGTCTCCTGCAATTTTAGCTTTCCCTGACGTGGAAGCTGGTGGCTGAGAGGTCTGCTGTGGCCTAAGGGACTGCGCTGCACAAAGTCGTCACCTGACCAGGCCGAACGAGGAGGAAGTAAAAAGAATATAAAATAAATATTCAAAAATCACCCAATGCAAAAGTACAAATACTGTGTTGTGGGGATCTGTATTTCACTACATTTTACATAAAATTTGGAGAAAACATTTTAAGACTAATAAGACATTTTAAGATTAATGAGACTTTACTGGAGAAATCAATGAATAATAGTAATTTTATCCAAATATAGCAGAAAAAGAGGAAGAGAACTGAATTAAGCATAAAAAAGAGAAGGAAGAGGGAGAAAGGAGAGAGAGAGAGGCAGAGATAGAGGAAGGAGAGGATGAGGAGGAGAAGAAGGAGAAGGAAAAGAAGAAAAATGCGGAAACAAGTCAATAAAATTATAATCAGGAAAATAGTGAAATCCATACCGCAAAACCTGAGTGATTGGAAAAGAAAACAGTGTAATGAGTGCAATTTTATATAGACTAACCAAGATAAAAGGGAAAAGATGCAAATTACTGATATCAAAAATGAAATGAAGCTGGGGATGTAGCTTAGTGGCACAGTGTCTGCCTGGCAAATGCAAGGTCCTGAGTTTGATTCCCAGTACCAAAAAAAAAAAAAAAACTTTCTTTAAAAAAAAAAAATGAAAGGAAGTCATCATTACTGACTCTGTGAATACTAAAATGATAGTAGAGGAATACTGTGCAGAATTCTTTACCCACAAATCTAATAATTTACATGAAATAGGAAAAGTCCTTTAAAAACACCATCTACGACATAGTCAAGAAGAAATATGTGATCTTTTAGGCTTTTATCTATCAAGGAAATTGAAGCATTTTTAAATAATACTCCAAGTGAAATCATCAGACCAGGGAGAAAATTATGACTTTCCACATCTTATAAAAAAAAAAAAAGAGGAGAGAGAACAAACTTCATAACTTGTTTTATGAGGAGAACTCTTCCCTATTACCAAAGTCAGGTAGACGTTATATAAAACAAAACTATAGAGCAATATACATGAAGAAATACTAAAAATTAAGCACAACAAAGTATAAAAGGAAATATATATCATGCTTATTTTGGATTTGTTTCAGGTGTATAAGCCTGGTACAACATTTGAAAATTAATTAATATAACCTAATATATCACCAAGCTTAAGAAAAAACATAACTAACATAGAAATCCATTTGACAAAATTCAGTATTCTTCATAGATAAAAATTTAGTGTAGGAACAGTGAATAACTTAATCAACTTAGTAAAGAACATTTATCAATAAAATTTATAGCCACCAACATATTTAATGTTAAAGAGCTGGAATCTTTCTGCTTAAGAATGAACAAGTAATGAGTATCCCCTCTGATCATTTCTACTTAACATTGTAATGAAATATTTCTATTATAACAAGGCAAACAAAAAGATATATTAACTGGGAAGACACAAATAAAACTCTGCATTTCTCTATGCAAGAAATCCCAAGAACTAATAGTGAATGTATAGTTTTTTTCAGAAATGGTGCTGCAACAACTGAATAAACATATTTGGAAATGTACTTTCAGTGCAAATGTCCTGGACTCAATATAGCAAAAAGCAAAACAAAACAAAATGAAAAACAGTTCCCAAACCAAAACAACAACAAAATGAATCCAGATATAGACTATGTACCATACACCCCAAAAAAGATAAAAACAAAGAAAATAAAAGAAACTCAAAATAATTCAGAGATCTAAATGTAAAATGTGAAGCTGTAAAGTTTCTAAAATATAGCTCAGTAGAAAAACGTAGGTGAACTTTGGTTTGGTACTGAGATTTTAGAGGTGCTGCTAAATGTATAATGAAAGAAAATAATTAGCAAATGTTTTACTTAATTGTAGTAATTTGTTTACAAAATTGAAGAACAATGCTAAGTTGTTCTACTTTTTGGTACACCCTGTTAAGAGAATAAAAGACAAGTCCAAGTAATATTTAAAATACATATACGATCTTTGCATTATTAAGTTGTGTAAATCCTATGTGGTGGATTGATAACTGGTGGTCAACTTATAAACCACAGCTCAACTGAGTGAGTGGTGCTGGGTGTGGGAGGACCACCTAGGGACTGTTGCCAGCAGCACAAGAGGCTTTTGGGAACTAAAGATGCGGGTGGAAGCTGAGAGAGGCTGTTGGAGCTGGTGGAAGCTGTAAGGAGCTGTTGGCTTTTTGGAGGAGCTTGTCATGCTGACGAGCTTGGCTTTTTTCTGATGAACTTGGCTGTTTTCATCCTCCAACGAGCTTGGGACCTTGTTAGCACTGAGAATGGCTTCGGTTCACTTTGGGGGAGCTCTGGTCCTCACTTTGAGCATCGCTTCTTGGCTCTGAGGGGAAGATGGTGCGCTGCGGATTTCCTGGAAAGGCTTGCTGCCTTGGCTTCCCTCATGGGAACTCAGCCATCTTGATCATCAGAGGAGCTCGGGACCTCGCTGTTGCTGAGGATGGCTGTGGTACCTTTCAGGGGAGCTCTGGTTTTTCTGAGCATCACCTCCTGGCTCCAGTGCAGATTCCTCAGCCTGCTAGCACAGACTTCCTAGATTCCACCACTGGTACCTTTGGGTCTTCGCAGTGCAGATCCGTGAAGCAGGCCTGCATGAGATGTTGTTATGGGCTCTGGGCCTCCAGTTGGATTCGTGGGAGGCACTGTTATGAGCTCTAGGTCTTCAGCTGAACTCATGCAGGGCATTTCTGTGGGATCAAAGCCCTCAGCTGGATTCTTGGTCTATAGTCTGTGGACAGATTTCCTGCACTCTCTTGTATATCATTCTTTGGGTGGCTATTATAGATAATTACATAAAGTATGTTTCCTGTATTATATTATATTGTTCCCTTGCAAAATACTCCCAAACCATAACATCCTAGAACTTGCATTTTAAAAATTAGTAATATCCCCAAAATACAATTGCACAAAGGATGTATAGATTTTAAATAAACACATAGAAAGATTCTCAAAATCATTTGGCATTAGAAATTGTAAATAAGTTTTTTAATGAGACAGTCACAAAACATTAAAAAGCTAAAAGCAAACAAATTGTAAAAGCTGATGACGCTAAATGCTGGTGAGATGCAAAGCAACAGGAACTGTCCGTCCTTGACAGATGGCAGTACAAAACACAGCCACTTTGGAAGGCATTTTGGCAATTTCTTACTATGATAAACTCACTCTTGTCATTAATTTCTGCAACCCTTGCATTTACACAAATGAATAGAAAACTTATAGCTGTGCAAATGCTTCTAGAAGTTTTCATTCATAATTGCCAAAAACTAGAAGGAATCAAGCTATTCTTCAATAGATGAATGTGTAAACAAATTGTAGTTCATCCCTATAATGAAATATTACTCAATAACAAAAATGTGCTCTGAAGCAAGAAAAGATAAGAGTGAACCTTAAATGTATATTGGTAAATAAAAGTAGTCATTCTGAAAATGGTACAACTGAGCGATTACAATTTGTGACATTCTGGGAAACAAAATGCAATCAAAACAGTGAGACCAGTGAACGCCAGAGGCTTTTGTGGGAGGGTGGGAAGTTTTAATAGCTAAATTACATATTTTTTGCTTAAGGAAAAAGTATGCAACTACTCCTTGTAATCTAAAGCTGGATACTTACCATTATAAGTTTGCAGAAGCCCATAGATTTTGAAACAAAAAGAGTGAACATTAATATATGCAAAGTTTGAAAACATCATTAAGGAGTTTGTGGAAGCCTGGGAAGAGATACAGACTGTGACAATATAATCTAAATATGTTGCAAATGTATGAAACATACTTACCACAGAGTGACAAAAGTTGCAAATCCAGTAGTGAGTAAAATCTATAAAATTTAAACGGGAAGACATTGTGTATAGCTTTGCCTACCGATGAAGTTTCTTGTATGGAATTACAATTATTGAGTGCTTTGTATGAAGGCCCAAATTATACTACAATACATGTGTACTGGAATTATGCCATTACGCTTCAAGGTGGTGGATCGTGGGCACCAATTTTCTCACTCTTGAGAAAGGAGTTTTCAGATCAACTAGAGAAGAGAAACCAGCTTGATCCATGTGGTAATGGATTAGAGCTGGAGAAAGACAAGAGCTTAGGTTTTACTAAATACAGATACAGATAGTTACACACAGAAATAGAGCTATGTGTCTCTCCATGCTAGTGTATTTGCATGTGTTTTTGTGATTTGTCACATGATATGCCTTAGGATCAACAGTTTTCAATAATAATAAGCATACCTAGCACCCAGATCTAGATTTCTGATGTCATTCTGTAGGAAAAGAACGATTACTTTTGGAAAAATGGCTGATTCAGGAACTTCACAGGAAATATGCAACGCAAGATATCCCCCAAAGAAAGGAAGTGTTCTCAATGCGTTGATAGGATAACGTGCAAGAGATAGAGAAAGTAGCTGAAAAAACTTCCAATTTAAAAGTAGAAAAATTTGAGCAGGAAAATAATGTAGTGTTGTGTGACAACCCAAAATGTAAAATAAAAATTTAGAAGTCCATAGTAACACAAATGAATGATCATGTAAAAGATTAGGATAAAAGACACAATTTTTTTTGAAGAATAAATGCAGATAATTTAATTTGTTAACCTACCTTCAAAGAGAAGCACCATACTTGCTATTTGTGAGTTGCACATAGAAATTTTCTTTAACAAGATTATAGTAAGAACAGAAAAATAAATTTAAAGGGTAGCATGATAAGAAATTTTTCATCATCTAAGTCATCAAGATTAATGTCAAGAATAATAAGTCATGTTTATCATACACACACTTGATATATAGTAATGAAAATAGAACCTTAACTCTGTGGTCTTCTTTCTGAAAATTCATAATCTGAGTATAATCAGAAGGAATTTTAGTAGAGAAGCACACTACAAAGCCATGTGGTCACTTTGCTCAAAATTTCATCAAAAGCATGGAACATTTGACAAAGAGTGATAGCTAAAAGGAGCTATTTTAATGCTATCAAGGCACTTTCATCATGAAAATTAGTAATTTTTGAGCATTTTGTTGTACATACAAACTATATATGAATAAATCATGAATGTTTATGCTTATATTTATGTGTATATAAGACCTGATAGGTATAATACATTTATACAAAATATCTGTATAAAATAAAGCTCATACTAGCTTTAATGAAATAGGTTTCAATATGTCCATGTCCCACATAGACTATGGAATTACCCAAGATTATTATTAAAATTTATTAAATCCAGGATTACATATGCACAGACATTGCTAATTTAATTCCAAAACACAAAGTACAATTCTAATTCCAAATCCAAATCTAGCATATTTATAGTTTATATCACTTTCTTGAACTTATAGATTATCAGATACAGTGATAAGTAGGTGACCAAAATAGAAAGCAATATAATGCTCTTATATAATATAATCCTCTTCTTAAATGTATTGTTATTTTTGTCCATTCTTGACACTTCAAAAGACAACTAGGAAAAAAATAACTATTCATCATGCTAATGTCAGTTTATTAGATTTACTGCAGTAGAGAGAAACCCACCTGGTGATGTTTTACACAGTCTCAATGGGGAAAGTAGAGACAGGATTTATAGAATTTTAAAATGTAAATGAGGGTAAGGTAGATGGTGAAAAGGGGTAAACCGATTAAAATTGAACAGAGTTTCTGATACCAGCCAGTAGGATTGAATTTGTAGGCAAAGAAAGCCAAAGGCCTTTGAGTTACTCTTTATTCCTCAGGCTTTACTTTTGTTAAGTAGTATATTTACTTCGTTTGCAGTCTTACCTCTCAAGGGCAGATATTTCTAGGGAGAACAGCTGACTTGGTGTGTGTGTGCCAAGTATGGTTTACTAGAGCGGCAATAAACCATACAGTGGTAGAAATTGTGGTGGTTTTCTTTCATTCTCTCTATATTTATTACTGTGTCTCTTTCATTTTCAGTTGTGAATTTTATTAGTCACTTTCATATTGCTGGAACGAAATACCCAATACCCATAACTAAAACAGAAGTTTATTTTGGCTCCTGTTTCGGAGAAGTCAGTGCATAGTTTGTTGGCTGCAAGGCAGAAATGGCACAGCAGGGGGACTGATGTGGGGAAAGTGCTCAACCCAAAGCATTCAGGCATCAGGGAGAGAGAAGAGAAGCCTGGGAAAGGAGTGCACTGTTCCAGGTCATGTCCACAGGGCCCCTCCCTCCCAGGCCCACTTCATAACAGGACACTCGGCCGCTGAACTCATTAGTGGGTGAATGAGCTAAGGCGTATGCAGCCCTGCGATCCAATCACCTTCCGAGGACATGAGACTGTTGAGGGATATTTTATATTTAAACAATAATACAGGGGGAAAAGATCTGGAGACATAGGTTGGATATATTCATGGTGCAAACTCATGAATTGTAGGAAAGATAAAAAGGTGAATTCTACAACAAATGTTTTATTATGAATAGGTTTAAATACACAGGAAAGAGAATGTGTTAAATGAAGACAAATAGAAAATGTTACATCCTGTGAGGCGGGGACTGGGAGTCCGCAGATTTGTCCTCGCTGGGTTTGTTTCTCTCTTTCACTTATGTAGAAAGACAAACAGAAATCAGAGAAGACCAGTGCAAAGCACTCATATTGCAAAAAGAACTGGTACAAAGCCGCTCCAGAAAGGGTGGGAGTCCAGAGCTGGACCACCCAATAGTCCCTACAAAATCTTACCTCTTTATAGTAAGGAATTTACTGTATATAGTTCCAGCCATATACCTATCAATTCTTTATCCATACATTGTCACATCTTTTATTTTGTCATGTTTATTATACTTTTAAAACTAAGACACAGAAAAAAGGATATTATTTTGAAAAAATTTTTTAAAAGTTTATTTTTGAGGTATGAGCACAGAACATTTAACAGAAACAAGCAGGAAACCTTTCTAGAAACACGGGTTCATGACGGGAAAAGGCGTGCATGTAATAATACAAAATACAGTTGTAGCCGTGATCTATCCCACGGCAATGTCCCGCATGAGTCCGGCTGAAGACTTAGAGGCTCCTGTTCTTCACAGGGCCAGCTGGAGGCCCAGATCCCACGACAATGTCTCATGCAAGTGCATTGCAAGGATCTGCATTGGGAAGGCCCAAAGCCCAGTGGTGGAAGCTAGAAAGTCAGCACTGGCGGAGGAAGGATCTGTGCTGAGGGATCTGCACTGGAGCCAGGAAGCGACATTCAAGGTAAGGACCAGAGTTCCTCAGAAAAGAAGCCCAGCCATCCTCAGCAACAGCAACAGCTCCTCCAATGATGGAAACAGCTGAGTTCATGTCAGGAAAGCCAGTGTGACAAGCTTCTCAGAGACAAAAAACAACACACTGTTTTCCCTTCCATTTCTCCTTTTGTTGGTAAGAGTCCTCAGATGGGCCCTCCACACCCAGCACCATGCTGATTCAGTTCACATGGGGCTTACACGCTGACCATTAGTTAATCCACCACAGACAAATCCTTGGCACGCAGATGAGGAAATCAATGAGAGATTGTCCATAGGTCCTTAATACCAGCTGCTGCAGAATCTACCATGACCTAGATCCTATATGTATATATATATATATATATTCACACTGGCAAATTTAAGCAGGAAAGGTCAGGACATTAATGATATCATTAATATTTTAATTGTGTCATATTTTCAAAGGTACTATAATTTTTAAAAAATGAAAACATTTTCAAATATCTTCCCATGTATAATTCTCCAAGAAATCTTTCCAAGTCTGTATTATTATCCATATTTAGATAGTAAAAAGTTGTTGTGAAAATATTTAATCACATCCATAGATAACAGAACTAGTAAGGAGTAAATGTGTGAGTTGAAATTGAAATGCAAAGGAATGGTGTGAGTTAGAAAAACATTGTAGCGATTGTTCTGTCATATTCAAAAGGAAATAATTAGAGCAAATTATAAGCTATAATTTCAAAATCCATAGACATATTCCAATTTTTCTGGAAATTTAATGTTGACAAAACAGCCTCCTTCCCACTACACACCAAAGTACTGCATACATTTGTGTACAAACTGGAATTTCCAAATATGTTTCCCTTTTTTGTGTTTTACTTCTTAAAATGAATTTCACTCTTATTATTTCTTACAGCACAGAGTGTATTATTTCCCTATCTAAATGCCAGTGGTTGGTGAGAGGGGTGTGAGTTCATGCTCCTGCCTTCCATTGCCCTGGGATGGAGTGGCTGGAAAAGAAGTCTAAATTTGGCTCCTCCCTTCCTCCACTGACCTGAGACCACATGGTTGGCAAGAGAAGTCTGAGCTCTACCCCTCCTTCCCTCCACTGGTGGGATTCAAGGCCCGGGAACATGCGGGAACACCATAGACACAGTATGAGCCTGGCTAATGTGCACAGGATGACAGGTGAACTAGAGGCATGGAAATATCCTACACAACATTAACAATACAGAACAACATATGATAGCTAACCTTTCTTTTTGTTTTATTCTACTCCTCATCTTTCTCTCTTTTGCCAACTGTCTTGCTTGACTTTATGATACTTTCATGTGAGTAAATATTGCCTCTTCTCCCACAAAACCTACATAAACACATGAAAATTTAACAGCAACCTTCTGATCAATCAATGGGTCACAGAAGAAATTAAAGATGAAATTAAATAGTATGTGCAATGCTGATATGACACACTGAAACTTATGGGATGCTATGAAAGCAGCCCTACATGGGAAATTTATAGTGATGAACTCACACATCAGGAAAACAGAAGAAGCTCAAATAAACAGCCTAATGTTAAATCTCAAACTGGTAGAAAAAAAGAACAAATCAAACCCAAAGCTCATACAAGGGAGGAAATTATAAAGGTAAAAGCAGAAATAAATGCAATTGAGACTAAGAAAATAGTAAAATTATCAATGAAGCAAAAAGTTGGTTCTTTGAGAGAATAAATAAAATTGACAAATCATTAGCCAACCTCATCAAAAAGAGGAAAGGAAAAACACAAATTCAAGCAATTAGGAATGAAAAGGGGGAAATCACAATGGATCACCAAGATATTCAGGAGATTATCAATCCCTACTATAAGAACGTATATTCTAATAAGATGCAAAACACAAAAGAAATGGACAGACTCCTAGACATAAATTGCTCAAAGTAAACCAAGTAGATATAAAAATTTTAAATAACCCAATATTAACCAATGAAATTGAAAATATAATAAAAATTACCAACAAATAAAAGATCAGGCTCTGATAGATTCACTGTTGAATTCTACAAGAAGTTTAGAGGAGAATTAATGTCCCTGATAATGAAATTCTTTAAAGAAACTGAAAGAGAAATAGTGCTTCAAAAATCATCCCTGAAGCAAGTATTACCCTGATTCCAAAATCAGAGAAGAATGCAACCAATAAAAAAACCAGAGGCCAATCTCCCTAATGAACATACATGCAAAAATCCTTAATAAGATACTGGCGAACAGAATACAGCAAGTCATCAAGAAGATTATACATCATGACTAAGTGGGGTTCATCCTAAGGATGCAGGGTGGTTCAACATTTGCAAATCAGTATGTGTAATGCACCATATCAACAGGATCAATGACAAAAATCACGTGATCATCTTAATGAATGCAGAAAAAGCATCTGACAAATCCCAACACAAATTCATGATAAAAAAAAAACCTACAAAATATTGGAATAGATGGTCTTTACTTCAATGTTATAAAATCCATCTATGATAAACCAACAGCTAACATCATATTAAATGATCAAAGACTGAAAAGTTTCAATCTAAAATGAGGAAAAAAAGAAGGATATGCATTTTCACTACTCCTTTTCAGTATAGTTCTGGAAATATTAGCCAGAGCAATTAGACAAGAGAAAAAAATAAAAGTAATAAAGATGGGAAAGAAAGAAGTTAAATTATAATTATTTGCAGATGACATGATACTCTACATAGAAGACCCCCAAAATGCCACCAAAATACTTGTAGAGTTAATATACAAATTCAGTAGTGTGGAAGAGTATAAAGTCAACACTCAAAAATCAATAGCATTCTTGTACACAAGCAACAAAGTCACAGAGAGAGAAATTAGGCAAAGCAAACCCTTCACAATATAGTCTAAAAAATGAAATACTTAGGAATCAATCTAACAAAGCATGTAAAATATTTGCACACTGAAATTTGCAATACCTAGAAATAAGAGATCAAGGAGGATATCAGAAAATGGAAAGATAGTCACTTTTTTTGGATAAGAGAAATGAACATAATGAAAACGGCCATACTCCCAAAACTGCTACACAGATTCATTGCAATCCCAATAAAAATACCATTAGCATAACAGTCAGATGTAGAGAAAACATTCATAAAATTCATTTTGGACCTGAAAAGATCTGGTATAGCAAAAGCAGTTGTCATAGTTTTGGATTTTATAGGGAGAACAATATAACATAGGACACATTATATAATATAATATATATGTATTATATTAATATAATATATGTATTATATTAATATTATGTTAATATTATATATGTATTATAT
>NW_004955425.1:17878241-17892690 GCF_000276665.1 Chinchilla lanigera | reverse complement strand
AACAGCTCCTTACTGCTTCTATTAGCTCCCAACAGAATCTCTACTTCTTCCTCTTCCTCTCCTGCCTCTTATGCTGCTGGCAACAATCTTCAGGTGAGCCTCCCACAACCAGCAAGCACTACACTAGTTCAATTTATCTGGGTGTTACAAGTTGACCACCAGTTTTCAATCTACTACAGCAATTTTCAGCAATAAAAGCAAATCAGGAAACATAACAATCCAAAACCTGAAATTATACTACAAAGTTACTGTGATAAAATCAGCATGGTATTGGTAAAAGTCAGACCTGAAGCTCAGTTCAACAGAACAGAACATGTAAATGCAACCCAAAGTACACTCAACCACCTTATCTTTGATAAAAGAGTCAAATATGTTCACTGGGAGAAAGTTGTTTAATAAATGGTGCTGGAAAAACTGGCTTTCCACATGCTGAAGACTAAAACTAGACCCAGGTCTATCACCAAGCACTACACTAAAGTCAAAATTAATTAACAACCTAAGTAGTAAAAGAGAAACATTCAATTTACTGGAAGAGAAAATAGGCAGAAATCTCAAAGATATATGTGTAGGCAAAGATTTCATGAATGAAACCCACCTTGCAAGGGAAATATTACAAAGAATTAACAACTGGTCTCTCACCTTATTAAAAAGTTTTTGCACAACCAAAGAATTCACCAACAGAGTGAGAAGACAACCCAGAGTGGGAAAAAGTTATAGCCAGTTGTTCCTCAGACAAAGGACTTATATCTAGAACATATGAAGAATTGAAAAAAATCAACTTCTCCCAAATTCAAAGACCCAGTCTAAAAATGGGCATCTGAGATGAATACATACATTTGAAATGATGAAATACAAGTGGCAAATAAATACATAAAGCATATTCAATATCATTGGTCATTTGAGAACAAATACATACAAATGAAAACAAAACTAAGATTCCGTCTCACCCCAAAAAGGATAGCTATCATGAAGAAATCAACCTATAACAAATGCAGGCAGGACTGTGGGTAAAAGGAATCCTTCTCCACTGTTGGAGGGAGTTTAGCCTGGTGGGACCACTGGGGAAATCAGGGTGGAGATTCTGCACAAAACTAAGACTGGAAGTCCCATTTGACCCAGCTATTTTCCCTCTATGTATCTTCCTAGAAGAATTAAAAACATCATACAACAGTGGCATACGTGCACCAATGTTTATAGTACAAGTTGTAATAGCTAAATCTTGGAAACA
Source organism: Chinchilla lanigera (assembly GCF_000276665.1). NCBI lineage: Eukaryota > Metazoa > Chordata > Mammalia > Rodentia > Chinchillidae > Chinchilla > Chinchilla lanigera. The sequence continues at coordinate 17,891,462 of NW_004955425.1, read as the reverse complement.
ACCCAAAGGCCCATCAATTTAGGAATGGATAAAAAAGATGTTTTTGTTTTTTTTTTATATGATGGAGTACTACTCAGCCACAAAGAGGGATAAACTTGAGACATTTATAGGTAAATGGATGCAACTGGAGATCATACCCATAAGTGAAGTAAACCAGACCCATATGTGTAAACATCATATTGTCTCACTAGTGTGAGAAACTTAACTAGTAAATAAAACATAAAATTTACAATAGATATTGGGTAAAAACTATAGAAAAGAAAAGAGACACTGTGATGTGGGAAAGGTGAAAGGAAGTAAGCAATAAGAAAAAAGTATATTTCTACACAAGATAGTTAAGATACACAACTTGTTTCTCTTAGTTCCTTGAAAAGGAAGGTTCTTGCTAATATAGTTTGGAGAAGATATCACACCTATATATTGTCCTCTGAATAACTACTACAAAGACAAAAATATACAATGTATTTATTATTGTGACTCTCCTACTAACCTGTTTTGAAATTCTGTTTTATTATATATATTTTTTTCTCTTTAAAAAATAAATGAATGAATAAATATCAATGGTTTTCTTTTTTTTGTTTTTTTTTGGTTTTTTTCTCCGGTACCGGGAACCGAACTCACGACCTTGCACTTGCCAGGCAGGCGCTTTTGCTGCTGAGCTAAATCCCCAGCCCCTATCAGTGGTTTTGTATTTGACCACTAAACATTATTTAAATACCATAATGTTGAATTAAAACTTTGATTATCTTATTTGTAGCCTCATTGCTTCAATAACATATTGTTGTCTATAGTAAGGCACAAATGACTGTGTTCACGTGACCTACATAGTCAAAACATGATCTTGAATACATTTTAATATATTAAAATATGTATGGGATGACTTGAAATTTTAGTGATATTCTAAATTGATTTCTTCACTGAGACCTTCATTTGATCATTTTGTACACAAGATAAACAAAATCTTTGCCATCGTTGAGCTTGCATTCTAATGAAGGGGAACCAAAGCAAACAGGCAATAACATGTCAAGGTATAGTGAATCATCTTAAAGAAGGCAAAAGGCACTAATACTGATTTTTTTTTTTTTGGTTTTGTTTTTTTTTTTCCGGTACCGGGGAAATCGAACTCACGACCTTGCGCTTGCCAGGCAGGCCCTGTGCCGCTGGACTAAATCCCCAGCCCCTTAATATTGAGAATAGGGACAAAAACTTTAGATGCTTGTGTCTTGCCTTCTTCTGGTGATACTTAGATTAAGATGGAATGGAGGAGGAGACACCATCAATAAAAATTAGGGAAGTTTTCCATGTTCTAGGAGAAGCATGTGCAGACTACTGATAAAGGAAGACCTTGTGTTTTATTGGTAGCTGATTGAAGATTTTAGAATAGGATCATTACAGAGATAAGAGGGAAAGTTGTAGGTTATGATGTATTTGGAAATGTGGGAAGAAATCATATGATCAACCGAAGATGGCTTACTGCTTAGGCACTGTACATTTCAGCTTCAATGTGAAGCCATGTCTTCGGTTGTCAGTATCTCTGAACATACATGCAGAGATGTGATAGGGTAGGAGACACCGACAAATTTCCCTCCCATCTCTGTAACAATGCTTTTCTACACAATTTCAATTGGTTCCTAATAAAAAACCAGGTCTTCCTTTCTCAGTAGTCTACACATGCTTCTCTTAGGACACAGAAAACTTTTCCCTAGTTTTCTCTGATGGTGTCTCGTACCCCATCATATCACACAGATACTGATATAATCTTAATAAAAATTATTTTCTTTATTCACTACTATCATTTTTAAATTAATTAGTCCACGAAAATATTGAAAATAGAAAAGAAAGTGAATGAAATTTAAATCGCTAAGAAGAAAGATGGTTAGAAAATAAATTTCCTAATCTCAAAATTTGATATCTGCTGAGAGAGATTATGATACTCTGATAAAATTCTGAGCACATCTCTCGTGGCTACAAACAGAGGAGGAAACTTACATTTAAAGTAAACATAAATTCTAATATTGCAATAGGAGAGGATAATAAGTTAAAGGTTATGTAAAATACTAAGATGCTCATGCTAAGCCTCAGCCTTTGCTCAGTTTTTCCCCTGGATAAATAGGTACCCTTGAGAATTCCCCTAACTCCATCTTTCCTAGTCCACTAGTTGTTTTTCTTTTTTCTTCTCCAAAGTAGATTCAGGTGGTAAAAAAGAATAGCATTTGCAATCATATGGTAAAATATCTAGTTAGTATTTCTATTAGTTTTTTTATTTTTCCAAATTCTGTCATTTTTGACACTTAAAGTATATATTTGTTAAAATTTTTGAGAATTATTTGAGATTGTTAGTTATTTACTTTAATATACTGTCAATTTCATAAAAATTTCATGAGGTTTTGTGTTTGTGCATATTTAAATATATTTAACTGTGCATACACAAAAAATATCCAGAATTACCTACAAATTGATAGACTGATATAGTGTGATTAGATATATCCATTAGAATTTATATAAATAACTATACATAATATAGCTTAATATACATAGTACATAATATGGCATAATATACATATATAATATAGCACATATGATAAAAGTGTTTTCCTTTCCCTTTTATTAAAAAATAACTGTTTTATATATGTGAGCATACAATAAGGATCCTATCTTGAATCTATTGTGTCATTCTCTATTTTCTTCCAGATATGTTTTTTTCCTAGTCTTCTTACAAGTAACACTTTAGAAGTTTCTTAAAGTAATTAAATATTAGCTATTAAGAAACTATTATATGTGGGCATGCTTTAGAGATTAAAGTATTATTTAAACAGGGTGGCTTTGAAATAATACAATGTTGAGGAGAAACTAAACATTTGTTCAATTTCTTGTATCCATTTTCAAGATGAAGAAAATGAAAAAAATACAATCTTGAGAAACTCTAACGGGTTAGGATTCATTCAGCTACAAGGTCCTTAGATAGAACTATTACCATTAAAGGAAACTGAGGTTTCAACATATCACAAATGGAAATTTAAAGCCTCATTTTATACCAGACTTTGTATATTTTATTACTTAAGAATTATGGTAAAATTATGGTTAAGTACATTTTATAGTAGTTAAAAGCTAAAATTTTGAATTTAAGAGTTGGGGCTTATAGTGTTAATGCTGTCACTTCCTAAATATGGTTTTTGAGGATTTCCTGGTCTATCTGACTCCCCTTCATTAAACACAAATTCTCAAAGTATTGGCAAATGAATGTTAGTCACACATATCACGATATTAGTAACAATTATGAATTTTGTGAAGACTAAAATATTAGGAACATATTTATATAATTTTTGAATAATGTAGCATCCAAAATACTTTGCAAATCTGTAGCATAAAATGTGAATATACACTATGTTATTTTATAAAAAGGCATTTGAAATCAATTATACTACAAATATGTGTAAAATAAAAAACTTTAGCATTTGTTTACTCTAAAGGACAATGACAATAAGTTCTGGTTATTTAAAATGAGTCAGGGGCTGGGGATTTAGCTCAGCAGCAAAGTACCTGCCTGGCAAGCACAGGGTTGTGAGTGCGATTCCTGGTACCGGAAGAAAAGACAAAAAATAAAAAATAAAAGAATAAAATAAAATGAGTCAAACTGTCTGCTATTTGGGTGGTTAAGTATAAGATAAATATAAAAAACATTTTCTTCATTTCAGCAGTAAGGAACCAAAGAATTTAATTTTTAAAACAGTAAACTGCTTAAAGTAAAAAACACATTAGTATTAACTCCAGTAAGACTATAAGAAAATGTAAACTTTAACAGAGTTAAAGAAAGCATTTTATCAGAGAGAAAATATTTTATCGGAGAGAAAATATTTTATCAGAGCCTAACTTGCTGGGGTTACTCAGAGACAAATTCATCTCCAAAAATAAAATACTGAAATTGAGGCCCTGTAGCCTTCCACATAGAAGGAAGAAAGCACTAGAAACTGCAGCCCTTTGCAGCCTAGAATCCCCTGTTGGGGTGGTTTGCTTATAGTCCGTTCTCGCAGCCTCACCAAAACAGAGACCTAATTGTAGGACTGCAGAGTGCTTCCCCATCCCCACACTTTATAACGGTGCAAAAGGTCTATTTACAGCAGTTCATTTTACCCTGTATGTTATATCTGCCTTTTAACCAAAAGTTACAAAGGCAAAGTACGAAGCAAAAGAACACACTTTGAAAACCTCAGCATTAGAGGTAGAGTTAGGTGCAAGTATAATGGAAAATAGAGTAAACATCAAAGAACAAATGGACAATGTTAAGCAAAGTGAGGAAAGTTCTAAGGAAGCATAAAAAATAAAGATAAAAAAACCATTAAAGAAATCAAGAATGCTTATAATGGGCTCAAGATCTGACTGGACATAGCTGAGGGAAAAATGATGTCTCAAAACAACTTTGAAAATTGAAAAGCCAACAGAAAAAGAAAATGGAAATAAAATGATCACACAGAATATTCAAGAATCATATGATAACTAGAAAAATTATAACATATTTAAGAGGAATATCAAGAAAGGTGAAAGAAGAATAAACTCAATGTTCAAACCATTGGTACGTTTTTTCCTCAATTAAGATCAAGCATCCAACCACCACAGATCCAGGAATTTCAGAGAACAAGTAGGGTAAATGCTAAAAAATAAACAAAAACAAATTGCTCTGAGGTATACCTATTTAAATGTTCAAAAAATATATAAAATATATTTTTAAAAATCTATAGGAAAAAAGTACATTAACTATAGAGGAGGAAAAAAATAAGAATTATATCTGATTTCTCAGTAACCATGCAATCAGGAATAGAGTGGAATCAAATGTTTAAAACATTGACTTAAAATTATCATGAATGTGAAAAATTCTGTAACTTCTAGAATTTTTCTTCCAATGTGAAGAAAAAATAACAAACTTTGTAAAACAATAGAGATAAAGGTTAGCTAGTAGACTGCCATGAAAAAAATGTTAAAGATTTTCTAGATGGAGAAAAATGACATGTTAGAAGCTTGGATCTACAGAGATGAAGAAATACAACAAGAAAAGCAAAAGAGAAGGAAAAACTGAAAGAAAAATAATATTTTTAATAACTTAATTGATCTAAAGAAAATAGTAGTTTCTTCAAAATAATTACAGCAACATGTTCACTTATGTATGCTTCTGTTTATATGATAGATTAGAGTTCTGTTAGAAAAATGGAACCAACTGGATATATAGAATAGAATAGAAAGGGAAATTTTTATGGAAACTGGTTTCTGAAGTGAAGGCCAAGAAGTTCAATAATATGCTTTCTGAAACCCAAAGACCTATGAAAGCCACTGATATAATTTAGTCCACATCCATGATCTTAGAATCAGGGAAGCTATGGTGAAATTCTCAGTTCTTGGCCCACACGTGAGAATCAGCTGAGGGGAAGCAGGCAGTGGTATAAATCATACAGCCCAAGGAGCAAGAAACAAAATAGGCCAGAATATTCAGGAGAAGGTGAACATTCTGGGTTAAGAAGACAGAACAAGTTTACCCTTCATCTGTCTTGTTTTGTCTGAACCCTAAACAAATTGAATGATATCTACCAGCACTGTTGAAAGTAATCTTTACTCAGGGTACAGATTAAAATTAAAATCTCTTCTGGAAACACCCCTAAACACATATCCAGTAATGTTTTACCAGATATTGGGACATTCTTTGGGCCAAATTGGCACGCAAAATTATATATCTATATCTATCTCTACATAGAGAGATAGACATAGATAGATATAGATACACACACACACACACACAAACACACACACACACACACACACATATATATAAAATTTTGCAATGACTTATGTTTGCAAATCAAACTGTGTGCAAACAGAAGTCTTGGTGAACCAAGGTATTACTATATGTTATCTCCATGAAACCTACTTTAAATATAAAGATGCATGTAGCAGAGGAACAGAGAAGGATTTACCACACAACATTAATCCTGAACAAGTGAAAGTAATTATATTAATTTCACACAGAGGATACTTTAGAGCAAAGAAAGTTACAGAAGTAGGGCCTGGGTATTTAGCTCAGCGGCACAGGGCTTGCCTGGCAAGTGCAAAGTGGTGAGTTCGATTCCCTGTGCCGGAAAAGAAAAAAAAAAAAAAAAAAGTTACAGAAGTAACACATAATAATAAAAGATTTAGTTCACAGGGAAGATAAATTTTGTCAACAATTGTGCAACCAGTAGGAAGTCAAAATATGGGAGAAAAAAAACTGGTAACACTGCAAGGAGAAATAGATGTATCCACTTTTAAAAGGGAAGACTTTAACACTACCCTATTTAAAACAAGTGACCCTGTACTCATAAAGTTAGTTAGGACATAGTTAAAATCAACTGTACCATCAATCAACAGCATATATTTGACATTTGTAGACTGTTTCATCAACAGATTACATGTTCTTCCCCAATTCCCAGGGAACACTCAGTAAGATAGAGTGCACATTCTGGGCTACAAAATATAGCATAAAATTTTAAAATAAGAGAAATTATACACTTTATCCTTCCATAAAAATAAATCAAATTAGAAAGTAACAACAGAATTATAACTGGAGAATAAACAGAATGTTTCTTTTTTTTCGGGGGGGGGGGAGGATTTTTTTCCAGTACCGGGAATCGAACTCACAACACTGAGCTTTCCAGGAAGGCACTGTGTCGCTGAGCTAAATCCCCAGACCCTACAGTGTGTTTCTTTCATCACATGGCTAAAAGACATCTCAAGCAAGATTGAATTTTCTATACCCGTGTCATGTGAATTCATCTTTTGCCACACAAATTCTATTTTAATGCCTGATTCTGGGTTTGAGTACTGATATTTAGTCATTATCTCTTTCTGTTAGATATGCACTCTGAAAATTACCATATAGAAAGATATTTCAGCTTGATCTATAATATTATTAATATTAATATAAGAATTTACAATGTGACTCTTAATAGTCTACTTTTTATGTATAAATTATTGGATATTTGCTTAATGTGTTTGCATCATAAATTTAATCCATAAAAAGTATTAGTATAGGAAGTTTATGTTATTAGTACACAAAATTCAGAATTCAATTAAACAAAATTATTAAAAGAAAAGTCACACAGAAATATTTACAAAGAATAAACTTAAAACAAAATACTGGCAATAAAATCAAATGTTTGTTAGTGAAATAAATAATGGTAATTGGAACTATAAATTAAAATATTTTCTTATATGAATTTAAAATAAAATGTTCCAAGATTACTGCGAGTAGAGTGACATCTAACATGTAAATTACACTATGAGTATAAATAATAGCTATTCTACTTATTTCACATTTTGTCTCATGGACCTAATAGCACAATTTAAAAATAGTTTATTTACATATACAGATTCTTTATCAGTGTGATTGTAAACAAAATCACATTATAATCAAGAATCGTTAACATAATTTTTAAGAGAACACAAATGACTTTTCATGCCTCTATCATATTTAACTCAGTTATTGAAATTGCTTCTTTATGGGCTACTGCTAGTCAAGAAATTACGTCTCTCATTTTAAAATCTATTTTGGGAATCCAATAAATTCTGCATGTACAGTGTGAATTTTTTCATTTATGATGTTAATAATATTATCAACTAACATCACTAATAGTAACTACTAACAAATTCTCTAATTCCTACTCAAAGTACAGTCTTCAATAGATTTAATATTTCTCTTACCCAAATTTGGCAAGCTCAGAGAAGGGGGTGGAGGAAAACTATACAAACTATAAAAAAGAGCTACTAATAGGATTTTATATGCCTCCATTAAGGTTTGTTCTGAAAGCTATTTATTTGCCCTCACAGTTTTGTATCTCAGGAGAGCCATTAAAGCATTGGGGACAACCACAAACATTACTGACAGGCAATAACAGCTTTTGAAAATATCCATGTAAAATTATAATAATAAGTGTATTTGCATTGCATTAGAGCTACTTAAGCTCTCAGCCCATTTAGAGAAGAAAAAAACTGCCCAATTTTTTGATAATAATTTTATATCAGTGTGGAATACTGTAAGTTGTTTATACAGAAAATTTAAGCAATACATTGAAACTGAAAATTTATTAATGAAACCCCTCACTTATATATCCACTGACTTCTGTACAACCAATCAAAAAGGTCTTTTCTATTCTTTGTCCTTTATCTAAATGGTCCTTCATTTTTTCTAACTTTTTAAGTTCTTCAATTTTCCTCTCACTTTTTCAGAGCAGTCTGAATTTCCCTTTGACCATACTCCTTTCCTGTGCATTCTAATCTCATTCGGATACTTATTTTTTTTTCAGATACTTATTTTTGCATTTGGTATTAATCATCTACACTTAATATGTATTTCTGTGTTTTTCTTCTATAAGAGGTTATTCTTTCCAGCATAAAGTTTTTTGTGACTAGCATAATAATATTATACACTCTAAACTCAGTCAATACATGAAAAATTAATATAGGATACTGACATTCAGGTATAATCATAAAATATAAAAAGAAAGAAAAGATAAAATATAGCAAGTGCCAGGGAAAATATTCAATTTTATACACAATTGTTTGAAGTCATAAACATTTAACATAGACCAAATTATTACAATTATGGTAACCAAGTAACTGAATCATGTAGAATCTAGCAACAAAGGGAAAGAAAATACAAAATTTATATACAGGTCACTATGAGTGATAGTAAATGGGATGAATTTTGCCCTAATATATGGCTTCTTAAGCAATTCTTTGCTGGCTGTTGGTTGTGTAGCCCATGCCCAAGATACTCCTCGACTTCTTACGCCCTTGTGCACCCATCCTTCAGAGAGTTCACAGAGTACTGATATCATGGCTGACAAATTAGTTAGCTATTGTACTTTTTGTCACACAATGGCCAGGTAGTACCTCACAAGAGGCCCAAGACTTCTTTTGTCCCTGGTTCACTTCATATAGTTCCTTGGGAGTGTTTTGTCATCATACTTGGACCACTGATAAAACTCTGTCAGGATGTAGTGGGTGGAAGTAGTAGGATTACTCTTCCTAGTGGTAAACACTGTGATGGGCTTTGCTGTCTTCTATACAGTGAAAGTCTTTCTTGCGATTGTTAACTGGAAAATATGCTCAGCTCTATACAAAAGGCAGAGTGGATTCATGCTCTGGATATTTCTCTCTGTGTGTAGAACAAATATAGAGTTCAAAACAATCGGAAACTTTGCTTTCCCCTCTGTCATCACAGCTATCTATGGCCAGATCTATGATCCTACCACTATTCTTGGTTGCATCAACAAATTCCACTGGAGCAATTGATAGGTGGGCTATGATCAAATCATTTATTTCTCCGCTGTCAAAGAGAACTATGACAAGCCCTAGCTATGTGTTGAGGGAGAAGTATCAGAGTTAATGAAATGCATGATTTGTTCATATAACTTTTGTTCATCTTACACATGTGCAAGGCTAATCTTGAAGGTACCATATTCAACATAAAATTAATTGTAGATTTGCCCAGGTATCCTCTAAACTCAGTGCATCTTATTAACCCTACTCACAAGGGGTAAATCATGTCTCACAGACAATTAGTGTCCAGAGTAAGGATCTCGATATTTTATGGAACTGATTTTCAAAGGAAAATAGTTTTTCACTCAGACCTTCCTCCAAAAACTATAGGAGTCTTTTCTGAAACTCTTCTAAGAAAGCAGCCCAGATATATCCATAAATCATTTCTATCTAAGACACACCCAGAATCATGATGGGTGTGGAGCAAGAGGCAGGAAAGCTTGTCCTAGAGGCCTGCTCTGCTCTTTCTGTTTTAGGCCCCACTGGAAGCTAATGGTCTCCCCATAACCTTGGTAATAACTGAGAGCAGTACTTCTAAAATCACTTTAGGAGTCTAAGAATGCAAGAGGGCCATCAAATGTTGTAGATCTTCTTAAGATGTGAAGTGCAATGCCAGTTTTACCTTTGCTTTAGAAAGACAGGAAAGTCTTAGATTTCTTTCTGCTAAAATAGAAACATTTTGTGATGGCAGGAATTCAATAATGTTTATGTTTCACCTTGTGTCACTAAACTGTCCTATGAATACATATAGGTTATGTGTAGGTTTTGCTCCAGAAGTTAAATTTTCATAATACCAACAATGCATACAACCAGTGTGATATTCCTGTACTTGTCAAAATGAACAAGATCTCTGTATCTTTGTCAAGTAGTATGGGCTACCATCAGGCAACTTGCTAGAAAGTTTAAGTTTCTGATCCTACTCCAAAAATTCTGAATCAAAATCCTCATTTTAACAAGATCTCCAGAGGGTTTATATCCACATTAAAGAGTAAATGCCTTGGAACACTTTATGACAGACAACAAGAGAATTAACATAGCCTAGAGGAAAGACAGTGAGGGAACAGTGCCAGCTTTGCCAACTAACGGTGAATTCCTTAAGACCTGCCCTCCTCAGGGGGTTTGGAAATAAAGCTTGTGAAATCAATAGCTACTTACCAAGGGCCAGAGGCTGTGCTGCTCTGCACTAGTAAAAATAAAAGGCATGACAGAGCATCTGACATTGGTACAAATACTTTGTTAAGTTTACTGTTGTCAATTGTGATCTCACCATTATCTGCCTGTCTTTTGCAAAAGCCAGCAAAGTGGACTGAATTGGGCAGGATAGAGGCCACAAACTCTGTGTGTTAAAGCGATGCTGATCTAACTGCCTATTATAGGAAATATGTCCATTTGACCTCAGGTACAAAGGTGTCACCTGGTTTCCTTCATTGCAGAATTATATAATCATCACAGATGGCCATCACTTCTGGATTACCTCATGTATTCACCACTGAGCTTCTTGGCATGCCTCTTGTGAGTTCATCCTCACCCAGTTAAAAGAATTGTCTGCTACTGTCAGTGGGATAGAAAGTCATTTGCTGAATTCCATCACCTTATAAAGTAAATCTATTCTGACACAGGACATCTTCAGATTTCTTGATATCCTCCACAAATACCAATTTAATGAAACTCTAACAATTCATCTAATTTTCTGTAGGTCATTTTCAATTCTAAGTTCCCAGGAGATATATGAACAAATAGGACCAACTGCAAACACTCTGTCATAATATTGAATTTTTGTTACAAGTAGGCATTTCTTCATGGAGGAGCTCTCTTTTAAGCACACATATAATAGTCAACTCTGGTTTCTTACATTAAAAGCCCACAGCCATTCCTACTTTGCTGCTTCTTGTCCAGTTTTGCAAATAAGTGGCTGGCAGGCACCTTACTTGGAGCATAGCACATATGTTATCTCAGATTCATTCTTTTTTCTCACCTTCAAGGCCATCACCCAGGATATCTTCCCCCTTGTGACCCTGTTGTGTGTAACCAGTGAGATGTGTGAGAGGAGTGTTAATCAGGATTTCCATGGCTGTAACAAAACATCCAACACCTAAAAATTACAAGAGAAGTTGAGTTTGGCCTGCAGTCTCAGAGGGAATGTGAAGTCCCTTGTTGCTGGTTCCAAGGAAGAATTTCATGGCAGCTGCGCTGATTTCCACAAAAGACCGAAGGATTCAGTTTTAGGGAAAAACAGAGCTTACTGAGTTTAGACGGGTTATCACACATCCCAGACTAGCAGGTCGGGAACATCGGCAGCTAGCGTCTCTTTGTTTCAACTTTAAGTACACCTTTGGTTTCTGTGGTAACAGATTGGAATGTTGCAACCACCCACAATGATATATACTTTCTGTACTCTGTTCTGTATGTCCCCCTTTAGATAACCATACATTTCCTTTATGATTAGGATGTTTATCTAGGGCCAGGGAAGGGATGAAACAACCCAGGTGGGGTCATAAGTGGTTATCTAGTCCCAGGTGTTCTTTGTCCTTAAGGAAACATCCCAGGGCAAAGTAAACCCCTCCAGGATTTTCTCAAGACACATTTGAGGCTTGTATTTAAGACAAAGACTAAGACTACTCTAATTTAAGAATGATATGCTAAAAGCTGCCATCCCCTACAAACTTATGCAAGTTTATGATCATGGTGGAAAGCACAAAAATCCTTGAAGCCATTCACAAGGCCCTCAGAGCAAGGCGAGGATTTATCCTACTCACATCTGATTATCAGTAGACCATATATATTTTATTATTAAATATTTGATGCATGTAAAATAATATATGTAAAACATGCACAGGCAGATATACTGAAAATTATTACAGTACTTTTAATACCTGTGCATATTTTACATATATTATTTTACATGCATCAAGTATTTAATAATAAAATATAAAAATACTAACTTGAATGGAGAGAGAGAGTAGAACACTCTGAGAGGTGTGCAGATACAATATACTTATCTCGCTTTTTCTATCCTATCCTTATATATGTGTATACTGGAATTAATAATTATGGTCTACTGATAATCAGATGTGAGTAGGATAAATCCTCGGCTCGCTCTGAGGGCCTTGTGTGACTGACACATCAGGCCTACTCCACTTTATTTCATCATCTTTCTCTTCACTAAAGGCAGCAACATGTAGTGAAGAAAAATGGTATTTCAGATCCAAAAAATGAAAAGGCAGAAAAGCACATATAAAATAGAGCATCTTTCTTTAACTTCCCATGAAGAACCCACTCCTCTGACTGTGGAAAATGAAATATTGCACATGTAAAAATGGTCTTTGCAAAACATCCATTACATAGCCATGAATAAACTTTATATTTAATGCTTATAAATCAGATTTATTTATTAAGCAGAGCTCAGTGAATGCCAGACCCAGAGGTCTGTCTGTAGAATGTGCTTTCATTCAGGTTGGCTGTGTTCAGAATTGGAGGCCATACCTCCCAAGATATATTTTATAGAAGTAAATTTGCCATTAGTATTTTAAAGCCTTCTAGCTGAGTAGCCTTCCCAGCAAGACAGTCTGCATGAGGAGTTTATCAGTCCTTAACGAGAGAAACCCTGCTAAGGATCTGATTTTCATTCTTGATATAACTACTGTATTTTTTCACAATAGTAGCTAAAAGCTTGCTGCCAGTGTGAGTAACAGTTGAGATATATCACTAACTCCTTACCGATAAAAGAGCTAGTCATGAATAGTGGGTGGATTTATTAATATATCTTGTAATATTTAAATTTTGCTATAAAAATATTTAGATGTTAATTGTGCATAAAAATTCTAATCTAACGTAAAATGAAATATCAAGCCCATTGTTGACTTGGAAGATTTAAAATTC
>NW_004955425.1:17833872-17878096 GCF_000276665.1 Chinchilla lanigera | reverse complement strand
TATTTATTAAATATATTATATATAAATATTATATATGTATATATCATATTATATATGTACCAGCATTTTTTCATTCTTACCATTTTACAAAACATGCTTTCAAAGAGTTAATTTGAATTAGATTTTATGGAATTAGTACTTCAGTTCTTTAAAATATGTATCATTTTTCACTTTTTCCATAATTAAAACTGAACCTGAAGATAATACTAAACTCCTGAGCAAATCTTAAACAAGTATGAAAAGTTAAGTAGATTCATTACAGAGAAATGACCAACATATTCTAAACTCATCTAGAGATACTATAGAAAAAAATTTATAGAAACAGTAACATTCTTAAATGAATCCCAGTAACCACAGAGTCTTTGCCAAATTGTTTTCTTGAGATACACAAGTATGATGAAACTGAAATCTGGAATACCATTTCCAAGTGTGGGAATAGGGAAAAAGGTTAAGGTCAGAAGACATGTGACAAACACATAACTGATGGGATAATTCAGGTGCAGTAGGAAACCATTGTGAAAATTGGATTTCAGATCAATGTACGTAATATTACACCTCGGCTGACTACTTATCCTATTAGAGCATTCAGATATAGAATGGGTTCAATGACAATTCAAGGACATTGGCAATATTTATTGTTTGTTTGACTATTACTTTAATATGTTCCACTGTTTTTTCAAATATTATAGCGGCTATGGTTGAATACACTTCAAACTGCTCACTGATTTCTCCATTTTACTTGCCTCTTCTCACAAAACTACATAAAAGAAGGTAGAGAAATAAAAGAGCCAATGAGGATTTATCGACACATGTTGAAGAATCAGAAAATAATGTACTACCCATAGTGATTGCTTAGCCAAAATAATCAGCTTATTAAGCAATTCAGCACTGCGTATTTTGCCCCTGGTTAACATATTGTTATCCATGAAATGCAGCATACATTTCATCATTTGAAATTCAATCATCTGGCATTAAATATAAAAAAGTAAGATAATTCCAAATAGTTATCACAATATTTTGTCATTAATGTTCACTATGTGATATCCAACTGGATCATACTATAAAACAGAAAAATGAATGTTGTGCATAGAATGTGTACGTATCTGTAATCATCCCCAAAATAAAAATTCCTAAGAAATTACAGTGTATGTGGATAGGATCATTTCAGGCTAACTAGTACTTTCTGCCACTATCTCTAGTTTGGTGTGTTTCAGAGCAAATGACAGAAGTCTAAAATTACTTTATATTAATCCATTGTTTGCTCTGAACGAAAAGCTCAGGCATAAGATACCTCAGGCATAGCTTGATAAAGATGTAAACAGTATCCTAGAACATATGAATTTTCTCTATTGTGTCTGTTGTCTGCTGTGCTGACTCCCTTCTCAGATACCCTTCCATGAATGTTGTTCACAGGGCTGCAGAAACCTTATGGGTATCCAGTAGAAAAGACAGAACATGCTTCCCTGAGAGATATAAACACTTACCATCCTTCTGACATGGATTGTGTCTAGCATACCAGGCCTGAACCAACCACTGGATGGAAGTACTCCACTGAAACACCTAGAATAATTAGAGAAACAGGATTGAGAGCAAAATGTATAGTAAAACAGTGGGGGTGACTCATGGGTGGGAAAATACCAAACACACATTTGCCCTACCTCTGCGCCTATGCTCAAAGGAGACTGTTAGAATGCAGAGAACACTGGGCTTGAAGGTAAGGAGATGCTGACCAGGGTCTAAAATGATTACGGCATTGCAGCTTACTCATTTCAGAAGCGTGGATGTAGCTGAAACTGCTGTAAGGAGAGGTTTCTGCTGGGGCGAGGAAAAGATTGAGACCACTGGCTGGCAGGAATTATGCAGTTCACTATATAAACCTATTTCTATCTCTGGCTCTTCAGGGAAGTTTTCAAATTGTAAACAGCCATCATCATTTTATTTTGAAAGTTTCCTATAGACTTTGAATACGGATCAAGGGGCTGCTACCGAGGAATAAGACACCAATGGAAGCTGGTGTCTTCATGAAATCTAAGTGTTTAAGGTAGTTGACTGCAGAAATTGTGAGGAGAGACTTTGGCTGAAAGAAGTAGATTTGGGGATGTGACCCACAGTTACTAGCCTGCTAAGAATCCCCAAAATTAAATGATATTGTTTCCAGAATCCTATATATCCTGTGGCATCAAAGTGTGACATGATGAGTTTGATATCAGCCCTTTCAGCAGGACTCTGTTTTGAGTGTGTCATCCACAGGTGGGACACGGGAATTTTTTCAGGGACCAAAATTTGTCCTGAGGGAATCTTGTCACATTACACAATCTTTTTCTGTATAGGTTTTGCCAACTTCCTGGCTGTTACACTTCATGCCAAGCTGGCATTCTTCTTCATTTTGTGAGTGAAGGGGAAAGTTTTTTTCATTATTCCTATTGAGAACACATTTTTATCTCCATCATTGTGTTTGTCTTGTTTCTAAGTTTTCTTTGAACCACATTATTTATTGTCTGTCTTTTCTGTGCCTTGGAATTTAGGACAAAATGGACATGGTTATTCAAAGGTTCTTTCAATTTTATTTGCAATATCTTCTATATTCTTATGTTGTTCTATTCTTCTTGACAGTGCCTTCAGTGAAGTCTAAGTATAAAGTTAAAGCTATAATTCTTTCTAAAGAAAACATAGGAAAATTGTTGTGATCTTGGCTTAGTAAGTAATTTTGAGACATTACAATAAAGCTTGATTCATAAAGGCAATAAAAGGGCACATTGTATTTTGTAGGCATGAAAATCCTTTTTGACTTGCACATATTATTCTTAAGAGAATAAAGCCAAAGTCCACAAACAGAAATAAAATACTTAAAGATTATGTTTCTTAGAAAGATTCCTATATAAGTTCTAGAAAGAATATTCAAACATTAAGAGTAAGGGAAATAAGTTTGGCAAAATACCTAAATAAAAATAATACCAAATAATTTACATGGACGAAAAGGGAATATAAGAAAAGGTATTCAGCATGATTAATTATTTTAAAAAGACAAATTATAATTAAATGAGATGATGTTATACATCTGTTAAACAGCTAAAGCAAAATGAAGACAATGTATTGTTTAATTGCACATAGAAGATGTTGTATAAAAGACAAAATTATAGGGATGGAAATGAAAGTAGTATTTTTCAGAAATCTGGAATGGGGAACATGTTGACTATAAAAAGGCAGCAGAAAAAATTGTTGAGGTGGTGGAATTTTTGTTTCCTCAATGTTTTGTTGGCTTATGACTGTATGTAACAAAATTTGGGATATAGAGGCCATAAAGATAGAATTTTTATAAACTTTAAAATAATCATTGTTGATCTTGAAGGAAATAAAGGAATAAAACTTTAGAAATAATCCCTTTACAATTATAAATTACACTGAAGGAGGTGAAGTAGATAAATAAAAATCTAATCCAAATTACTTGGGGTAAGAGTATTCTAGAAAGATTATAATGCATGAAAAATACAGTACAAAGTTTTCTCTGTTGGGCCAGATTCAATACCTCAACAACTGATTGCAAATCTGGTTTTCAAAGAAAAAAAACTGTGCCAGAATGGAAGCTTTAAATTCAATTCTGATATGAGTGAATGAGAGTATAAATAAATATGGCAGAATGACTAGATCTTCCCTAGAAAATAATGTATGCTATTAAACTTAGAGAGAATGAGGAGGATTTAAATAATATCCAAACAACATCACAGTAAAAATAGTTGCAGAGAGGATACACTGATTAAAACAAACTTTAGTGAATTTTGAGGAGACAGAACATTTGTATAATTATAAACTACCTTCCTTAAAGTATGTACTAATTACATTGGAGAAAGTAGTAAATATCTAGTGAAGAAACCAGGCAGAGGTCATTAAAACTAGTGAGGTTAGCATCGCCAGTAATAAGACATTAACGTCATACATCCTCAATATGCTACACTGAAGAGAACACATCACTTGTGTGCTATGCTTGCCAAAAGTTCCAAACTTCGATCTACACTAGAAAACCTCCAGGAAACTCGAGTCGAGGTACAGTCTACAAGACAATGGACAAGTAAACTTCAAAAGTGTCAGAGTAATGAAAGGTAGGTTGCTACTGAGGAACTTTTTGTTAATAGGGGAAAAACAGAGGACATATAACAGATGAATGTGAAATCCTGGATTAAATTCTGGAACAGAAAAAGGTACCAATAGAACAGTTAATAAAATCCAAATAAAGTCCAGATGTTAGTTAGTGGACTTGTACCAATCTAAACTTCTTCATTTTAATATTTGCAATATGATTTTGGAAGATATTAACATTACTGGAAGCTGAATAGAGGATATATTTGAACTCTGCATTATTTTTCAAATTTGATAAATTTATATTATTTCAAAATAAGTTATATTAAGCATGTGCATTTTCATGCATATCAATAATTGTATCTAGGAGTTAATTACATTAAAATCTTGTGTATACATAACAGCAATATTTCCTATAGTTATCAAATGCATCATCATATTTATATGATATAGCAAATATATATGTGCCATCCATTTTATTTATTTATTTTTGTTTGTTTGTTTTGTTTTTTTCTGGTACCAGGAATTGAACTCATGACCTTGTGCTTGCCAGGCAGGCGCTGTGCTGGTGAGCTAAATCCCCAGCCCTGTGCCATCCATTTTATATGTACATACTGTATATAACAGGAAAGAAAGCAGAGAGAAACAAAGATTTGAGGCATCTGAATAGCAACAACTATGAGGTTTTTGGATTAACATTCCTGACGTATGGAACTTGGGAATGAATGAAGTTCAAGTTGATCTTCAGATTCCAGAATTCTTCAAATAAGTATTGATATAATAAAGTTATAGGTAAAAATAATACCAAATACATTTTTGGAAAATAAATAGCAATATCAGAATTTATTCAGTGTACTTATAGGACATCTAAATATTGTAAAGAAAACTAGACATTCAGATATGAAGACTATGACAATAAAGGAACTATATGAATAAGGGTACAAGTGATTTTACCATCACTATACACTGGAAATGAGAGAAATCAAATTTTTCTTTATGCTGGTTTTGTGGTAACATTAAATGACAGGTTACTATAGCAAAAATACTAAAGGAAAGTTCAAAATGAATGGGAAAGTATTCAGTGATGAGCTTTTTGCTTAGAATGAATGAAAGGCCCAGAGAAATCAACTAATACACACAATAATATCTGCAAATGAATGTCCATGATTATCATGTCTAACGCAAAGACCCAGTATCACAGATTGAAAATAAATGCCAAATGAAATGATAACAATGGAGAAGGTGAACCTTGTGCAAGCTTTAAAACAAGGTATTTTTCTTCTGAAATAAATAGCATTATTTTTAAATAATTCCAGATACTATAAATCTGAACAAGTTTTTCACAATTAAAATAATATACAGTACAGCTTGCCAATGCCCTCTATGAGGGCAAAAAATAGTACCTGTGTGTTGTTAGGTTAATTGTTGTTTTTTCATTTTAAAGAGAGTAGTAAATGAGAAAGAAAAAAAAAAGAACAATAGCAGCATATCAGCATCACAAACACAAATGAAACAAACCAAGAACATTGAAAGTGATACAATGTTTCAAGTCAAATGATAGGAGTTAGCAGTGGTAATTATATTGCATATTGTTATCTTCAACTACATTGCTCAGATTACCAGATGTAAGAATGGAATATTGTTCAAACCATTAAAGAGAATAAAAAAATTATTAGATAAAACATTAGAGATAATAACTAATTGTTATTACTTTATGCCATCTTTTAGAAAGAGTACAGCCTAGAAGCATGAAAGTGTATGTATTTCACATCCAATGAAAATACAAACCAGAATGTGTTCTACTGTAAAGAATGTACAATGTCCTGCTTTTGATCTAGCTCTGCCAGTTGCTTTTGCATAATCTCAGAGAAACAAACGGAGCTGATTTGAAGGTGCTGTTGATCTTGAAGGTGTTGTTGATCTTGAAGGTGCTGTATGCACTATTCTTTGAGTACATGTGATTTGAGTAAGTTCAATCAGGCCCTCTCAGCTTTCTGCCCACGATATTGACAAGGTTTCATTGCAGATATTGGAAAAGAGTAGAGTTCTTCCCGATATGAAACCAAAGCGTTAAAATGAAAAAGATGAGTTGGGGCAAATATTTGGGTGAGGAATATTTAATAAAAATGGAGACATAAAAATACAAACACACTGCTCTAAGGGAGATAGAGAAAATACATTTTTTTCCATACAAAAGTACAAATCATCCAGCACTTTCCTCAATGAAATCTTTCTTGTCCCACTCCTACTTCTCAACCCCAGCCCCAGTCTAAGTCTAATAGAACTTAATGCATTTTGATCATATCATTCTTTTTATACTCTGTTAATGTTACTTTTGCTACCTGGTGAATTTCATGATGTCTGTCTTATTTACCGTGCACACCTCAGGACATGATTGTCCTTGACAGAATACAGGTAAAATATCTTGAAAATATGTATTAGGTTATTTGGATTCTCACAGCAGCAGACTCTGGACAAAGATTGGCAGTGAGTGTACCTAACTTGGAGGTGAAGAAAGCATCGGGAAGGAAGAGGAAGAGGCAGCTGATAAAGCAGTGTTGGGAGCTGCTGGAGCTGGAAACTGGTCACGTGTGAGTGCAGGACAGAGCCACATGCCTCAGGCAGTTGAGCTATCTCAGTCTTGAAGAAAGCATCCTGCCTGGACAACACAGTCATTAGTCTCTAGGAAACATTGTCTCTAGTGATACTAACTTCACAAGAGTATAAATAAACACCCTACTGTTGATGTTAGGCCCTCTTGCCCATCAGGTAAGAGGTCACCTCCACTTGACCCAGCTCTTGTCTCTTGTTTTTATTTTCCTCATACCCACCGCAGTTCCTCCCCAGGGTACAAAGAGAGACCAATGAGGTTCCCTACAAAATACATTATTAAGATAGTTACAATTATGGGCAACCAGAGGTTAATGTGCCAGGGATTTTGGAAGCCAGGATAAGACACATAATGGAGTGATTTCTTCTGAGTGAGAAAGGAACTGGAATATGTATTTACTGTTTCTATGTCTCAGTGTTGACAGAAATCATTTATTTCTCCCACCTCTGAACATTTGACACAATAAATTATTATTACCCAGAGAAAGTTTTGCAAGTTCAACCTGAGGCAATGTGCACCACATGGTGAAGGAAGAGGACAGGAGCCAAAACCTGACACCATCTACTTCAAAAAAATGTTAGTTGAACAAATATGTCCAGTCTCTTGAGGGTCAATCACAAAGTGCCAGCTGTATCACATTTTTAAAGCTTCAATAACAAAGTACCTCAAACCAGACAGTTTAAATAACATCAGTTTATTTTCCCATGTTTTGTAGACTTGAAATCCAGAGTCAAAGTCCTAGCAAGTTTCACTACTTTTGGAGTTGTGAGGGAGATTCTTTTCCATTCATCTGTCCTAGCTTCCAGTATTCTCATTTTCTTCCTGTGTCCTCACATTACTTTCTTCTACTTGTGTCTGTCCCCACATTGAACTTCTCTCCTTTTAGAGGTACCATTAAGCTAGATTGGAATCCACTTTAATGATCCCATTTTACCTTGATCATCTATCAATCATGTTGCTAGTAATCCATATGAAGGTATAAGCTCTGGTATATATTTATTGTTAAGTGTCATACTGCCGTAAGCATTGACACCTGTTGCTAAATTTGAGACACCATTTTGTTTCTGTCTGTGAATTCTAATCATGTGTTAAAGGAAATCAATATAGTCTGAAATGAAGTCTTCATTGTGAACTCTGACTAGCTCTTCATCAAGGGATTAGGGTCATTGACTTTGGAATTAAATAGATATGTCTCAGTTTCTTCTCATTTTCTTAGAAATACACACCTAGTTAAAGGGAAATTTTTCTTTTCTGCTAGAATTATTAATATAGGCGCTTTTTGCTTCCTTTTGAACTTTCTATTAAAATGTTACTCAATCTCAATGCTTGATATTATGTTAATAGACTAAATGGTAAAATTCACATCTCATTTCCATAAAGAAAAAAATCTGACAAATTAGAACAGCTCTGCATGATAACAACAGTATACCACATTACTTGGAATAGAAAGGAATTTCCTCAATCTGACAAGTATCATTTACAAAACAAGTATAGCCTACATCATATTTAATTGTGAATGCTTTCCTCCTAAAATCAGGAATAAGACAAGAGTAGCCACTCTCTGACTGTCACTCAAGCTTATTCTGGATTGCAGCAGGATGAATGAGCAAGGAAATTAAATAAAATCAATTCCAAATGGAATAGAAGACAATAAAATCTTTACACGTGACATGATTTTGCATGTAGGCAATTATAAGGAATCCAGAAAAAAGAATCACATTAATAAATCAATTTAGCAAGATTTCAATATGCATTCAAAACTAGTAGCTGCAATAAACCAATTGAGTAAAATTAAGAAAACAATTCCATTTAAAATAGCACTGAACTTAAATACTGAGGAATAAATTTAAGAAAAGGCATTCTTAGAAAACTTAGAAAATTATACAACACAATGAGAAAAATTAAGAAAGACCTAAATAAAGGAAAAGGTACTCCTTATTAATGAATCAGAAGAATAATATTATGAGAGGAGAAATAGTCTATAAATTGATGTACAGATTCAATTCTGTCATCAGCATTCCAAATAATTTCTTTGCAGAAACTACTAGCTGATACTAACATTTATGTGGAAATTCAAGAGGCAGAGAATAACCAAAATAATGTTGAAAAAGAGCAGGAAAAAACAAAGAATGTCCTGTTTTCAACATTTACTAAAAAGCTTGAAGAGCAAGACAGTGTGATATTAGCATAAAGAAAAACCTTTAAATCAAAGGAAAAAGTATGAGTCGGTAGAAATAAACACATTTTAGGTCAGTTAATTTTCATTAAGAGTTTTAAGGTAATGTAATGGGCAAAAATAGCTTTTTCAGCAGTTCTGAATTAAGTAGATAAACACATTAAAATAAACTTGATAATCCATCTCATGCTATAAAATTTTACATGTATAACTATCTGTACTGATCCTAAATTCTTGGACAATAGCTCAATTAATTTTCACAAAGTAAACATGTGCATCTAACCAGAAGCTAGTTCAAACAGTGCATCACGACTTCCCAAGAACATTCATCTCCTGGATTCAGACCTTTAGTCTCTACACAGATCAAAACCACTCTAGTGCCTAAATGCACACTCAAAAACAGATAGCACTCTTATCATTAAAACACCACATATGACCAATTAACAAGTGGCATTCTATAACTGGTACTTGTATGTGCCTGATTCTTTCACTTAAAAAGCATGAGATTCTTGCATGTTGTAATTGTAGCCTATTGTTAATGATTGCTAATATTCCATTCATTGTTTAAATATGCCATCTTTTTTTATGTTACAAGAAGTAATATTATAATGCATTGGCTAAATATGATAAACCACTTGTTTTTGTCAATAAAATTTTATTGAAACTCTAATGAACTAATTTATTTATATTTTCTTTGCTTTGGCTCTGCAATGGTAAAAGTGTAAATGTATTTTTATGAAATATGAACATATTTCCATAAAGTTTATGTCAAGATGTAGAATCCTAGTTCTGCAGTTTTAAATGTGTTAATTTTTGTTCTGTAAAACTAATTTTATTATTTTATAGTTCCACCAAGAGGCATCAGTATTCCATTGATCAGCACTTACAGTCATAAATATTAAATATTTTGGAAACATGAGTATGTTTTTTGAATATGAAATAAGCATCTTTGCTCTGTCACATTTTTCTGCCATGATGTTCCCACCTTGGACCTAGCCAACCAACCAATCAACACTATAAAATCTTGAGCCAAATAAACTAATTCCTCTATTAAGTTGTGGTTGCCGGGTGTTTGGTCCTAGGAATGTCAAAGTTAACCATATAAAGTTATGCCTTAGTATCTTGCAAATCAAGTAAATGTCTTTTTTTCTTTCTTTCTTTTTTTTTCGGTACCAGGAATAAAGCAAGGAAACTTCTAAAATTCCTTAAAATTGCTTTAGATAATTTTACAAAGATTTTAACACTCAACAAGTATTCCATGTGCTTCTTCATTTCTCTGCTTCCTTCAGTTGAACCAGGGCCTATTGATTAGTCTTAGCAGGTGATATGCAGAAACATCACTTCTGGGCTACAGCATTATAGAAGAGATATGTGTAAGTGTTTCAGGCAATCTCTTCAGCTCTTCCTGAGTGAGGAGGCCCACTGTAGAACTGGAAGAGCAAGAACATTTTAAAACCCTGAATTTCTAAGTCATCACATGATAATGGAGAATCGTCAAACCAAAAGGAATTTTGCATATGCAAGAACATTACAGAGAGAGGCCAAAGGCCTGAGGTTCTGAGGAAGTCTGCTCTCTTAGCACTGTTCTGTTCTATTCTGAGTAGTTCAACCATGTTGGTAGTTTTTATTTCTAAGAGAATGGGCATCATTATTTAAATCTTATTATAATTTAGGCTAATAATTACAATGATATCTCTTTTCTTTCAGTATTATTACAATAGTCATTTCAGGTAAATAATACTGCCATCTTACTGGAGAAGCCAATGTTGGTAAATAAAGGTGCATATGGACTAAAAGCATTCTATCTGTCATAGTTCTTAAAAGGTATAGCTATACTTAACTATACATAAATATAAATCCATTGCTTTTTTTCTAGAATTTAATCTTTAGCACTACATGAAATAACTCCTCCTGACAGTGGTTTTGATATTTTGATTGAACAAAAATCAGACTGGGTCAGGCTGGGGATGTAGTTCAATGGCAGAAGTGCCTGCCTGGCAAGTGCAAGGCCCTGAGTTCAATTCCTGGTACAAAAAAAAAAAAAATCAGACAGGGTCTGAGGAGACGCTATTGCTTACAAGACCTTCCCCTTCCTACAGGTATTGTAACAGTCCAGCAAAGACCAAGGTAGATCACATCACATAATTAGAATTTCCACAAATATTGTTTGACCTTACCTGTTTTAGTCTTCGGCATTCACTGGTAGTTCTTTCATTTTGCCTAGCAGAGCAGTATAAATATGCACAGTTTTTCCCGTGATGCCCATGTTCATCACCTTTTAGAAGCAATATGAAGTACTGGTCTTGATATCTAGGCTACTTATTTGGTCTTCAATCATAGGCAAAATATTTCTTAGACTGTTTTGTGGACCCATGTAAATTAAAACTAAAGTACAGCATTCCACCTTTCCTACCAACACTGGACAGAAGAATAGAAATTGAATTAGGTAAATAGATTCTTCCTTTAGATATTCTTCCTTCCTGTAATATATTTTAATTAAAGTAGCATTAAAATAATTTTGAAGGAACAACGTGTCTAAAATTTCAAGCTAATTTATTTTTTATAACATCCTACTTACTAAAACAATCTTGCCTAACTTCTGGGATCCCCTTTTGATGGATGCAGCATTTCTCTGAGATTAATCTACTTCTAATTTAAACAACTATTTATTCAGAGGGAAGTTATTGCAACACAGAATATTATGTTTTTCAGGTGAATTTTGTCGTCCATAAATGATTCTCTAATTCAGTGCTGTTCTGATTAACTAATAAGGCAAATTTGTCTAATAAACATGAAGCAATCGTATATATGCAGTTCCATATAAAATAAAAACTTTATTTTTCTGAAGAACAAAGGGAAAAATAATTTCAGGTTTTGATCTAAGTCCTAACTTAGCAAGAACAATTCCACTGTTACTATAGAAACCAACATAAAAAGACATCACTTCTTTTACTCTCTTTAAAACCCCCAGAGCCTTTGGGCACAGAATGTCAAACTAATTCCCTGCCACCAACGTTGCGATGTCTGATGATAAGTCACAGGGCATTGCATGGGCCTGACCACAGATCTGCTCCTCACACTGGAACCATGGAGCAAGTGCAGGTACTGATAAGGAAAGAACAGGCTTGCTTTGGACAATCTTTAATAGAAAGCACCTAAAGAAAGTCTAACATATGTTATACTGAAGTTATTGGCAAAGCAGACTTAATAAGATACCTCATTCTGAGCCAACCAAGTACTGCATTCAAAAGATCAAAACATTAAAATATTTTTAAATTACAGTATTAAAATAAGTTATTTTTTTAAAATGCTACTAATATGAATTACAAATTAATATTATTTACTTACTGCACATAAAAAAGAAAAAATGAGAAAACTCAAAGTTATCTCTGTATACTAAAAAAGATGAAACCAGAAAATTTAGACTCACACATATTATTTTAAAATATCACTTTAGAAAATATTTCACATATGTACAAATATAAACATATATATAAACTGCATGCACAAATAATGTATATAATATTTTCATTAGAAAGTTTTTCACTAAGATTTATATACAGCCTACTGATCTTTCCCCAGAAGTACAATTCATAAAACACTTCAGTCATTAGTTATATTCTTTCGATTCAGATGCCTTTGTTATGATCTGTTGGCTGGGCTAATTTGTGCTAAGAATCATCTATTTATGCCCCAATTTTTTATATATAAAAATATATATCCCATGCATTTCTACATATATTAAAAAATCTGTCCCAACTTCTCCCTTTCGTATCTCTATGCTGCAATAACACATATTTGGTCTTTTCTGATCATAGTGAAACTGTCAGGTTAGCGTGAAACAGAATGTGATGCAAACCAGTTGAAATAATCCTTGTAGATCATTTGATCATACACACTTTGAAGTCGGCAATTGGATTTTGCATTTGAGGACCCCATGGAAGACTTGCTGTAGTGAGTTATTGATTCCAATTATATTTAACCAGCAAGTATTATTTTATACCAAGCATTATGCATGTTTATATAATACCGTATACTTAACATTATAATGACGGTAGCATTACAGTTCTGATACACATTCTTGACTTCAGAACAAACTAAACCCTTTCAGTAAAGGATCAAATTAACACACTTATAATTGTGAAAGTTGTACCAATATTATACAGATATAATGAAAAAACACTTAGTATCAAGAAGCTTTCAATCAAACTAATATTAGAATGTAGGGATAACATGAAGTCAATTTTCAGACTCAAACACTTCTTCAAAATTTGAGTTTCATGAAGTCTTGTTGTAAGTAAAGGCAATAATCTATAAGAATTGTGTTTCTTCACAGTGTTTGTAAATATAAAAGAAATGGAAAATGTGATACCTCAAGACCTTTCACAAAATTTGAGCAAGTTTTATCTTTACCATAAAGAACATTTTATCTTTGAAACAACATAGAGTCTTCTGTGAATTTCACATTCATTGCATTAATATATTCAAAAACTTATTAAAAATAAGAGAAAGAAAATGGAAGTTGAACAAGCTCAATTTATTGCTGTCACTTTTTTCCTTATTGGAAGAGGTGAAATTTTCAGATCACTTCAGCTTTCTTTTTTGTAATTAAAATAATTCTAAATTATAGCACTGGCATTTTTTGGGTTCATGACCAATATCATTAAAGCAGACCAATTCATTTATTTATAGATTCAAAATATTAACAAAAAGAAATGTAAATGCGAAGTGAACAGAAAAATAAATGAGCCCAGATACTATTTCACATGTCTATTTTGATATAGTTTTATTCCCACTATTCTGTGAATAACGGAATCAAATAAAAAATAGAAGCAAGACATATTTATTGGAGTCAATTTCATCCCAAATATCTAATATTGATGTGGGAAGTAGAGCTTAAAAATCTCTCAAAATTTGGTTAATTTTCCTTTATTAAGACTGCTTAAAATAAGTTATACAGTATAAGAAATACCACAAGACTTGATTGCTTGCTAAATGATGTTTCTTACAATTATCATTAAATTATTTTAAGTTCAGCATATTGTGTTTATGGAAGACAAGCTCATATGAATATCTGCTAATTTTATCTGGCATCAAAAGCAAATTATCAAATAGATAGCATTGTCTCAAAATGAAACAAATTGCATACATTACCATTTCAGAATGTTTCTGCCAACCTTTAAAATATGTTCCAGCTAATTTTCTAATCCACTTTGAAGAGGAAAGCTAGTTTAGGTAAATGAAATAACTATGACATTTGCATATTAAGAATAGGACATCAAAAGTGTTATTTATACAGAGTTTCAAATAACCTATAAAGAAGATTGGATATAATATTCACAGAAAATCTACAGAATTTAAAAATATGCTTTCATTTATTGGATAAATTCATTTAAGTGATATGCATTATGTTATATACTTGTATGTATACATATATATGTTTATTTGTACATACAAAGAATACATGATACAAATGCATATATGTATGTATGTGTGAGATATATATATATACACATATATATCTATATATCATAATGGAAGCCACTGACAGAGTTGGCAGCAGTGACAGTGCACACATGGCCTGGACCAACCCACGAAGAAGCCTCTGGTGCCACATCAAGTCACCTGTAGCAGCAGCTGCAGGAGCAGGGTTCATGTGGCCCAGACTATCCCAGGTAAGGACCCCAAGCGACACAACAGCAATGGCAGCCATGATGGGATGCATGGCACTTGACTGCTCCAGGAAAGGACCCTCCCCCAAGACCGGAGCGTGGGCACACACACCTGCAATTGGTAAGTCAGATGCACTAGCAGTGTGTTTTGGTACATAGACAGGCAGAACTAGAAGGTGGCAGGTGGGGCTGCATTTCTTGCTTTGTTTATATATATATATATTTCAAAGGGCTGGGGAGAATCCCAGTAGCAGAATGCCAATCTCAGCCCCCACATTCACAGGTGGCCAAGAACAGCCTTATACACAGAAAAATCACACTGCAAAATTGGTTAGAACACACAACACATTTCTGAGATCAGATTTGAACTTACCACAGAACTGTGAACACAAAATGATTTTTACTCCATTTATTTTTGTATGTTGGATTTGTTTTCCTTTTTTCTATCAAGTTGAGGTCTTTTTTTTAATTGGGTTTAACTTGGTCTGGTTTTACTTTTTTGTATTATTTTTGTTTTCTGATTTTAGTCTCTTCTCTCTCTCTTTTCTTTTCTCTTCCTTTAATGATTTAGGCTTATTACCTTCCTTTGGTTTCATCTACTTGTCTTTGAATGCTTTCACCAGCCATCTTGCTTGACTTTATAATACTTCCGTGTGAATGAACATTATCTGTTCTCTGCCTGTTTCAGTTCATTACTCCTGTGCTTCCTCTTCCACTCTTTGCACTTCTGTCCTTCAGTTTCCCAAAACTTGAGTGGTTATCCTATGCCCCACAGCCTTGCTCCTCCTGTATAGGACATCACTCATTTCTCTACCTTGCCTTCAAGGCAAGGTAGTAGTTAAATATGTATTTAAAATCTCCCTCTTAATCTCCCCATCACAGCAGGGTAAAATCACTCCACTAAAGGGAAGATCATTACATACAGGTTCTTGGTATATGCTGGATTCTGTTATACACCCATAGAACTTGCTCCTGTGGTTACCACTGTTTATCAGTAGCCAGGCTACACTTGAAACAATTATTATTATTTTCCTATCTTAGCCAGGATACCACACCTGCTATAGTCAGTACTTTTCTCCTGTTTGACAATACTTTGATTGTATGGGATCATTAACATTAGCATATCCAGTACCAAGTGAATCAGTAATGAGTCAAATGGTAACAACTTCTCATTCACAACACATTGGATACTCTGGTTTCTCTTCAGATTATATAAATCTTTCTCCTTTTCACAACATGTTGGGAAAGTAAGTTCTTTGGATAGACACAAAGAGTAAGAACCACCTACATCTAGAAGATATTCCAGTGGAACTGCCATTTCTTAGGAAGCCTCAATACTAGGGATGAAGCTGTCTCTCATAAGAAACGTGTAAGCATCAATACAAAAAACAAAACAATACAAAAAGTAGAAAACAGAAAATGACAAGACACAGAAGCAAAATGCAACCCCACATCCTCAACCCACCTTGAACAAGCCCAAAGTGCAATGAGATAGAGGAAATCAGAAGTCAACCACTGGACTTTTCTGACATGATAGGAATAGAAGTGAAAAAAACAAATGGAAGAGGCTACAGAAAAAAATAATCTATAAGGTGCAAAAAGAAATGATGATCAAAATGAGCAACATTAAAGCAGACACAGTTTTTTTTTTGTTTTTGTGTTGCTTTGATTTTGTCTTCTGTGTTGTTTTGTCAATTTTTTAATCTTTAAAATAAAAAAATATTAAAAAGGAGCTCAGGAAAATAATGGAAGGAGTGAAAGCCCAACATAGGAAAGACATAGAATCAATGAAACAGATACAAACAGAAGTCAGAAGATTAAAAACTACATTGAAAGTACATGCAACACACTGAATGAAAGTGAGGACAGAGTATCAGTCTAGAAGACAGGACCGTGGCTATCAATTGTGAAAAGAAAGAAATCTTAAAAGTTGCAAGAGACCATGAAAAACCGAACCAGCAACTATAAGATGAAGCACAGAAGAACAACATAAGATTGATTGGAATCAGTCAGAAAGGTAGAGACAGTGAAAAAGACATTTAAAAAAAAACCCTCTTCACATAAATAATGGCAGAAAATCTCCCAAACATGGATAAAGAATTTGACATGCAAACAAATGGAGCATATAGAACTGCAAAGAGCCATAACCAAAATGAATCTACATCAAGACAAACACTGATCAAAAAAAAAAAAAAAAAAGACAAACACTGATCAAGATTCCAGAAATTGAGAACAAGAACAGAATACAGAATACTAAAAGTGGATGGAGAAAGGGAACAAATGACCTATAAAGGAAAACCCATTAGAATCACAGCCAACTTCTAAGCAAAAACCCTCAAACCAAGAATAGCTTGGAGTGAGGTATTGTAAGCCTTCACAGAAAACAGTCTCTGACCCATATAGATGTGTCCCACAAAACTATCTTTCAAAATTAATGGAGAAATAAGATACTTCCATGACAAAAAAAAAGAAATTGAAAAAATTACGACGACCAAATCAGCTCTACAAAATGCTCTGAAGAATATATTACAAAAAGATAATGAAAACAAACACATGAAAATCAGTAGTAAAAAGCCAGCAGACAGTAAGAAATTAAAAGAGGAGAAAGACGGGGAACCAACAACAGGAAAGTAAAATGAAAAAATTTCATATCAGTTAAAACCATCAATGTAAATTGTCTCAACATATCAATCAAAGGAAACAGACTGGCAAAATGGATCAAGAAACAAGATCCAACAGTATGCCTCATGCAAGAAACACATTTAACTCTAAAAAAAGTCATAGACTAAAAGTCAAAGGATGGAAAAACAATTCTCCATGTCATAGGAACTCAGAAAAAAGCAGTAGTAGATATTTATTTGTAGAAACTGATCATAAGAGACAAAGAAAGTCACTACATGCTTGTTAAGGGAAAACTCCAAGAAGAAGAGATAAGAATCATAAATATACACAAACAAAACTCCAGTGAAGCAAATTACATAAAGCAAATATTAACAGACATGAAAAACCAAATAAGCTCTAACACAATTGTAATAGGCGATATCAATACTCCACTTTCACAAATAAATAGATCAAAGAGACAAAAATCAACAAAGAAATATCAGAATTAAGCCAAGCCTGTGATCAAATGGACCTGCTAGATATCTACACAGTGTTCCACCCCAAAACATCAGAATACGCATTCTTCTCAGCTGCACGAGATGGTCTCTAAAATAAAGCATATATTAGCCCACAAAGCATGTTTAAGGGAATGTAGAGGAAATGAAATCATCCCATGCATACTATCTGATCTTAGTGCAATGAAAGTTAAAATCAATGAAAAAAGAAATCACAAAAACTACATAAACACATAGAAATGTAGCACAACCTTCTGAACAGTGAATGGGTCACAGAGGAAATTAAAGACAAAACTAATAAATATATACAATTAAATGATAATGTCAATACAACATGCCAGAACTTATGAGACACAATGAAAGCAGTCCTACGAGGGAAATTTATAGCAATGAACTCACACATTAGGAAAACTGAACAAGCTAAAATAAACAACCTAATGTTGAGCATCAAACTTCTAGAAAGAGAAGATCAAACACAAAACTCATACAAAGGAGGAAATTAGAAAGATAAGAGCAGTAATTAATGCAATTGAGATTAAGAAAAAATACAAAGGATGAATAAATTGAAAAGTTAGTTGTTTGAAAATAAATAAAACTGATAAACTGTTAGTTAACTTCATCAGAAAGAGGATAGAAAAAATAAATTCAAGCAACTAGGAATGAAAAGGGGGAAATCACAATGGACCCTACAGAAATCTACAAGATAATCAATACATACTATGAGAACCTATACTCTAATAAGATGAACACAGGAGAAATAGACAGATTCCTAGACACAATCAAATTGCCAAAAGTAAATCAAGAAGATATAAACATTCTAAATAACCCAATATCAGCCAATGAAATTCAAAATGTAATTAAAACTTTATCAACAAATAAAAGTCTAGGCCTTGATGTGTTCACTGTTGAATTTTATAGGGAATTTAGAGAAGTACTAATGCCACTAATGCTATAAATCTCTAAAGAAATTAAAAGAGATGCAATATATACTAAATCATTCCTGGAAGCAAGTATTACCCTAATTCCAAACCAAAGAAGAATGCAACCAAAAAAGAAAACTGGGCTGGGGATTCGTAATGATCGTACTCCGAAAACTACTATACAGATTTAATGCAATCCCAATCAAAATACCATTAGCATACCTCACAGATCTAGATAAAGCATTCTAGAATTTGTTTGGAACCAGAAGAAGCCTAGAATAGCATAAGTCGTTCTAGGAAAAAAAAGGACAAGACAGGGGGCATCACAGTCCCAAACCTGAAATCATACTGCAATCATAGCTCAGTGGCATAAGCGCCTGCCTTGCTAGTGCAAGATCATGAGTTCAATCCCCGGTACCACAAAAAAAAAAAAGAAAGAAAGAAAAGAAAGCTACAGGCCCATCTGTCTAATGAATGTAGCTGCAAAAGTTTTCAATAGGATACTAGCAAACAGAATGCAGCAAGTCATCAAGAAGATTATACATCATGACCAAGTAGGATTCATCCCAGAGACGCAGGAATATTTCCACATATGCAAATAAATACATTTAACACATCACGTAAGCACAACCAGAGACGAAAATCACATGATCATCTCAATGGATGCAGAAAAGCATTTGACAAAGTCCAACACCTGTTCATGATAAAAACCCTACACAAATTGGGATAGACGGTCATAACCTCAAACTTACCAAAGCCAAATATGACAAACTACCAACTAACATGATATTAAATGGTCAAAACCTGAAAGCTTTCACTCTAAAATCAGGAAGAACTCAAGAATGTCCATTTTCACCACTCCTTTTCAAGATAGTTCTGGAAACATTAGCCACACCAATTATGCAAGAGAAAGAAATAAAAGGAATAAGGATAGCAAAGGAAGAATTTAAATTATCACTATTTGTAGATGTCATGATACTCTACATAAAAGACTAAAAATCTACCAAAAGACTTGGACATGTAATAACCAAATTCAGCATCATAGCTTGATACAAAGCCAATAGTCAATAGCATTCCTGTACACAAGCAGAAAACTCATATAGAGACAAATCAGGGAAACAATACCAGACTTTTCACAGGAGCATCCAAAAAACTGAAACAGTTAGGAATCAATCTAATAAAGGAAGTAAAAGACCTATACAGTGAAAACTATAGGGCTGTGGAAAAGGAGATTGAAGAGGATATCAGAAAATGAAAAGGTATCCTCTAATCACAGATAGGAAGACTCAGTGTAGTGAAAATGGCCGTACTCCGAAAACTACTATACAGATTTAATGCAATCCCAATCAAAATACCATTAGCATATCTCACAGATCTAGATAAAACATTCTAGAATTTGTTTGGAACCAGAAGAAGCCTAGAATAGCATAAGTCCTTCTAGGAAAAAAAAGGACAAGACGGGGGCATCACAGTCCCAAACCTGAAATCATACTGCAAAGCTACTCTGATAAAGTCAGTATAGTATTGTCAAGAAAACAGGCCTGAGGATCAGTGGAACAGAATAGAAGATACAGATACATTCCTAAACATACTCTGACATCTTACCTTTGAAAATGGGGACAAACGTTCACTGGAGAAAAGATAGCCTCTTTAACAAACTGTACTGTAAAAACTGGCTTTCCACACGCTGAAGACTAAAACTAGACCCATGTCTATCACCATGCATTAAAGTCAAAATGGATCAAAGATCTAACACACTCTTGGGAAACTGAAATCACTTATTTATAACCATCAGTTTTAACAGATAGAATTACTCTCTTTTGTACCTGAGGGCAAGTCTTGAGAAGTACATTTCCTTAAAATGCAATGGTTGCTGGAGTATATAGACACACTTTGGACTTGTCGGAACCCAAAGTCATATGTGTGTGTGTGTGTGTGTGTGTGTGTGTGTGTATGTTGCTATTTCTCTTATTTTTTACTAGTGTGTTTAGAGTACTGATCGCATTCATTGTTGTAAATTGTTGCATGTACATCATAGAGCTTAATTCTTTTCTTTATCCCATCCTTCTCCCTTCTACTTCCTCTGCTTTCCCTCTGTCTCTTGGTCCTTTTCCATCTACAAAGGTTCTATCTCCTCATTTTCCATTATCCATCTCTGAGTTTGCTTTTGAATTTATATATATCTTGGTGTTTTCTTATAAGTGAAACCATGCTATATTTAAGTTTGTAAATTGAGTTACTTCATTAAACATTATGCTCTTGAAGGGCATCCATTTTCTTGAAAATGAAGTAGGTCAGAATGAGTGATTTTAAACATTTTCATGAACTTTTCAGATTTTTCTCTATTTTCTATAATAACCATATGTTTATGAATGAAAAATAAGTAATTCATTTTTAAAAATTGCATAAAACATGCACATTTGACAACAGCCTTTTTGTGAAGCTTGAAAGCTTTGGCACAAAGTAAGAATTTACAGTAGGGAATAAGAATTTTTACTTTTGCTGGGAAGGTTACCAGTCTTGAAATAATATGCGAGACCAGTTCATTTATTTTATTCCATTTTATATTTTGTAGCCAGTTATTGCAACTACTCAGTGTTTCATTCTGAATTTGTTGGGTTTATATATTTGACTTTTTGCATGTACATAACACAGATTAATTAATCATATTAAGATTAATTAATTAATCTATTCTTCTTTAATAATTTTCCCCATAACAGGAAATATTATAAACAAAAGGAGACATCATGTGACATTTGGAATTGCTCACTCAGTAAAACTATTTGTAGTTTCATCCAGTTAATTGTACATATAAATAAAAAGTTTACTCTCTTTAAAATATTTTTAGTAATATTAAATGATTTGGATAAACCATAATGTACTTAATCATTCACACATCAAAGGATATTTGACTTATTTCCAACTTCTATGCTGTCCCTCAGTGCAAGATTTTGTGATTTGGTCGATAAGGTGACTGAGGACCTATAATAACGTTTTTATAAGTCTGCCTTTCCATTGGGTAGCATTCGATGATAAATTCACTGTAATTTTGTCACAACTTATAAAGATACTCATGAAAGAGGACTTTCAGAACTGCTTCAGAAATTGGCAAGAGTGATGGAATAAATGTATTCTAAGTGAGAGGAATATTTTGAGAAGGAATAATGGAAATGTGTTTGTTTTTCAATTTAAATATTCACATTTTTTAATCACCCTTGTACTTATTTACACACTTAGAAGGTACTTAAGATATGGTTTCTCTGGGATAAGTGTCCAAAAGTATGTTTCACAGGCATATGCTTGTTGAATGCTCAATATTTAAGAAATGGTCAATGGTCCAGAGTGGCTGTGCCAGTTCACTTTCCCACACATCAGCAGTGTGTCAGTAATCTAATTTCTGTGCCCATGCTAATGTTTATGTTATCACTAGTTTGTTTTTTTGGTTTTTTTTTAATATTCACTATTCTGGTAAGTTTCTGGTGATATCTACTTGTGACTTTACTCTGCATTTCACTAATCACCCATAATTTCAACATGTTTATGTCCTTATTTACCATCTGGGTAGCCTCATCAATGCAACATGTTTTCACACTTTTTGCCTATTTTCTACTTTGGTGTTTATTAGTGTTCAACTGTAATTCTTTTGTGTTCATGATAGCAATTCTTCATCAGATATGTAGTCTGTAATTTTTTTCATGTTTGTTATCAAGATAATCCAAACTTCTCAAAAATGAATTTGAAAATATTTTTCCCCATTTATTCTTCTGGAGTTGACTGGTAAACTAGTTTTATTTTTCTTTAAACATTTGGTAAAGTTCTTAACTTAAGCCATATGACTTCATAAACTTCCTTTTTGGGAGTTTTTGAACTGTAAATTCATTTTAGTTAATAGTTTCATTTTTATTAATAACTAGTATATTCTTGTTGATTTTGGTATTGTGTTTAACGAAAATCTAACACTTTTAACTTATTAAATTTATGCCTATAATCATAAATACACTACTAACACCCTGTTATTTTTATTTCTTCAGGATGTGTAGTGATATCCCTGTTTCATTTCTGGATTTCATTCTGACAATCTCTTTGCTCATTTTTATTAGTAAAGATTTGTCAGTGTTATTAAGATCTAGGTTTTTATTACAATAATATTTTTATTTCAATTACCTTTGTTCTTATCTTTATTATTTTCTTTCTGTCTGTTTTGAGTTCACTTGACCCTTGTCTTACGCTCTGATATGGATTATTGATTTGAGCCTTTTCCTTTTCTCTAATATACTTTACCAGTTTTTTTTTTGCCTTGCTTTCATTGTGTGCAACATACTTATGACATATTTTATTTTCATTCATAACAACATATTTTCTCATTTTCCTTGAGAATTTCTCTCTGACCTGTGGATCATTTGTAAATTTGTTGTTCAGCTTCAAACTGTGGAGTTGATCCTTATCCTCATTGTGGAAAGCTATTTTTGGCTCTTCTTGATGGACATCTTTGTTGACTATATTCACAATTATCCTGTTGATCTTATTATTTGGCCCATGAACACTTAATTGTTTCTTTGGCTTTGTCTCCTCCGGATTTAAGGTTATGCAGCTTCTCAAGATAAAAATGCCTAGTGTCTATCAAAGGCCTTTAGATAGACCCTCAGGAGAGTATCTCTGACTGCCAGTCAAAAGTATGACACCACCCCCTCTCCAGCCTGAAGAAGCCAGAGCAGTCATCGCCCATTATTCCCTCATGGCAGTTTGGGTTACTTCTTCAGAGGGAGGGAATGTTGTAGGCAGCTGAGTTAGACAGAAATATTATGGGCAGTCAGACGGGGTTGGGCCTTCAAAGGAGCCAGTGTGGAAGAGAAGATAACTTGCAACTGTGGGAGAGACAGGCACTCCCACTGAGGGCCAGACCTCAAGACAAAAGATGAAACAAATGTGCCCACATACCTCCCTAAGGATGAACATCAGGGATTGATAGTCTAAGTAGGTCTCTATCACCTTAAAAAGCCAGGAAGAGTTACTAACCCAACCCCCTACAGGAGACGTCTATATTCATGTCTACTTGCTGTCTGACTCACTTCCCCATCTGATCCCAGTTTAATCAATTTTACCTCATTAATTATACTTGTAATCTTACGGGCTGAACATCAGTTTGTCCCACGTCACGCCCACCTTGCAATTTCCCATTTTTCCCCCACATTGGACCCGCCTCACCTCCTGGTTTTTCTCTATAAATTCCCTAAGAAAAGTAGGGTCCTTTGCAACCCACTCAGGCCCCCTTCTGTCCCTCTCTTGGACAGGAGTTTTCTTTCCCTCAAGAAATATATTCTGCTCTTAAAAAAAATATAAAAACTGTGGACTTGTACTATTTTCCTTTCCTTGATTTCTAGTTTGTAGCCACAAAACAGGTACTATATGATTTAATTTTCTTTTATTTTTTTAATTTGTTATGCCTTACTTTATGATACATTTTTGGAAATCTTTAGTATATACTCCTGATAATGTTTCACATACATTTAGAAATATATCAGACAGTTGTATGTGTATGTGTGTGTGTATACATATATTCAACTATGAAACATTTTAGAAGATTCAAAGGGAAAAAAAAACAGCAGTTATATTTACTCATATTTTTTTGCCATATTCCTGATAATTCAAGATTTTGCCATTGATGCCTTTTTGAATTATAGGATTGTGCTTAGCCATTCATTTATAGTAAGTCTACTGGTGACAAATTGTCTTATTTTTATTTAAAAGCATCTTGATTTCCTCTTTAGTTTAAAAGGATATTTTCATAAGAATACTTTATGTTGGAAGACTTTCTATTAGAATTTGAAATACTGTTGCCTTTTTTGTTATTTTTTTTATGAGAATCCCACAGTCACTCATAGTGGTTTTCCTGTTTAGGTAAGTTACCATTGTTATTTTACTACTGTCAATATTCCATCTTTTCTTTAGTTCCCAAGAATTTGACTACAGTATATCCTGGTGTGAATTTGCTATTGTTGTTGTTGCTGCTGTTACACATACCTGGGATTCTCTCGGCTTCTTACATTTGTACATTTATATCTTTTGCAAATTTAATTTTTCAACCATTATTTCTTCAAGTACATTGTAATCCCATTTTCTTTCTCCTGTGCATTTAAGACCACTTATGCCATGTGGCTTCTAAAGCTCTGTTCATTTTTTTTAGTCTACCTGCTCTTTGTTCTTCAGATAACTTTGTTTCTAATATTTCATGTTGTCTCACTGATTGTTGTCCCTCTATTCTATCACAAAGACACACATTGATATTATCTTTTTTCCTTTTTAAAAATTTCAATTATTACATTTTCTGACTTTCAATATCCATTTTTTCTTCCTTTGCTTAGACTTTCTATTGTTTTCATTTGCTACAAATGTGTTGCTAGATTCTTAGATGTCTGATATTTCTAATGTCTCGCCATCTGGATGATCTCCAAAGAACCTAGGTAGTCCTACCCCTAAGACATTGCTGGCTGCAGCCCACATGGCCTCTCACTTGAGCTCATTCCATTCACTATGTTCATCTTTCCTCAGCAGATGATCCACGTTTCTGGTTTCTCTAACTTCCTGGGTTCTCTACCGAACCTTTGACTCACTCTCTGTTTGTACTGCTGTCTTGGGGATATACTGGCTTGCCTCCAAGGCCTTCCTTTGACATCTGGGTGGAAACTTTCCTCACACCATGCCTCTTCTATTCTGCATGGCTGAGAAACCATGTGGATGATGCCATGCTCTCTCACACCTAAAGAGTAACCTCCTTGCTACACTTTAGACAATAACTGTAGCAACCTGTCCATACTTTGATGGCTAACCACAGTGAAATAAATTCTGGGGAAAAATTTCTCTAAGAGGTCCTTTTTGAGCAGGCATTCCAAGGGCTTTCTTCTCAAATGAAAGCTTTACAGTTTTGCATCCTAGAGCATGTGATGGATGAGGGTTCTTGTG
Source organism: Chinchilla lanigera (assembly GCF_000276665.1). Taxonomy (NCBI): domain Eukaryota; kingdom Metazoa; phylum Chordata; class Mammalia; order Rodentia; family Chinchillidae; genus Chinchilla; species Chinchilla lanigera. The sequence goes on along the minus strand of NW_004955425.1, from coordinate 17,852,567 downwards.
GATTTCTGAGATGCTCTCAAGGCATCAATGCCGTTATTCTGATGCAAAGCACTTGGCTTCTTCCCTTATTTTATTTTAAAGAAAATAAAAGGAAAGCAATAACAATGATACAGAACTTTAATCTTTTTAACAACCTTGCTTTCCTTTGCATCAAGTCTGCAGACTTTTCAAATCATTTACCTCTGCCATTTGCTCCTAATTCACATATAGTTCTGGCTACAAGTAGCCAGCAGTAACTATGCCACACCTGAATTATGGGCTGCCATGAGATTGCCTTTGTCAAATTCATTCATCTGTCTGAATTAAATTTTGCCTCACACAAAATATTAGTACATAGGCAAAATATAGTTAAAACCAGAAACATGAATGGCCTTTGTTCTCATTTCCAATAGAATCTGATTCCAACCTGATATCTCATGAGCCTGGCCTTTACTATTTACATTCCTACTGGTATTCTGCTCTTCTCAGCTCCAACCCAGTTGAAAATCAAATGCCACCCACAGTTTTCTAGGGTTCTGTATCCTTCTCCTCCTGATTTTTCAAAACCAGTCTCACAAACTAGGTTTCTGAGCCAGATGGTCAGATGCAGTCACAGTAAATGTCCTGCTTTCTGTGATAGTCAGCTTTCTGGTTACTGTGACAAATGCTCCAACACCTGTCACTTAGAGCAGAGCTATATTTTGGCTGAAAGTTTCAGGGGATTCAGTCCATGTTTGTCAAGCTTCAAGGAAGAAATGCCATGGGGAATGTGCATGGGAGAGGAAAGCGGTTCTCTTCACAGCAGAGAGAGAAAAGCAAGACCCAAAGATGCCCCAGTGACCACTTCTATGGACCAAGCCCCACCTCAGAACACATGAGACTTTTGGTGGACATTTCAGATCTGAATGTTAACAAAGGTAGAGTAACATATTTTTCTTTTCTTTGATGTTTGTTTGGATGTGGCGATTATTGTCTAAAAGTCTTCTGTCTTGCTATTCTGCCTATATTATGGTACTTTAGCTAGAAAATGCATGTTTTGTGAGTGGATCCAGCTTATTTTTGGCCATGAAATACATAAAATAATAAAGTAGAGAATTTACTTCCATGTTGCTCCTTGTATTCAAATATGCCTAATCAGTTTGCTTTCATCTCTAACTTCCACAGTCCTTTTCTGTTTTTGTGAGTGAGTGAGTGTGTGTGTGTGTGTGTGTCTGTGTCTGTGTGTCTGTGTTTAGGGTTTGTAGTTGTATCTAATGAGAGGAACTGGAAGAAGTATGTCTACTGTATTTTCACAGAACTCAAATGTTAACAGGTTATATCTAATCTTTCTTATAGCAACCATTGAATTTCTCATTTCATTATTATGCTTTTCAAGCTGAGAATTTCTTGTTTTTCTCTTCACCTTTCTGTTGACATTCAAAATACAATCTTCTGTATCTGTGGATATTGTAAACATTTAATTTTAAAATATGGATCTGCTTACTCCAGTGTTAAAAGGCCCACTCTAGATATTTCTAAATTCTGCATTTCTCCTGAGTTCTGATCCTGTTGTCTTGTATTTTGTATGCTTTGCTATTGTGCTTTGGAAGCAGTATTTTATTTACCAAATTGATTTTAGAAATCTTCAGCTTTAAGGTGATATTATAACTGCCAGGAATATACCTTTGATTCTTTGAAGATTGTGGGTGAATTATCCATCTGGGGTCACATTGCTTCAGTTTCAAGTGTTGAGATGCTTATAAATTGCAGTATCTACCTGAGAAGACATTTTCATCTCTAAGTTACTCTTTGTTCTAGTGTTGCACTTCAAGGTCAGCAAAAGGGTTACTGATGAGCAAGGCTGGATCAAGAGTATAGGGAACAAAAGCCATGGTTGTAAAACTGAAGGGGGCACTGACTCTTTAATGCCAGTCTGTACTTGCATGAGCCTGAGAGTGAGTGGCTTCCTCAGCTTTGCACCGTCATTCTCTCCGGGGCTTGCCCTAGGCCTGCACTTTTATTAGACACTTTCACCTCTAGGTGTCTTATGCCAATCTATCCACAAAGCTTTATATGGCTGTTGAAAGAGCTATTTAATCTCACTCAGTACTGACTACGTCCTCAAGATTTGATAAACAGACTAAAAGGAAAATTGATCTGAAATGCTAGTCTGACTTTCCTAAACAACTATGAAGTTCTTGTTTCCAGTCTGGTATGTAAGATATCTAGAGCAAGATTTCAAGTTATTTGGTGGTTAGAAAAGTACCAAAGTATTGTTTCTTACAAATGAATGGATCACTTGTGTGGCTGTGTTCTCTAAACAAATTTGCTGTTTAGTCTGATCTAGCCCATACGTGGGAGAATAGCTAAGAGTTGATTTAAAGCTGGCTTGTCTATAACAGTCCTGGCTAGCTCAATTGGTTCTGTTCCATGTACCATCTTATCCTCCCAGCATGACAGCCTAGCCTTGTCGTTCTCAATCAGAGGGTTCCAACTAGAAGGTGGGAACCTTGAAACTCATTAAAAAATAGGCTCCGAACTGTACCTGCCACATCTGCCAAAGTACTTCTACAAAATTAGTTAATGTTACACAAACTATACAGGAAAACGGGTTTGATTGTGACATATATATGTGTATGTACACATACATGCATATATCATACTTTGACTAAAACAATTCATAAGGCCAATACAAATCTAGGCACTAAAAGTCTCCACCTACTCCAGTCCTACAGCAAGGAACCAACAGTCACATTGTACGGGGAACAGATACAAAGAAATAGTAAATCTGCGACACTGTTATAGTTACCTACTATACCTGACAATCTATTATAAATTTTTATTGCCATTAATTTTAAGTTGATATTTGGTCATATCTTGTCTGATTTTTCATCATCCTCTAAAGGAAATTTGATCTGATTTACTTAATCTACTATTGCTATTATTGCTAAAAGATTTCTCCTTTTACTTTTATGTTTTTAGGAATATTTATTGTGTAAATTTGTTAACCTATGAAAGAGAACAATTACCTGAGTGGCATTAAAATATATATAAATATCTGTGTGTCTATCTATCTAGCTATCTACCATTTTTCTCATTGAGCATAATGCTCATTTAGAGTCACATAAAGTACCAGGCTAGGAGTTCAGGCAGTTGCTTAGTGATATTCCATTTCTCCCCAAGGAGTTCACGTGTAAGCATGCTTATTTATGTTTACTTCAAGTGTATATGTCATGTAAATTTAGTCCTTGACATGCAATTCAGGAAATTGAGTCTCTTTTATACAGTTCACTGATTGTAAAGTCCATGAACAGTTTATTGGATAGTTTCCACTCAGTCAGGCTGCCTGGTGTAATTTTTCCTAAGGGACTGAATCTCTACATTGTTATTTCAATCTCAAGTAAAGCTACTTGCATTGTAATAGTTGGAAACTCATGATTTTCCTTTGCAACAACTTTCACAGACTTGTTATTAAATTGTTGTTTCTTTTTCTCTGCTGTTCTAACAGCACCTCCAGGAAAAGCTGCAGTTGTAAATAAAATAAGACTATATCATGTATGCTCCATTAAACACAGAATTGCTGTTATTTTTCTTTTATTCTACATCAGAAAGAAACATAATCATAATTGTGTACAAAATATCTACTATTTTCTCTTTGCAATGTCATCGTTTTAATGCTCTGGACTACCCAATAATGTCATACTTCATAAAATTGCTACTAAAATCCGTGGTCACCATAGGTTAAGACCTTGTGTAACTACTCTCAATAGCGCACTTAACTGAAGAATGGTGATATCCTCAAGGGCTGTTTTATGTTGTTCAGCACACTTGTGCATTCTTTTTCATTCGTATTTTTCTTAATCTGATTCACTGTATGCAACAATCAGCATGCATTTATTGATTTGCTTCTTTATGATCATCACTAGATTCTCTTTCTAGAAATATAAACAGAAAGCATAAAAATATTGCTGTTAAGAATATCAGAGGTAGAAATATACTAACGTTAAAATAGGACCTGTTTCAGTATTCCAGATTAATTAAATACATATCTACACAAATTTTCAACATTTTCAGGAAATTCATTCACTAAGGTTGCTTTTGAGTACCAGTAAAACACTATAACTTTATCATATTTCCCCTATTACACTGAATCTGCCAGAAATATCTACCTCAACAAAAATTTCTAACCAGTAAACTTAAAATAATTTCATTCATTTATAATGATCTAAGCTACTTTGTAAATCTTAAGAGAGTAAATATTTCTGTTAGAGCAATCTACAAAAATATTTGAGAACCATAATTAGATACCACTGAACACTGTGAGACCAGCTAAAATTAAGAGACTGATCCTACCAGCTACTGGCGGTGATGTAGAGGACTTGGAGAATTGGAATTCATGCTCCTCTGATAGGAACATAAAATCATACAACTACTTTGGATAATATTTTGAAGTTTCATTAAATGTTTCTCTACACTTGCTGTTTCACTTAGTTATTTTTTAATTTTTTTTCATTTTAAAAAGAATAGTAAATGAGAAACAAACAACAACAAAAAAATAGAACAGTAGCAGCATACCAGTATCACAAACATAAACAAATCAAAGCAAGAACAAGACAGTAGAGGTAACACAGAGTTTCACTAAACAAGATGTTATGAATTCATCACTGTAATTCCATTGCATATTGTTACCTGCAAATCAGTTGCTCAGACCACCAGACACAAGCATATAAAATCTATCAGAACATAAAAAATTGTTATCATTAACTGTTCATTTCAATACACCATCAGACAACAGCAATACAATTCTCAACCCAGAAAGAATGGCTATCATCAAGAAATCAACCAATAACAAATGCTGGAAAGGCTGTGAGGAGAAAGGAACTCTTCTCCACTGCTGGTGGGAGAGTAGATTGGTGCAGCCACTGTGGAAATCAATTTGGAGATTCCTCACAAAACTAGGATTGGAAGTCCCCTTTAATCCAGCTATGCCCCTTCTGGGTATTTTCCCAGAAGAATTAAAGACATCGTACCACAGTGATACGCGTGCACTTATGTTTACAGCAGCACAATTTGCCATAGCTAAATCTTGGAAACAGTCCAGATGCCCATCCACTGAGGAGTGGTTAAAAAAAAAGAAGATGTATTTTAATACAATGGAGTATTACTCAGCTATTAAAAAAAGATAATCTTGAGACTTTTGTAGGTAAATGGATGCAACTAGAGACCATATCCATAAGTGAAATAAATCGGACCCAGATGTTTCACCTAGTTATTCCACTCCTGGGTACACATTGATGAGAAAATAAAACATACACCTATCCACACACTTGTGTATGAAAACTCATGGTAGTTTTCTTTGCCATAACTTCAAACTGGAAAAGAACCCAAATATACTGCAGCAGGTTACTGAATAAACAAACATGGCATGTAAATATTAATGAATTATTGATACATACAGCAACCTAGGCAAAAGAGTATTTATTCTATTTCTTTCTTATGAAACCCTAGGAAAGATAAACTAACACAGTATGTAGCAAAAAGTGCACACCAGTGTTTGCCTGAAGGAGAAAAGAAAAGGAATGGGAAGACAGAATTATAAAAAGGTGCAAAGTAATTTGCAGGTGATCAATGCTGTCTCCATTTCGACTATAGCGATAATTTCATGGTAATATTCACATGGTAGCCCTGCACACTCTAAATATAAGCAGTTCATTGTATGTTTAGTGAATACATTTAAATTAACAGCTTTTGCTTCAGCAACACATATACTAAAAATTAAAATAAAATAATAAATAATGAAATGTATTCAGGGCTAGAAAGTGTAGGAGAATTTTGAGGTTATTTTCAGTAGAAGTGATATTTGGACTTTGGTAATACATTCACCTCTCAGAAAAAAGGGGTGGATTATCATGTTCTCTTTCTTTTATTTTTCCTTTCTTTTTCTTTATTTCTTCCTGCCTTCCTCCATTGTTCTTTCTTTCCTTCATTTTTTCTTTCATTATTGATTCACTATAATTAATATACAGATATTGGTTGACTAAATAGTCCAATTTTAACCTTTTGAACTTTTGTACCTCTCCAAATGTCTGCTACATATGAGCTCATAATATACTTACATATTCACTTTAATTTTTGATAGGCTTATTATTGGTTTATGTAGCGAATAAATAAAGATAGAAAAATTAAGCCCAATTAAAAGATGAATATAAAAGTTTGATATTAACATGTTACACCTAATTAGTTTTATGGTACTTTGGGGATTATTAATATAGTTTATATTATTGGACAGAGTTCAGTGCTTATGAGGTTTTTTTCAGTAATATTCTATTATTGAATTTTATTACTATCCAATTTAATGGAAATTAAAGTCTTCACTGAATGGCACATTACCTATGCATTATTAAAATATTAAGGACAGATTTTCACTCTCATTTTATATCTATTTGTGTTACTTAATTTATAATGCTATTAAACGTTTGTTTGTCTTTTTATTCTTTTACTTAACTGATATAAAGCATGAATTTCTCAGGTGACTGTTATACAAAATGACCATTGTTATAAAAGACTATCTACTGGGACCAAAATTACTCCGATTAAAAATATGTTCTTTGATTGTTAAAACCAGAATTTGTTATCCAAAAAGTGATCTATGCAGCTAATAATAAAAATGAAATTTGGTTAAAGTCTATGTGATACAGTGTACTTGTCACTGGAAATAATGCATTCCACATACCTTCCCTTTCAGAAGGATTTTCCTTGGCTTTATTAGAAACAATTGCAAACAAAGTCCTTTATCTTCTTACTGTAATTCAGATAAACATTATATAAATTATGCAATGTTCCTGGTACCGGAAAAAAAAAACAAAAAATAAAATAAAGTAAATTGAGCAATGCTTATCTTACTATAGAAAGATGATGGATTAAATTTAGAAAATTACATGATGCATTTTCTTCCACCCTAAGCTGACAATGGGCTGAGTCAATACTTCTTCAATTTCATGTGTGTGAGAAGACTTTTCTTATTTTATGTAGATCATTTTTTCCAAGTGTGAGGTTCATGATCATATGTTTTTGATACAAAGGAAAACATTTTTATAAATATTTTTAAAATTTTTATAAATAGACCACATCCAGAATAGCTAGCAATTTAGTGTATTCATTCTCTATGGCTGTGTTGGTAGCTATAGATACACAACTTAAAATCACCTTTTGTATCATCTCCCTATCTACTAATAAATTCTGAAAGGTGCATGTAACTCAGTCAAAAATTTTGGAGCAAAAATACAAAACTTTCTGGAGTAATTACATCAGTGAATGACAAAATTGAGAGCATTTGGTACTTATGACTCATTTTTTTTCCTGTTAAAATATACTATGAGAGTTTTCTTATTGTGCAAAATATATGACTTTTTGACTTTTATGAATGCTTGTTTCCTCTTTTACTGTGTTCATTTTCCTTAATTTTTTTTTCCCCCGGTATTGGGAATCGAACTCACGACCTTGAGCTTGCCAGGCAGGCGCTGTGCTGCTGTGCCCCTGAGCCAAATCCCCAGCCCCCTCCTTTATAATCTTTCTTTCCTTTTTAAAGAAATATCTTCACCAAACACCTTCAAAGAAATTTCTGCATCTATTTCATAATAAGAATATCTTGTATTGCATCTATGATTTCAGATGTTTCCCAGAATTTTTTTTGTTCAGAAGTTTTCCACTTCTAAGGATTTAGAATGCTTACAAAGTCCTTTGTTTCTGTTTTGCTTTTTTGTGCTGTGCTCCATTTTTCACATTGTTTACACATTATACAATATTTAAAAATTGAATATACAGCCGGGCATGGTGGCACACGCCTATAATCCCAGCACTCCGAAGGCTGAGGCAGGAGATGATTGCGTGTTCCAGACCAGCCTGGGCTACAAAGTGAGCTCAACACCAACTTGAACCACAACACCAACTTTGACCCTGTCTCAAAAAGACAAAAAAAAAAAAAAAAAAAAAAAAAAAATTGTATATACAGACCGGAAGTTTGTCAACAAAGAAACTTTTTGCATGCCCTTGAGCCATATACTTATAACAATTAGGACACATTTTATCCAAAGCTGTGCACACACTCAATAGCTATGTATACATCTGTTGTAGTAATTCCGGATAACAAAAAAAACATGTCTCTCTACCTCTGCAACAACAAAGTTTATCACTTTCTCATCACCTTTCAGCTGTAGCAGCTGCGGTTCTGAGTTGGTTGTTGCGCAGCTTTCTTCAAGTGTACTAACTGACTGGGAGCCTGTTTTGTGTGTCTTCTATTTTAACATGCAAGTCTGCTTCGGCTCTCTCATTGCTAAGGGGAAAATGAAAAAAAAAAAAAAAAGAAAAAGAAAGTCAACCTAAATTATGTAACCACCATAGCTTCTTCTAGGATTGAATAAAATCTGTTGTGCCCTTATCGCACTGGCTAAATTGTCTTATACCAAGGCCCATATTAATGAGGTAAGAATGTGTACAACTTCCATGAGATGCACAGACAAATCACATAAAAAAGGATGAAGAGATTTATTTCTATTCCCAGATGAAAACAAGTAGTTGGGCATAATTATATGGTCTATACTAATCAGAAGTTTTAGGTTAATTTTCTAAGGGCTGCTTAAATTTTAAAAGACTAGTTCTACTTTTGAGAACCTAAGGACATTTCAGATTGATATAGAAATCTTTCAAAATACTACAGATCCTTTCATGTTAACTCTGAAAATGAAACAATTGATTTCATGAGATAACTTAAAATAGATATATTGAATATATTTCATACATAATGGAGCAAAGTCTTTACTTGCATTGCAAAATATCAAATTCTTTCAATTTCAATTTTATTCCAGCACTGTAAAATTCTAGCCTATATTTTGTGCTAATAAGAAGAGTTCTTAAGGAAATTATATAGAATTTTACCACTCTGATATTCATCCTTGAGTCAGAAATATTAGTTCTGCATTTTAATTTTATTATCCCTAACTAATTGGACACATCCTGTGATATCAAAATAAAGTTGAATCACACTTTATGAACAGGATTTAAGATCTATATAACTATATACCAAATTATTAAGATAATTATTTTAAGCTTTAAAATATAGTACTTGAGATATTTAGAAGTTTTTCAGTCTTTAATGCCAATTAAATCAGAATCGCTGAGGATCCAAGTGATTCTATTTATTAAAGAAAAAAATATAGAGAAAAAATTAGATGATTGCTTATGCCTGGGAACTAATATTAACTATATATATTTTTTGGTACTGAGAATCAAACTCAGGACCTTGAGCTTGCCAGGCAGGCATGTGCTCTGAGCATTATCTACACCTGAACTTCTCCATTTTAGAGTAAAGCTGCCCTCATCATAACCTCTGCCTTGTGGATAGTAGTTAAATATCTGTATCATGGTCTACAGATGATTTATGTATTCATCTTCTAGATTCTCCTATACTATGTATATTAGTTTAGGGAAAACTTCAAAAGGTCAAAAAACTATGATGCATGTTCCTATGAGCATTTCTTTGGAGAATAATGTGTTGACCTCATCATGAGTTCTACCATAAGCCTCATTAAAAGACATGGAAAATTATCCTGTTAGCACATGGTACCTTGGTTCATGAACTTGACTGTTTCCGTGATCCTGGTCCCAAACTGAGTTGGAGGAATTCTGAGTCAAATTCAGTGGTTAGGTTCAATGATTTTTTTTTTTTTAAAGAGAAAAGAAAACAAAATAACAACGACCAAGGCAGAAACAACACAAACACAATAAAACTGATACAGAATTTCAAAACAAGGTGAGAGGAAGTTAACAGTGGTTGTTATATTACACATTTTTATCTTCAACCAAGTTGCTCAGATTACCAGATGTAAGAATGCAAGATTGATCAAGCAATTAAAGAGAAAAAAATAATTTAAAAAAACCATTAGAAATGATACAGTGTTTCACTAATCAAACTAGTAAGGATTCAGCAATGGTTGTTATATTGCATATTGTTGCCTTCAAATTAGTTGTTCAGATTACCAGATATAATCATGCAAAATTGGTCAGAAAAAGAAAAATTTAAGCGCTATATGTAAATATTAAAACAGAAACACTGAATCTACTGGGGGAGAAATTAGGTAGAAATCTTGAAGATGTAGGGGTAGGCAGAGAGTTCATGATCAGTGTTGACCTTATGAGGAAATTAGATTTCCTTCTCATCCAGCTGGTTTTGGAAGAGAATTTTGATTTTGTGAATAGAGGTACCACCTGTAATTATGCCAGCAAAAAATTCAGATTCTGCATCTGTATATATAAAAATCTCTGGGTAAGCACAGAATATGTAATTTGCAAAACTCAGACATCTAAGCAGATTGTTACTCTCTGTTTATATGTTGCATTCCACATTACAGTCTGGCATTTCAGAAGGACAAGGAATAGAAAACTACACAATTTGCTTGATGCTTCAAACATTTTGAAAATTCATTAAAATATTTTTAGCAATATGTGCAAGCTAATGGTGCTCAAGTTTGTCTTTTCCTTAAAGTTGCTTTAAAATTCAACTCAAAAAGCAGGGGAGCCATTGTGTTACCAGCACATTAGCTAACCCTATTGTTTTCTTCTTTGCAGTATCCACACTTAGAGGATACAACCAGCACTGCATCTGTGTGAAAAAATATTCAAAACAACAATGTGAACTATAACTATCAATTCTATAGCCTCTAAAATAAACATGTACGGTGGTGGAGATCAGTTATCAAGAGTTCCTTGATTCAATTTTAACTATTTTTAGTTACTAATATTCTGATTTATAAATCTGAATGCATATAAGAAATACCTGTAAAACACTTAAAATCTTGAAGATAGCTAAGGCCCAACACCACATACTTACAGTAAGCTCAATGTGGGGATAAGATCTGATTGTTTTGCAAAAATTCCAGGTAGATTGTTACCTATTATTAGTTAAATTAAGAGCTGCTACTCTTCAACTTACTTATTTTTTCTTATTCACCAGAGTTATGTTCATATACATTTAATGCAATGCAATAGCAATTGCTAGCACATGTGGGGTAAATAAAACTTGGGAAAAACATGTGTTTAGATGTGAGGCTAGGTATGAACTTTTCAGATGATCATGTGCAAATGAAATTTCCTCCACTGGAGAAAGAAGAATGATACTTTGTTTAAAAATTTGCAAACAGTTTAGCAAAAACAAAGACATAAAGAAAACAACATAAAAACAATAAAAATGATACAGAATTTCAAAACAAGGAGATAGGAAATTAACAAAGATTGTTATATTACATATTGTTATCTTCAAAGTGGTTACTTGGGTAACCAGATATAAGCATGTAAGAGTGATCAAACAATTACACATTAACTGTATCTTTCAATAAACCAATAGAAATCAGTAGTACAATTATCTTAGCTATCTTGTGTATAAACATACATATTTTTCCCTTCCTTCTTTTTTTTCCTCTTTTCTCTCATCCCAGTTCTTTCCTATTTGAGCAGTTTCTTTCCCTTTCTCAGTATCCACTGTGCCTTTCAGATTTTAATTATTCTTTCAGGTTCCTACACTAGGGAGGCAATACGATGTTTGCACATGTGGGTCTGATTTGTTTCACTTATGAGTGTAGTCTGCAGTATACATGCATAATGGCACGTAACTCCCAGCGTTCTGGAAGGTGAGGCAGAAGGCTGGCAAGCTCGAGTGACTCAGAAACTCACAAAAAAAAAGAAAGAAAGACATAAAAAGAGTAGGGGAGAGTTAGCTCAGTGCAAAGGCCTCATATTCAATCCTCAGTGCCACCAAAATTCAAACAAATAAAAAAAACCCAACCAAAACAACAAACAAAAGCAAGAAAAACAAAACAACAAATAACTTATGGCCGCTTTAGCCAGACTGCACATGATTTTAACCTTATTTTATAAATGTCATAACAAGCGCAGAGAGTGCTCAGAGAGACATGGAGTTGCTCCATGGTGCGGTTGGGCACTACCAAAATGTTTCTCCTACTAATGGAAATTTCAGCCACCTTGTCTTCTCTGCTTTTTAAATACTGTGTTACGTTTTATTCTTTTTTTATTTTAAAGAGAAAAGAACAAAAACAAAATAATAAAAAGAAAACAACACAAAAACAACAGAAATTATACAGTATTCCAAAGAAAGATAATAGGAAATTAACAATGATTGTATTACATATGTTATCTTCAAAGTAGTTGCTCAGATTGCCAGATACAGACATGCAAGACTGATCAAACAATTGCACACTAACTGTCCCTTTCAATAAACCAATGGAAATTAGTAGTACAATTGTCTTAGCTATCTTGTGTATATACAAATATGAATTTTTCACTTTTTTGTTCATTTTTTTATAGCAATGTCAATCATCTTGCTTCTCACCATCTGGTATAACAACTCTTTCACTTTTATTTTCTTCGTCTTATTTGAAACATTTTGGTGAATTATCTGACATTTGTTTACTGCACTTGAAAAATTATTTCTAACCCAAATACTAAATAATTTTTCTTCTCCACTATTCCCTTTTTTTGTGATTTGAGTTTTATCTTTTTTCATTTAATACTTTCATCCTCTCCTGGCATATTTGTCTCTGCTCAACTTGAAAAAATAAAAAAAAACAGAAGAATCACCTGAGTAGTTCCCATGACTAGTTCTCATGTAATTACATACTCAGTAAGTTTTAAAAACTCTATAATAATGTCATTATAATAATAATATAACAGTATGATTGTCTTATAAGTTTTATATGTTTTTGGGATATTAGACTGGATGTTAATCTACATGTGTGATAATTAGCTATCTGTATGTAGGATAATTAACTTTATAATAATATATGTAATAAATAAACAGATCTGATGTTGTCAAAATAAAGGGGTGGAGGTAAAAGGAGAAATAGAATTCAGACGAATTACATACATGTACCAGCTCCCTGCAGTGAAAATAATCATTATGTACTGAAAACATGCACTAATAAAATTCTGAGCAATTACTTTGAAGATAATAATATGCAATATAATAGCCATTGTTAAGTCCCTAGCATCTTGTTTTGAAATTCTATATAGTTTTAATTTTTTCTCCCTAAAATAAATATATGCATTTCAAAAAATGAATGAATAATGTTTACGTTTAGTCATGAAGTATAATTTTTAATCATATTAAATCATATTTTCTAAAAAAAATGCTATCAGTGTTTGAGTACAAGAAGGTATAATTACTGAAAACTGATGAAAAAATAGACATTAACATGATACATCAACAATGTATCCCAATTTTATATTTGACCCTCCTGAAGCACAGTTACTAAATGGCAAACTTAGTTGTCTTTTAAAGTATGGAATTCAATATACAGTATCACCACATTATTCTTTCATTATTAACTCGAGTAATTATTTTTACTTCCCAACTCTGAAGCTCATTGCCCCAGAATTTTAAAAAATATTTATAGAAAACCAATGAATCTATAAAAAGATTTTTAAAAAAAGAACAGCGGCATAGAATACTAACAGTAGTATTAGATGTTGTGCACGTGCTCTGATCCTGCCTCAAGGATGAAGCACTCTGTGACCCTTCCCTGTGTACTTGACCTTCACAGGCCCTGGTTAATCTCTGCTCATCATTTTCATCTCAGCGTTATCATGTGCCTCAGGGAAAACATTAACGCCATCCTTCTAAGCCAGACATTTCCTCAGAGATTTGAAAATGACGGCATTTCTTTTTTTCAGAAATTGTAACAGTATTAGAAATTATAGGCTTATTATTGTGATTAGATTTTTAAGCACGTCACCTTTCCAGTGAACTAAAAATTCAAACAAGGGAGAGCAGATCTTCTGTTCTGCACTCACTGTGTGTCCCACTCATCCCTCTAGCGCCTAGCATGATAGGCACATGGTAAGTGCCTAACAAATATTTATTAGTTTATTTACTTAATACATTTGTTATAACTCTCTAAATATAGTACTCAATATCACCGTAGATTTTTTACTTGCTTTTCTGTTTCATTTACTTTCTTTTATATAATATGCTGACATTTCACTAAAAAACACAACAAATCTATGCTGCTTTTTTCAAGTTTATTAATAATTTATAATTCTACCAGACTCAAACTTACATTATTTTTTCTATAACTATATTCTTATTTATGAAAAGTTTGCATACCACAGTATTAGATATTATATAGATTTCTTAAAATATGCCATTGATTATAATTATTTTAACTTTATTTCATTTCTTATACTGTTAAAATTATATGTGCTGAACATTTACCTGTTTTAGGAAATGGCTGACTTATTTTCTCCATGCTTTACAGCTAAGTGTTGTATTAAAATGACACAGGTTCTTCAGTATGGCACTTTGGCAACATTAGGAAAACTTTGATTCTTCATCCAATAGTATTATTTATCCAGTCTCTAGTCCTCTAATTATTTGACTTCATTTTTGTTTCATTTTTAAAATTTTAATAAATTATAAGTAGGAAAATATATATAATTTACTCCATTTTGGAATTTATTAAGTTTCTTCAAAAAATGTGATAACTATGAGATTCATGTTTGAAAAGCAATGAGCATTTTAATTTTGATACAATTTTTGAAGATTTTGACATATATAATTCTATCTACACCTATAAAGAAAACATTAATTATTTCATTCAGCTTATCCTGTTTCTTTGTTTAGGTTTAGGTAGCCTTATTATGTGAATGCAGATGAGTTAAGATTTCATACTATGTGTTTTACTAGTCACTGTGATGGACCTTTGAGGTAAGGCAAGGTTTAGATCAGTGTAACTCTTATGCTAAAATCTCTGCTGAATATTAGGAACTAAGAGGAAAGAAAACATACCTCCATGTTCTTAGATAATTTATCATAATCTTTTACTGCCTTAAGATATTTAAATGTTTGATACTTACAAGGTAAAGTTTTAGAAAGCAATTTTAAATTGTAGTATTCATTGAAATATTCTTATTTTTATTGAGTGAATACATTTTTAAAATGAAAAATATTGACTATAGAGTATCTGATTCAAGGAACACACTATTTACTTAAGTTTACTTCAACCCAGACAATTTATGCTCATTTTGGTGTTACTAAAATAAACACTTATGACAGCTAATGTCTCAAAAATATTTCTTTAGAGCTTTATTAAATAACGACTGCTAACTCAAGTTAATCCTGGTCTCATAAGGCCAACCTAACTAAAAGTACATTTATTATACGTTATTGGGCATTCTTGCATTCAAGAAAAACAATTTATCTTGGCACTTTGCACATAAAATAAACATCTGAATGCTTTCCCAAAGAGACCCTCAAGATATAGGGTGACTTTATATTTCTAGTATTAATCAAATGTCAAAAAACACTGTTGCTTTATACAGTAGATATATTCTGTATCTATTGCCACACAAATTATTATCTATAGTTAAATCTTTAGATAATGGACCTGATATTCCTTTATCAAAGTTTCAAAATTTCAACTCTGCTTTAAGTAGGATAATAGTATCACATATGAAGCAGTAGTATAGTAGGAAGTCCAAAGCCTGTAAACTTAATAATCACTACTTTTCCTAGAGTGTTTTAGTAATTAGAAACAGTTTATCAGTCAGTGAGTTGCTTTGAATCTATGTGCGAAAGAGAAACTGAAACGTGCTTGAGGCTTTCTGGACAGTAATAATTTTGCAGCAGGACACTTTTTGCTGTACTGAGTTTCTCTGCTGATGAAAATTGCCTTCTACCCTACTGGGTGATACCCAAAAGACAGGATCACTCAGTGAGAGTCAGCATCATTGGGCAACAATAAATACATTTCCATCTTGTAGTCTCATTGAGTTCAACCCATCCAATAATCTACCTGTGTAGAAAATGCATAATATAATAGAGCACAGAATAATTCTAATTCAATTACTAATACAATATTATCTGCATTCACGAAGATAATTTATGCTCAAAATATGTTTTTACATCTATGTGTTAATTGTAAAAGAATTCTAAAATCCTGGAAGGTGAAGTAAACTAAAGCAATTTTTATATTTATGCTTTGTTCGGTTTTATCATTTTTTATTGGTACATGTTTGGATCACATTATGGTGGCATTTGCCATGAGAGGTCGGTGCATACGTGCACATGATGCTTCTCAATTTCCTTCTCTTTCAACCCCTCAGCCCCTGTCCCTTCCTCCTGGATCTTTTGGAGATCTGTACATATTCGTGCTTGCAGTGCAGGATGAGCACATTCCTGGTAGGGATTCAGTGCATGTACACAGCCCTCACAACCCCCTATTCAAATTAATCTCCTTTCCCTTCCTTGTTTATGTCCCCACTCATCTTTCAGGTCTCTTCCCATATGCCAAAGATCTGTCTTGCTATTTATTACTGTCTAGTCTTTATTTTGCAATTTATTTATACACTAGGTTGTCATATAAGAGAAACCATGTTGTATTTAAGCTTGTATGTCTGATTCACTTCATTTGACATTATGGTCTCCAGGTGCTTGAGAAACTGCTTATTCCTGCATCCTACATATCCCTTAGTAGCATGCTTAGTAATTTCATCTTATAGACAGAAAGTAGCAATCTATGAATCATTTATTGTTTTACACTTTTATTTTCAATGTCATATACTTGATTTATACAATTATAGTTGTGGTGCTAATTTATCTGAACAAATAATTCTCAACAAATTTGCTTTTTTCAGGTTCTCCAAAAACATACACTTGTGTCTTTAATGATACCACCCTTAATAATGCTTATACCACAAGTAAATCTGCATTAGTAATTGAAAGCAAAAACAAACTATTAATAGATTAACATTAGTGAGTATTGGTTTGAAATAAATAAATGGAGGAGGAGAAAAGTTTTTTAATAAAGAAAAATGGTAACATCTGTCAACTGATGAGAAGTTATTCATTGAGTAATATGTACCATATTAATGGATGCAAAAGCACTATATTGGAAAAAGTGCCACTTCTTCATAAATAAAACCTTCTACAACTTCAGTGCAGTTGGAAAAAAGGTTTTTATGGTATTTAAAAGGTAATATGAAACTTTACATGCAATAATGAATATCTAAGATAATTTGGAATAAAATCAAAGGTAAAGCACATCAGTAATCATTAATACATATAGTGAAGATATATTTAAAATAATTGGCTGAACACCGGACATCATCAGGAACCCCAGTGAGTCACCAGTGAGCCTCCCTGACCAGCGTGCAAGGCAGTCAAAACCCAGAGCAACCTCTAGGGCCTCTGTGGCTACTCGCCACACCCATAGTGTGTCTGTGGGGTTGGGCTGAATTCTAGACCTCTTTAGGAACCCTGGTGAGCCACTCTGGTGCCTCCCCAACTAGTATGTGAGGCACGTGGAGCAATGCACAACTTCTGGAACCTTGGTGGTCACTCCCAGAACAACCTGCACACTCCTGGGAGCTCAGCTGAAACCTGAACAGAGTCAGCGGCCTCGCAGAGTCCACCCTCACCCTCCCCTGCCAATGTGGGAAACCGACCCTGTCCTGGGCAATATCTGAAATCTCAGTAAACATGACGTGCATCCCCCCTACTCTTGTGGAAGTGGGGCTGAAATTCAGACAGCTTCAGGAATGCCGGTGAGCCTCCCCCTTACTTCCCACACATACCTGGGAGCCAACTGAATGCAGGAAAGTTCAGGAGCATAGGGACCCCACCTTGCCAGCACTCACCAGCACAGGAGCTGAATTGAGCACTGGGGATCTTCAGACACTCACCCTGCCAGTTACACACAATCCAGACTGTGAGGCTGTGTTCCAGGGAACTTCTGGATCCTCAGAAATGACAAAACAAAGAAACAAAATGTAATCCCAGACCTCCACACCACCCAAAACAAGTCCAGGAGACACTGACACAGAAGAACCTGGAAGTTATACACCTGAAATTTCTGAAATGATAGCAGTTGAAGCAAAGAAACAACTCCATCAGGCCATAGAAGACATCAGTCAGAAATAATGTATCAGGTAAGAAGAGAAATGACTGTAATGAAAGAATTGTTCAGCATATCCAAAGATGACATTGATAAGAAAATAGAAGAGCATAGACAACTCATAGAAACCTTGACTGAACAATATAGAAAAGAACTAGAATGTATGAAACAGATGTAAACAGATATGCAGCAACTTAAAAATTCCACTGAAAGATTACAAAACCGTCTGAATGAAGCTGAAGATAGACTTTCAGATCTTGAAGGCAGCATTGCCACTAATGAACTTGAAAGGAGGAATCTCTTAAAAACAACAAGGAACCAGGAACAACTGCAAGACAAAGCAAAGAAAAACAATGTCAGACTAATAGGTATTCATGAAACAACAGATGTCAACAAAAATGACATAAAAAGACTATTTGCAAAAAAAAATAGCAGAAAATTTCCCAGGTATGGAGAAAGAATTGGATACCCAGATAAGTGAAGCATATAGAACTCCAGTTAATCATAACCAAAATAAATCTACTCTCAAAATTATACTGATCAAGATCCCAGAAACTCAACAAAAGATCAGAATATTAAAAGCTGTTACAGAAAAGAAATAGACCACCTATAAAGGAAAGTTCTTCAGAATCATGGCAGATTTTTCAACACAAACCACCAAGGCAAGAAGAGCTTGGAGTGAAATATTTCAGGTACTGAAGGAAAACAATGTTCAACCCAGATTGACATACCCTCAAAAACTATGCTCCAAATTTAATGGAGAAATAAAATATTTTC
>NW_004955425.1:17830294-17831507 GCF_000276665.1 Chinchilla lanigera | reverse complement strand
ACAGGAAAAAGTCAAATTATCATTTTTCCCAGATGATATGATACTCTATATAGAAGATCCCAAAAACTCCTCCAAAAGGCTTATGGATTTAATAACCAAATTCAGTAGCATAGCTGAATACAAAGTTAACACTCAAAAATTGATACCATTCCTGTACATAAATAACAAACAGACTGAGAGAGAAATTAGCGAAACCACACCTTTCACAATAGCATCTAAAAAGATGAAATACTTTGGAATCAATCTAACAAAAGAAGTAAAAACCCCATACAGTGAAAATTATAGTACTCTGAGAAAAGAGATTGAAAAGGATCTCAATAAATGGAAAAATATCCCTTGCTCATTGATAGGAAGAAGCAACATTGTGAAAATGGCCATACTCCCAAAATTGTTGTACGGATTCCATGCAATCCCAATTAAAATACCATTAGTATGCCTCACAGATCTAGAGAAAACCTTCCTAAAGTTCATCTAGAACAAGAAGAGGCCTAGAATAGCAAAAGAAATCCTGGGCAACAAAGGTAAGGCAGGAGGCATCACAATTTCTGACTTGAATTTATATTACAAAGCTACTGTGATAAAATCAGCATGGTACTGGCACGAAAAAAGACCTGAAGACCAATGGAACAGATTAGAAGACACAGATATAGCTACAAACACACTCATTCACCTTATCTTTGACAAAGGGACCAAACATGCTCAGTGGAAGAAACAAAACCTATTTAATAAATGGTGCTGGAAAAACTGGCCTTCCACATGGTGAAGACTAAAACTAGACCCAGGACTTTCACCATGCACTAAATTAAAGTCAGAATGGATCAAAGGTCTAACTATTAAAACAGAAACACTAAATTTATTGGAAGAAAAAGTAGGTAAAAATCTTGAGGACATTGGTGTAGGCAGAGAGTTCATGAGCAAAAACCAAACTGCACGGGAAATACTTCAAAGAATCAACAACTGGAATCTCATTTTATTGAAAAGTTTGTGCACATCTAAAAAATTACCAATAGAGTAATAAGAAAACCCATGAATTGGGAAAAAGTTTTAGCCAGCTGCCCCTCAGACAAAGGACTTCTATCTAGGACATATTCAGAATAAAAAAAAAAAAAATCATGACCCCCAAATCCAATGACCCAGTCCAAAAATGGGCATCTGAGATGAGTACAATTTGTCAAATGAAGAAATACTGATGGCAAATAAATACGTGGAAAAA
>NW_004955425.1:17827106-17828323 GCF_000276665.1 Chinchilla lanigera | reverse complement strand
GGATGAAGCATTCTGTTTGCAGACAACACAAACTTCAAACCAAGAACAATCAAAAGAGATAAAGAAGGTCACTATATACTGTGAAGAGGAAGCTTCAAGAGGAACAGATAACAATCATAGACATTTATTACCAAATATAGGCGCACCCACCTATATAAGACAAATGCTAACAGACATAAAAAAATGGAATAAGTAGCAACACAATCATAACACGGGATTTTAAAACACTGTTGTCAGAAAGAGATAGATCAACTAGACAAAAAATTGGGAAAGAAATAACAGAACTTAACCTAAGTTCTGTGAACTTAGTACTTAACCTTGTGAACATATGGACTTAGTAGACCTTTACAGAGTGTTCTACCCAACAGCATCAGAATACATATTCTTCTCAGCTGTACATGGGATGTTCTCTACAATAGGCCATATACTAGTACATAGAACATGTTTAAGTAAATGCAAAGGAATTGTAATTCTCCCATGTATACTATCAGACCACAGTGCAATGAAATCGGAAATTAATGACAAAAGAAAACACAAAAACTCCATAAACAGTTGGAAATAAAATAACGTCCTCCTGAACAACCAATGGGTCATAGATGAAACCAAAGTAGAAATTAAACACTATTTACACTCAAACAAAAACATACATACAACCTACAGGAGCCTATGGAATGCAATGAAAGCAGTCCTCAGAGGGAAATTTATAGCAGTGAATTCCCACCTCCAGAAAACAGAACAAGCACAAATCAATAATCTGATGCTGCACCTCAAACTCCTAGAAAAAGAAGAGCAATTAAAACCCAGAACCCAAAGTAGACAAGAAATTATAAAGCTCAGGGTGGAAATTAATGCAATGGAGACTAAAAAAAAATACAAAGAATTAATGAATCCAAGAGTTGGTTCTTTAAAAGAATAAATAAAATAGATAAACCTCTAGCCAAGCTTCTTTAAAAAAAGGAAAGAAAAAACTGAACTATAGGCAATAAGGAAAGAAAAGGGTGAAATCACTACAGATTCTGAAGAAATTCAGGATATCATCAATAACTACTTTAAAAAACTTTACTCTCATAGGATTGAAAACTGTGGAAATGGACAGACTTCTAGATTCATCTGAATTACCAAAGCTGAATGAACAAGATATAAAAATCCTTAATAACTCATTAGCAGCCACTAAAATTGAGAATGTAACAAAAAACTTGCCAGTAAAGAAAAGCCCA
>NW_004955425.1:17716988-17824526 GCF_000276665.1 Chinchilla lanigera | reverse complement strand
AATTTTTTTATGTTCTGATCAATTTTGCATGCTTGTGTCTGGTAATCTGGGCAGCTGATATGAAGGTAACAATATGCAATGGAGTTACCATGGTGAATTCCTACCATCTTGTCCAGTGAAACTTTGTATTATCTCTAGTGTTTTATCTAATAAGTATTTGATTATTCTCTTTAATGGTTTGAACAATCTTCCACTCTTTTATCTGGTAATTTGAGCAACATAGTTGAGGACAGCGATATATAATATAACAACCACTGTTAATTCATATTATTTTTTCTTGAAACTGTGTATCACTTTGAATGCTCTTGCTTTGATTTGTTTATGTTTGTGATACTGGTATGCTGCTATTGTTCTATTTTTTGTTTGTGTCTCATTTACTGCTGTCTTTAAAATAAAAATAAAAAATAAAAAAGTGAAATAATCGTGCAGTAGAGTATAACATCATAACTGCATAAACAGGAAATGTAAACCTTTCATGTGTGGGAATGATGCAGTGTAGTTCTTCCTTTTTGTTTTTTCTGTGTGTCCTCTGATATAACTTCCTAAATCTAGAGAGATCCATATAAGTTTTGATTTCTAGAGTTTAACCTTCTTTCTACTTCTTTAATTCACTTAGAAAGACTTCGGTTCACAGAGTACTTAGCTAAAACAGCTGTTTACATATTTGGAAATGGAAAATGTACAATACAAAAATGAAGTAAAAATTTTGAGCTCAATAATATGTAGAACTTGTTCATTTATTTTTATTTTACTGTATTTTTTCAATATCTTACTTGAAACATTATACTGTTAAAACTATAAATAACAGTTGAAAGAAATATTATTCCAGATAAGACTCTTGTATTTCCTAAATGGAAAATCAGAAATCTAAAAATAGGAAATCTAGATTTAAAAGAGCATTAAAAACCTCTGGTTTTATCAAGTAGCAGATCACATGAAGAATCCACATAGATCACCGTGATAACAAAATGAAAAGCAACTGTATTTTTTCTAGTGCTAAAATGATATCGAGGGCTCTTATTGCTAAGCTGAACATTTTCTAAGCATAGTAACAGATACAATGTCATAACTTTTGTTGTCACATTTCATGTGAAGAACAGTATAATTTTTGTGCAATACGCTCATCAATAAGGTTAAATTTTAAAAGTTTGTTCTTGCACAGAGAGGCATCGTTCGGAAGCCAAAAGCTAAATAATAAGAGAAAAAGTTTTCCATCAATACATGATTTTGCGATTTTTATTTCTGTATCATATATCTATGATGATAAGGAATCCAAGGAAATGCATTATTTGTGAAAATTTATTTTATCAAACATATTCACCCTATGCATAAAATGTTCCATTTGATAAGTGAATATTTTAGCAGAAAATCTTACACTTTAAATAAATCCTATAAAAGTATGTTACACAAACAGATTTTGCATGTTAGTTTTTGCCATTTCCAGCTCAAAACTTCCATATTATTTAACTTATCTCTTCTCTTCAACACATCCCTGCACTGATGAACATTTCCCACTGAAAATTTTTATTTCCTGTATGTGCCCAGTAGTACTTGAACAAAAACTTGCAAAAAAAATGTGATATCATTGTCTTTCAAACAATAAATTTACAAAGAAATGCATATCTTTTTTCACCAAGAAGAAAACACCTTCCCTACAAAAACATGTGTCTAGATATAAACATTTATATAGTTGTGCATGTATATTTATCTATATTTGTGTAGATAAACATTTACACATGTATTTATACAAATATACATATATGTGCATATATATGTGTGCATGTTATGACCAGAAAATAATATAAAATTACATGAAACTTAACATGTTACTGCTTTTGTTTCAGATAATTTTGTCTGTGTAAGAAAAGTAATTAGACACACTGAAGCTGTCTGTGTTTCTCCTCAAACACATCTTCAAGCCTACACTAACAGAAACCAGTTCTTGCAAATAGTGATGCTTTCGTGTGCCAAAATTTTCCAAATCCTTTCAAATAAAATGAAGAGACAATCTAATGTGTGGAAGTACCTTTTTTTTTTCCCAATTGTTCCTCAGACAAAGAACTAAAATATAAAATATATAAAGAATTCAAAAAAATCAGAACCCCAAATTGAAAGACTCAACCCAAAAGTTGGGAGTGGAAATGGATAGACATTTCTCAGACAAAGAAGCAAAAACAGCAAATAAATATATGACAAACTGTTAACATCATTGGTCATCATTAAAACAATACTGAAAGTTCAACTCACTCCACAAAGAATAGCTGTTATCAATAAATCAACTAATAACAAATACTGGCAG
The DNA here is from genome assembly GCF_000276665.1 of Chinchilla lanigera. NCBI lineage: Eukaryota > Metazoa > Chordata > Mammalia > Rodentia > Chinchillidae > Chinchilla > Chinchilla lanigera. Next base: position 17,822,227 of record NW_004955425.1, on the reverse strand, counting down.
GGCTGCAGGAGAAAGTACCCCTTCAGTGTTGATGGGAGCATAGACTGGTGCAAACTCGCTGGCAATCTGGAGATTCCACAAAAATACTAAAACTAGAGGTTCCTTTTGATACAAATGTTTTCCTTCTTGGTATCTTTCTGAAAGAATTGAAAACAGCACACCACAGTGGCATATATGCGCCCATATTTGTAGCAGCACATACTGTAATAGCTAAATCTTGGCAAAAGGTCAAATGTCCATCTATGGATGAATGGATCAAGAAGATGTGCTTGTTTTATACAGTGGAATGCTACTCTGCCATAAAGAAGGGAAAACTTGAGACATTTCTTGGGAAATGGATGCACCTTGAGACTGTATGCTTAAGTGAAATAAATTTGACACAAAAATGTGTTTAAATAACACATTGTTTCTTTGGTGTGAGAAACCGAAAGTGTATACAGGGTCCAAAATATATAATAGATATTGGGAATGGGAAGAAAGTGTTTAAATGAGGAGAGGAACAGAGGAGGTAGGAGGGTAAAAGAAAGGAAGGGAAAAGAAAAATGTGATAATAGAGGAAGAAAATGAAAGAAAGCTTTTGTAAATAAGGAGCAGAAGAGGTGTTGAAGGGAGAGGAGGGAAAGGGGGAGAAAAGAAGAATCAAGATGCATTATATATGGGTACAAATTCTCTATGACAAATGCACTCATTACATTTATACCTCTAAGATGTATCAATAAAATGAACAAAAAATTCTTAGAAGTTTATATTGTCCCTTTTAATTGTTATTTAAGATTCCAACGAATAACAAAGTTTGCATCATATAACTCAGTAGTGCATTAAAACTGAAGGTTTATAAAGTTCAGTCTTTGAATTTTTGAGGGAAAATTATTTCAAAATTAGTTCAACTGTTCCTAAGAGTATATTACATCTAGCATAATCAAGCTGAGCTTAACTCAAAGCTGGGTAGATTGTTTTAACTTTGAAAATCAATTAATAAAATACATATTACCAGATAATCATCATAATAATTTAAATAACTGTCAAGCTTAATTGCAATAGAAAGCAACTATGTGTAGTGAACAGAAATATCAGAATATTTAAACCATAAATTTTAACATAATATACTATATGTACATGAGCTTTGCAGAAAGCGTTGTTTCCCATGGTGAAATATTGAAAGCTGTGCATTGAATGGGAAAAAGAAAACAGAATGATAATCACAGTTTCTACTCTACGTATTGTGGAATATTGGACTAATATAATCAGAAATATAAATAAGTTTGGCCTTTACATATCTCATTCTTTTCTATTTCTCATGTTCATTACATTTTACTAGAAGTCTTTAGACATATTCTTCCTAAACTATTAGCAATATTTTTATATTACTTCATAATATCGTAAAATTTTTGACCAGAAATCATTTAAATACAAAGATAAAATAAAGACTATACATCCAGAAATTTAGATGAACAAAATTCATCGTGTTCACTTTCCAGATGAGATCAGGCATGTTCAGAGTTTTATGGCTGTAGACATTGTTCACTTTTCACTAAAGTTTACACATATTTCCCTGAAAACCAGAATAATTAAATGGGTAACAACATTCAAAATGAAAATGTAAGATTGTTTGAAACAAAGAAAAATCTACATGTTGCTATTAAAGTAAGTCCATAAGAATTTTCAAAGAATAAATCAATGTGGAAATAGCTAGACAATGCCTGAAAATGGTTTTGAAATAAAATTGTTCTAATGTTAACAGTAGCTATCTGTGTTATATCATTTTTGTTGATTTGGGGGGTAAACAAGTCTTCTTTTCCTCAATTTTAAATATGATGTATGTATTAGCTACTGATAAATTCAATGGACTTTAAAATTATAAGCAAAAGCAATTTACAGATGTCTAATCAGTCTTAATGAGACAAATTTTAATGTAGCCAGAAACTGATGTTACAAAGCAGAGAAAAATTATATATGTGAAAATTGCATTATTCAATACGTTGGAGATTTTACATGTAATTTTTGAAGTATTTCACTTATAATTAAAACAATTACAAGTCAAGTAATTTATGACTCATGTAACTTTTGAATTTGTATACCTTTATCTGATCTTCTGATTACTGAATATATAACTATTTTGACAGAAAACTACTGATCCAGAGCATTTCATTAGTTCTATTATGCAGCAAAAGGGTTTCAAAAGCAAATGTATGTATTATTTAACTTTAAGTGAATAGAATATAACATATATTTTTAAATGTCATTATTTATATGCTAATTGTCTAATGAAAATTTGTCCATAATGAATAACTTTTAACATAAACAATGATAGGAGTTTTTCTCTTTCCTTTGTTTAGCAAGTTTGGTTAAAGTTTGTCTATTTGTATATCTTCTCAAAGAACTAGCTCTTTGACTTATTAATCTTTTGCACTGTATTTTTGCTCTCCATTTAACCAGTTTCCTCTATGATCATCACAATTTCCTCAAACATAAAATATTCCAGTCAATAAATGGGTGACCAGGTACTTCTCAGCAGATCTACAAATGGCCAATAAACATATGAGAAAATGTTCAATATTTTAGCCCTTAGGGAAATGCAAGTCAAAACTGCACTGAGATTCTACCTCACTGTAGTCATAACAGTAATGATTAAGAATATAAAGAAGCATAAATGGAGATGAAGATGGACCCTTCTTTACTGCTGTTGGGAATGTAAAACTAAAAATAGACTTTATGCTTGACCTAGAAGTACTCCTTGATATACACTCAAAGGAATTAAAATTAGCATACTATAGAGGAAAAAAATTTCCTTCCTTGTTCTAAAGTAATGGAACATTTCCCAAGCCAAAAATTTACAAGATTTTTCTATTATTTAAAAGTAAATTAATGCTTCATTGCTATAAAAAATAAATATTTTCAGAAATGAAAGAGTTGAAAGAAAATGCACAAAGCCTTCTCTGGAAAGACTTCTAAAAGCATATTCACAGCATGGCAACTAACTTAATCTGATCTCTTGTGTATCTAAGAGTCATCTCTCAATATTTGCTATTATATACATTTGATCTAACAAAAAACATAGGTTGGCAATTCATGCTAATTTATAAATTTATTTCACTTTAATAAACAACCTTTTACATTAGATGTTCATCAAAACACAAAATGGAATATCACTATACCTTATTCTATGTACAAAATAGTTTTTTACATATGTAAAGATTTTTAAGGATAGACTTGATTGATCTAAGTTGGAGGCCACCCCACCAGCAACAACAATGAAAAGGACTGGAGTAGAAATTTGAATAGTCCCTGTTAATGCAGAATGATTAATTACAAGAACAGGAAAGTGGCACTTGGAGGTGGAGGTGCCCACTACACCTGTGATATTATGCTCCTTATCCCCACAAACCATATTATATAAGGTAAACTATGATTCTCAAGCCCTGCCTGAGGGATGCTACCAGGAGATGTTAATTCGCCAAGAAAACAGCCAGGTGATACAGCAAGGAGCACATCTCTCTCCTAGCAGTCCAGAGAACAGGCCCGCTGCTTCTAAAAGGAGGCACTGGAAACCCTCAGGACAAAAGCAAAATGGTTAGGAGAGAGCTGGGCACAGGTTCTCTTATAAGTGTTACCTGACAGTATTTCAATAAAACTGTGAACTTATCTGAAACTTTAAAACTTTAATATTTTTATGAAAAAAATCACAGCTATGAAAATGGCAGTGTCACATGTATTTTATTTTCACGTCAGGCATTTTAAATTGTAGAAATGAAATATGCCAAAAATAAAAATTAAAAGTTTCAAAGAACTTTAAAAGGGAATAGAAATTCTCCCTTCAGTTATACTCATTCTTTCTCTCCAACTGTAAGAAATCTTATTTAACCCTTGACCTACAAATGTCATGTTTGTAGAACTATAATTTGAAATACGAGTATTAAAAATATCTATCAAAACAGCTTAGTTTTGTTTCTTTATCTTTGCATGTGAAATTTTAGAGTCTGAGTGCCTCTTACTTAGGCTATGCTTTGATTCTTTCAGAAGACAACGGTTTCTCATTAGCTTGTGAATTTTCCCTTCTACTGTTTCTCTAAAATCTATGTAAGTTTTCTAATGTTCTGAAAATTTTGGTGCATTAAATAGTGTTTTGTAGACTTGTGTTCTATTTCTGTTAATTTTTCAGGAAGTACTCATGTTTATTATGTACTCACATGTGTCTAATTTTCATCTTTACTTTATTTCACACTCAACCTCTAATATTTTATTGTTCCTTATATCTGTTCAGTACCATTTTTTCAGACGTCTATCTTGTGAATTTTTATATAGCCATAGTCTAATTTTTAAAAACATTTTCTTCTTTTGTTTATTTTATGCTGTTTATTTAATAGTAAATACTTTTTTATGATTATGTATTATTTTCTCAATATTTCCTCAAAGTCAGTTCTCTGTTTCTTCATCTGAGTTCCTTTTTTCATGTATTTATCTTTTTCAGGTACCCATTGCATATGTCATTTGTTGCTTTCTACTTCAGATTGATGAAAGCAGGACTTTTTTTGTCAGTATAAGTGTTTGGGGCAACTTATCCCCATCCTGTTTTTAAGTGTACTGTCCTCAGGGCCTTCTCTGGCTCAAGGCAGCATTAACAGGCCAACCCCCATGGGGACTGTGGGTTTGAAAAAACAGGCAGGTAAAATCTCCAGGACTGCTCTGGTAAAACGAATCCTGGGGCAACAGTTTAGCTCCTTTCATTTTGGAAGAAAGATTTCTTCTCTTTCACGTTCCTCTCTGTCCTCAGTCCTTGGGGTGTTACTTTACTCTCTTTCTGAACAAGAACTATTTTTTTGTCTTTTGACTTCTCAGAATGATTTCTTTAAAAACAAAAAAAGGGTCATGGACCCCATCTAAGAGCGGAGGTTACTGTTCCCAGCTGTGAGCTCTGTGGCAGTAAGACATACGACCAATTCTGCAGCAATTTATAAATGTGGCTCTTACCCTTCATGTCCTTCTCTGGCATTTGACAGGTTTTGGGTTTCTCGGGGGGCTCCTTTGGGAAACTAAGTACTTCATCTCTGCTTTGTGTGTTTTCTTTCATCTGCCATCTGGTTTCCAAAACCCCAGCAGCAGCGCCAGCCCATGTTTAATTCTCTGGTCTTCGTCACATGAGGAACTTTTATCAAAATTAACAAATACAATGTGCACAACTGCACACACAGGAGAACAGATGGATAAGTCCATATTGTTTTTGCTGATTCTCATCATTACAAAAGTGGCATTAAGGGCATAATATCTCTAATATGCTGCCCCTTACTGTATGGATGTGGATGTGTTCTTGAAAGATCCCACGTAATCAGCTAAAGTCACATGAAAATTTAACCAGCACCATACCTTACTTGCTTTAGGAAAGGATATAGGAAAATAAATGTCAGATGTGTTCCTAGGATGCTGTTGACACTCCAGGGTACATCTGCTGTTCAGAATGAAAGTGCTGTATGGGTGAGATGATCTGCATGACTAAGTATGTGGCCTTGATGTCTCATATTTCCAGATGTCTATCAAATATGTTTTTTATCTACCTTGGTAATAATTTTATTGTTAACTTCTTAGATCTTATCCAGACAGCTCCTAGTCAAGCCGTTCAGAAGTCACTAGGGGCCCAGCAGCAGATGACAAGAGGACAGCTTCCCAGCAAATCCCATCAACACCCCACCAAGTCTACCCAGGGTCTCACTATGACTCAGGTAGGGATCCTTTATAAATATTCCTACTCTTTAGAAAGCTTGGACAAGCATAGAGCCACACAGAATGTTTGCACCTCTTCTTCTTTCTACCTCCTTCTTGTTCTGGAATATTTATCTCTGCTCAACTTGAAAAAGCAAAACAAAACTTTAGTATTTTTGCTGAACCAGTTCTTCATGAAACTATATTCATAGTTTAAAAAGAAGCAACTCTAAATTAAATATGAAATAGAATTTCCAATCATTAAAATCTGAAAAAAATACAGTCAATGTTTCATTCATAGAAAGAAACTTTGGATTGCTGAATATTGATGATCAACTTTGTCTTTTTTTTTTTTTTTTGCTACCAGTAATTAAATTCAGGGCCTTGTGCTTGCCAGATTGGCACTGTGCCACTGAGTTACATCCCCATCACTTTGATGATCAGCTTTGAACAAGCATCAAATACACAAATATATTTTGTGATATCTCTTCCTTTATCTTTTTACACATCTTTCACTCTTTTAAAGTTCTTTATCCATATTTCTGATATTTTCAAAGATTAAGACCAAGATGGACTAGTTTATGTCAGTCTGCTGGACATTGTGGTCAATGTCTTACAAAGCTAGTAAAATTAATGTGATTAAGTTTTTCAAAATGAAACATTTATAAGATCTATAAATCATTCACATATAAAACTACCATCCTTTTGCCATAGTCTTTTTGGGTTATATTCTTATAGTAAAAACACTTTTCAAATAGGCAAAAGAATAGCAAGTAAGAAAAAGGAAAATAACCAACCAGAAGAACACCAAACAATTTTCCCCTGTGATCAGACTCCCTGAAAAGAAATATTTCAAATGGTTCTAAAAGACAAAATATCCCTAATTAAATTATGCATAAAATGAATACACGTTTGTCTCATAATAAGATTAAATAAATTAAAACAATAAGGGATATTATAAAAATCAACAAAACACAAATATTACACAGTGCCAAAAATTTTGTATAATTAAAGTTTAGAAGAAAAGAAAAACTGGAAAGATGACTGTAAATTATAGCATAACTGAAACTTGTTTAGAGTGTATCTTAAAGGCATTATTGATCACAAAGCTGGTCCTCAACTTTTCCCTAGTGTTAGAATAAATTAAGAGAGACAGTGAGCTAGAAAGCCAAATACTGAATGGAATGAAGGCAATATAAGATTCAGTCTGATACTTGGCTGTAATACACATACTCACTGAATATGTATGCATCTCAGTTAGATTATCTGTAAAATATGGAATTTAGACTTGGAGCTCTTTGTGTTAGTCAGATTTCTCTTCACTAAATCAGCACACCACTCCTGTACCTTATGGGAGGAGAGATTTAATTTGCTCACACAGTCAGTCCACAATCTGCTGGCTCCAAGGCAGAGACATCATGGTTCAAAACAAAACAAAACATGGCAGAGCAAAGCTACCTAGGCCATGGAAGCCAGGAAGCAGAGCAGGGAAAATTGCCGGAGAGGAAGGAGCAAGGAATTCAACCATACCCAAAGGCCAGGCCTCCACGATGCAAGCAGGCACATTTTAAGGCTATTCCACCAATTTCAGGGGAAGATCCCCAAACCAGTCACATTTAAACTCCACTCTCACCACCATAAGCTATCCCCTTTTAAACGGATACCCAAACACATCTGCTTAAACTATGCTTAAACCTCAAGTAAAGACAACAGCAAGTTCATAACTTCGCCTAACATAATTCAACTGTACTGCACGCAACTGGAGAAACAAGTATCTCTCCTCAAAAGTTGGAACAGTTAGAGCATTTTTGGACAGTTCTAGTATCTTCTGGTATTTGAGGCAAACTAAGCAGTGAACATCTGTAAAATTCAAAAACAAGTTATACAATTGTAGGTGCAACGGCACAGGGTAAACACTCCCACTGCAGGATGATAGGAAAGAATGAGTCAAAGCAGGACAAAGCAAATATTAAATATCATAGCTCTGTATCTTGAACCGGTGAAACAATAATAAAACATGAGTTCCAAGGGCTTTGTCAGCTCCGTACTTATGGCCTTGCTGGTTATAGACCACATGGCCATTCCCTTGGGCTGATTCCATACGCATCTTGCAGCTTTGTTTGGAGGACATTCCACATTCCTGGCATCTCCAACTTCCTATAGTCTCCAATGTACTTTTGGCTTCATCCTACAGCCTCATGAACTGTTCTCCCTGGCCTGTTCCTTTGAAATTTTGGTGGAAGCCTGCACAACACTTGCAGTCTACATGTCACTAAACCAGCATCATGTAGATATTGCCTAAATCTATTGTCAGAAGAAGCAGTAGCCAGGCATCTTTTGACCATGGATGCAGTGGCTTCTGGGTGCCTGGATGGCTGAGAATGGTGTCATAAATGCAGGGGAATCGTTTCCCTAGGAGATCCTTGTCAGTCAAGGGTCCCAACGGACATCTTCTTAAAATAAAATGCAATGCCTTTGCTTCTAAAATGAGTTGGTTCTTGCTGACTCCTGAGATGCTGTCCCCTTAGAAACTATTTGTCTTATTTTTTACGGTGCTACTCTCTTTGGCCATCACATCTGCTTTGTGCCCATTTTATAAGAGGTTCCTTCTGAGCCAAAATATATAGTTTTAAATTTTTTTTTGGCTCTACCTTTTGCCCCATAATTATAATCTGACTAAAAGCAACCAGAAATACTCATGTCACAGCCTGAGCGTTGGGCTGTCTGGAAGTTTCCTATACTAGATAAATTAGTCCACTACATTTGATTTCACCATATAAAATCTCAGGGCATGTGCAGAATGTAGATAAATTTTCTCTCAGAGTATAAAACATGACATACACAGCCTCTTGCCCAACTGCCAATAGGGTCCTTGTTCCCAAGGGAGAACTTCTGAGCCTGGCCTTTCCTGCCGTCAGGCTCTGCCTACAACTTCCAGACCTTGTCTTGCCTGCTTTCCCAAAACTTTCCAAACTGGTCTAGCAAACCTGTTCCAAATAGTTGTAAACCTCATGGCCAGGTGCAGTCCCAGCCACAAACCCAGGATATTGCTGGGATGTTATCAATATTTAGCTCATTCTATAATGATGAAAGTTAATTTGGATATGTAACTAAAGAATCATAATTTGTAATTGACAAAAGAAATCCAGGTATAATAATTACTCACAGATGAATATTCATATATGGTATTTCCTTCCTATAGATTTATGGGATTTATGTTTCAATCTACCCATTTTCCAAGTAGCTTTATTATACTTTAAGCAAATTATGCTCCTTTATAGTGAAAGAAGTTTGTTTTCCTTAACCTATGCTTCTTACAACTATAAAGTGATTTCTTTTTAAAAAATCCTTGCTTTGTGTCTTCTGAATCAATATTGAAAAATGCATGACATATTATAGTCATACTTTGTAGGTAGCAGTAATACACTTTTGTTAATTTTCTTCTTATAATTACAGTAAAACAAGTAAATGAAAAGGTTTAATACATTAAAACTACATTGTAATATTTCTCGTCTTAACTGAGAGACATATTCTTTTTATTATTTTAAGATGCTTTCTAATAAAAGCCTTAATAGTAATAATGAATAATTTTAGCACTATGTTCTTTTTAAAATAATAAAAATGTAGATATGAATTCACAAATTTGTTTATTTATAAATGAAAACTCTGAAACACAAAGTTATCATAAATAACATGTTCATTTTTGAAAACTTGTATATAAAATTACTCTAACTTAAGCCCAAGACCTGTGTAAGTAGAAAAACCAAGTCTCATTAAACCATCCTTCATCATTATATGAATAAAATGCCATGTGAATGCAATCCAGTTTCAAAATCTTCCTATCAGGCAAGATAGCTACTCATCAAGGATGGATCCAAATGGTCAAAATGAAAAGTCAAAAGATAAAGTAAATATGATTAGTTTCAGCACATAATCTACTCAGATGAGAGAGTAATATGATAGATATGTTTAAATTCATTTTTAAAGGAAGTATATTAAAGATGAAATCTAAAAATTACAAATGTATAACTCTTGCTAGGAGTCATTTAGGATTAATACACTTCCTGAGAAGAAAAGGTAGCAGAGAATATCTGACCTACCTCAATGTTCCTGTCTTTTCCTGTCTCCCTGTGATCTTGAAATGTCATGTCTTTCCTACCTTTATCACCCCCAATGTCTTCAACCAGCTGTTGTTTTCTGTAGTGTTGTTCTCTTATTTATATTTGCAGAATTTAAATAAATGTATTCCAAAATTAAAATATAAGATCAAATTAACTCATAATGTGATAGAATTACATCAATTAATTACATAAAAGTAAATAAAAAATATAAAAATAATACTATTTTTGTTAGAGCAAAACATATTAAATGTCCAGGGCCCACTTGCTGATATTTAAGCAATTCAAATTTAAACTACTTAGTTGAATAAAAGAATTCTGTGATGATTGAGAAGTTTATATATTTAAAGAAGAACAGGTTTTTCATGATTTAAGAAGAAAGTAAGAGATGAATAATTCATGATACAATACATAACAAGAATTCCAACAGATTAAATAATTTCAATCAATTTTGTAAAATTCATCTCAGTGAGTGAAATCTGAACTATTTTACCACAGAACTGTTAGAAAATAATATGCAGATACAATATAACTGAAATTAATATCACCCATATTCCACATTATATAAATCTACTCTAGTGAGTAAAGTAAGCATAGATGTTCTCTAAACTCTTCATGAGAATCTGGAAAATAAGAATTAATATGTATAGTGATCCCTTTCTGATGATGTGTCATACTTACAAATAATATGTAAGAAATAAAAAAATAAGGTGTAATTTGTAATTACTGTGAAATATCAGAAGAGAGTTTTCCTGAAAAAGAGAATATTGTGTTTTCTTCTATACGCAATTTTATAGTGCCTCAGCAAGTTAATGGGAAAAGCAGAGAAAACTATGATAATAGTAGTAAGAGGTGAAAACTTTCTAAATAAGGGAAGAAAACATGTAGTAACATTAATAAGATACATATCTACTAGCAACAGTTTATTAAAAGAAGAATAATGCAGTGTTTTCACTCTACCACTAAAACTACAGCAGACTGTTAACAAGCAATCTGAGTTGCTCCTAAAACAATGAGTACAATATGGACAGAATTTCATTGAGTGAACATGCTGTAAACCACAAATTGTGGAATCATACAGTAATTAAATAAGAGATGTAAATTGTATGTTACAAAAAGATGGTCCAAGATTATGTAATGTACAGTCAGTGCAACAGATGGCCCATACGCCTCACCAATGCACACACATGCAAAAATTGATTGTTGTGAATAATGAATAGCACTTTTGTAATTCAGTTATCTCACAACTTATGTAACTCTAATATACTAACTTCATAATTCAATAATTACAAATGTCAAAGTTCATACTAACATAAAGTCCATCAGCTCCCCTTAAAGACGTAATGAAATTCATTAAATACTAAAGTTAATTCAATAATTTTAAGGCAGAGAACAGTTGTGTTAAATTTTAAGACAGAAAAAGACTATTTCCCTTGTAAATAATTTTATAATCCCAAGTTAAGCGTTAGTTAATCACTAATCCTCTCTTACATACATTCTTTTTCTCTTTTTCTTTGGCATACCTATTTTAAATTTCTGAACTTCATTAATAAAAAGTAAACAACTTAATTCTAAATGTTACCATCTGGTGAGTAAATACTCTCCATTTGGAAGTGAAATATTTTTTGGAATTACATTTGCAAAAACATTTGATCATATACACCTTAGATAGCAACACATATCTTTAAAATCCTAAACTGCATGTTATAAATATAATCAAAATACCCCAGTAAGTGCCAATCAGCAAAGTTGCATTGATGTTTCCCCTTCGAAGTTTTTATTTTCACTTACCATTTTGACCATGTGAACGTTCGTTTACTGGGGTGCAATCTAACTTCTCATAAGTGTCTCAAGAGACCCACACAACTTCATAAAGTTTTTGGCAATGCAGTCACCAAGTAGTTTCTTTCATATTCTGCTTTCCTTTGGCAAGGAACATTTCCTCATATCTCAGTGTGCTAATTCTCTTCATCAGGCTTGTAGGTGTGTGGTGTGCACTGAATTGTTCCTCTAAGAGCTACCGGACATTGAAGGTTTTCACCCTTGCTGATCTACCGGAAGAATTAAGAATGGAATTTTTCCCAGTTTTGAGCTGCTTTTGGGTTTGTTTGTTTGTTTGTATTTTGGTTTTGGTTTGGTTTTTTGAGACAGGGTATACTACATGGTTCAGGTTGACCTTCAACTCAGGGTGGGACTCCTGCCTCAGTCTTTTGGTGCTGGGATTACTTCATGGGCCACCACCATGCTAAGTGAGCTACACTTCAGTATAAAATGCATAAACATCCCCAAATTTACCCTTTTACAAAAGAGTAATAAAAAATCATCTTTATCACTTAAAATGTCTCTATCAAATATTTCTCTCAACCTTATGGAATACTAAGTACACTTTTTGACATGAAAAATAAACAACTTTGTTTGCTGAAGTGGAAACATTAAAAAACAAAAACATTCTAAGAGCTCATTTGTACAGAGTTCTTTAACAAAGCAGATCAGTTGCCATACTAATCTGAAAATTATTCTCCTGAGTTCAACGTGATCAAAAATTTTTTTCCAGTTATAACCTGCTAAGTGATGTACTTGGCATTTCTACAAAACTCAATAATTTTTCATGGGTATTCATCTGTTTGCTGTTTCTAAATGATACCTTTGCAGGTTGTACCATTTTCACAACAGCAACTGATCTAAACTTTAATCAAGACTTCTCCATATGATATTTTGTCACAATATAAGGGTACTTCTCTCTTTTTCTTCTCATGTTAAAATACCCAATTTTGCCTTCAAGGCTTTCATTCTGCTTTCCTTCAATTTTTTTATTCTATTAAAAACAAAAACTTTCCCCCATTTCTACACTAGTTTCAGGAGGGCTGACCCAATCTTAGCTGTAATGAGGTATAAATGTTGGAGCAGGCCCCCGAGGGCATTCCATGAGCCTACTTCAGACATTCCAGAATGACTCTGTGGAAGGAAAAAGATTTAGTCCGACACTGACTGAAAGACTTGTGATAAAAAGCTTTGTATTGGAGCCACTTGCTGTAAAGCCATGTTGGGGGAACCTGTTGCTTGATGGCAAGGAAAACCTAAATGAAAGTACAAACTGGAAATGGGAAAAAATAGGCCAAATATTTACACAATTTTATGACCTTGATGATGTGTCTGTACCTGGAAACAATCGTCTCTGACGTTTTGTGTTATGGGAGCCAGTACGAAATCCTGTGGAATATAATGATGTTTGTGTCAACAATGAACCACATGCACTGTGCAACAGGGATCCCCTAAAATTACAGTGGAGCCCAAAGTTCCTATTGTGTAACGATGTCATGGCCTTCCTGATGTAAACGTGTTTGTGCTGTAAGCTAATATAAATAATGTAAGGTGCTGCCAGTATTAGGAAATTGCAGCATGCAATGACTGTTTTCCCTTATTGTGTAAACCAATGAAACAGTTTGTTTTCTTACACAGCAGTAGAACCAGCTCTGATTATTAAATATAGTTGTATCAATTACTTTCTATTCCAGAGTAAATATTCCTTTTTAAAATTTTTGTTGTAAAGTAAATAGTACAAAAAAAGAACAATAGTAAAATACAAACAAAACAACACAAGGACATTAAAAATGATAAGGGTTTTGAAACCAAATGATGGGGATTAACAGTGGTTAATATTATATGTTGTTATCCTCAACAAAGTTGCTCGTATTACATCGGGTCATCTGAGCAACTTACGTGATGACAACAATTTGCAGTGTAACAACCACTGATGCATTCCTACAATCCTGTCTAGTGAAACTGTGTATTACCTCTAATGTTTTTGTAAATATCTCTTTGACAGAGTTCAGAAAAGTCAAATGTTCTACTTTAGTCATTAACAGAAATATTATTAAAGTGCTGTTATTTATTAAATCTGTTCTTCAGTCGAACAACTATACTATCATGAAAATTCCTGTAGATTTCTTATTGACTCAGTTATGAGATTATCTATCTATGTATCTAATCCATCAAGAACAAGTAACAAGTAAACAAATATATATATTTGGCATGTATTTTTTTCTTTTTCTTTTTTTTCTTTTTGAGACAAAGTTTCACTGTACAGTTTACTTATTTATTTATGTATTTATTTTGGTGGTACCAGGAATTGAACTCTGGACCTTGCACTTGCCAGGTAGGTGTTTATGCCACTGAGCTATTTCCCTGGCCCTCACTATACAGTTAATGTTGGCCTTGAACTCACTTTGTAGCCCAGGCTTACCTCAAACTCAAAGCAATGCCCCTGTCTCAGCCTCCCAAGTGCTGGAATTATATTTTTTTCTTATGAAAATATTCTATAGCTTTTGTCACAAGCATAGGAAAAATCTTTTTTGTGAAATGTACTAAAATGTGTTCTCAAGACAAACTGAGATATTATAAGTGAGGACTGTGATCAAAATGAAAACTGTTAGTGTGATTTGAAGAACTTGCTATTGAAAACAAATTCAAAAAAATATGCTAAGCCTATAGAAGATAGAGATAATATGTTTTTTTCCTTTCCTTTTTATGACAAAACACAGCTGTTGAATATATAAAGAGAAAAATGAGAATTTTTTAGTGTAGAAATGCACAAAAGAGTCTTTTTATCTTATAAATAAAGAATGAATTACAGGATAGCCTATAAATGAACACATCCTTCACAAGCAAGAAGTGCTTCTGGTTAAAAATGGAGATTTCACTGAGACAGATTCTTTTAGGGAAAAATTATAAAATATGCTCTGGGATAGCTGGGGGACTATATAGGTTGTTTCCCATGTAGTTGTTGCCAGTGTGGTTTGTTAAGTGTTCCAGAGACTTATTTCCTCATCAGTAGGTATTTTCTTTAACTTAGCCATTTGTATTTCCTAACCTTGATAAGCCCTGAATGCCGCATGTGTACACCTTTAATTGATTCCGTTGAAATGCCAAAATTTTTGAGACTCATATTTCTAATTGATTTCAAGCACTCCATGGAAGAAATAACAAAGATGTAGAATATCCTCCAAGTTAGTGATGAAAGTCCTATTTTTATGAAGACGTTAAAAAGAAACAATTACTATTACATAATCAAAATGTAGTTTTTCTAATTATAGACTTAGAGAATTTATACCTTGTCAATCTGTGGTATCAAAGAAAAGCCAAGACAAACTGGGTCATCAAAGATTATTTATCATTATCAAGAAATGTCCTAACTTTTTCCCCCATTCATTTGCAATAACTTTGGTACAATTTTCATGAAACAGAGCTACTCTTCTTTTCAAATGACTTCAGAGTATCCAGTCACAAAGACATAAAGTCAAATACCTTAACAAGGTCTTTGAAAAGTAGATAGCAAAGTTTGCTATGGTATGGTCTCATACTTAATAGTTTTATCTAACACTATGAAAGAACCATCTTCCATGATATCATGTATAATTTTGTGGTGAGAAAATATCACTCCACAGAATGATAGGAGTAGTTTATTTATTTTTAATGTTTCACAAACATTTACTACTCAATAGTTCTGAAATCACCATTGATGCTATCTTTCTGTTGGAAGAAAAAATTCCTATCTAAACCTTCATTGACAAATTTTTGAGTTCTTCTTAGCCTTGGTGGACTGTGATTTCCTGGAGTTTTTCTCAAAAATGACTTATTTTTGATATAGGAATAATGTTTCTGCCAAATATGCCTAAAATGTAACAGAGGATATTGAAATGTTACAAATTAAACATTGTATTAATTCGTTTCTAACCATATCACAGCAGACAGTCTCTGAAGTGTGATATGAGAATTTGCTCCTAATTTTCTGTTCATTATTTTAGGAAATGTACAATTTTTCAATGGTTGATGTCATGAACAATAGCAAAGGAGGAGTTTTGATGCTTTAATGTCCAACTTTCAACATCCCAGAAATAAATTTATCTGAATGAGAAAATCTACTATCTTCACTTGCATTTTGTTGAGACTCACAGTTGAGCAATGAAGTAGAAAAGCTTTATGGTTAAAAATAAAAGAAAGATTTCCAGGTGGAATCTGATTGGAGCTTGTTGATATGAATAAGCTGGAGGTGGTGATTGAAAATGGTTTCTCTCAAGTGATTCATTTGAAAACATTTTAGGCTCTCTTGAGTTAGTCCTAAGTTGGAAGTAGGGTTAAAAATGGAAAGGCTGCCAGGCACAGACCAAACACTGGCCATTCAGAGCCAACCGATGCAGCAGTTTTGGAGTGAGTTCCTGGGCTGGTTGCTGTAGTTCTTCATGAGGTTTCCAAGTAGTATTTGCTGCAGATATCGCAGGTCAGAATTATTTTGTTATATATGGTCTGACTATTGTTTGTCTATTTAGTTGATCAGTGTCTAGTTACTTTTTCTCATTTCTGAGATCAAATACCCAAACACGGAGTTAAAGGTGAAAAGGTTTACCTTAGGCTCATAATCTGTAGAGGTTTCAGTCCATAATTGGCTGGCTCCAAGGCAGGGTGGCACATGGCAGAGGGACATTACAGAGGAGAAACTATTCATAGTGGGCAGAAGGCAGGAAGGTAGCAAAGCAGTGAAGTAGCAAGGAAGCAGGCAGAAGCAAGCAACAAACAATGTCAACAGCAGTCCTCTTCCTGTCCCTTTAGAGTCTATCCAGGTTACTCACCATTAGGACAGGTAACACTCACACCCAGGGAGGGGCACCCTTAATGCGAGAATGGCACCATGAATTAATCCCAGTATTACATCTCTAATGCAGCATCACTCACCCTAGATCCAGTCACCTCCAAAAGCTCTACCTATGACCAGGTGAGGCTTTGGAGGGACATCTAGACACAAGTCATAGCAACCAGTATCTACTGAATTCCAAAATTTGGACATCAATTGAGTTAAAATTTCTTTTTTGAAAGAGTAAATTATGTTTAAGTTCCTGCTTTACATATACATGTACGAACACACAGGTACACACACAAACAAGTCTTTTCCTCAGCTTTCTAGGCAAAAATCACTTTAATTCTTACAGTGATGCTATGGTGTACCTTTAACTGAATATTATAGATTTATGGCCAAATAACAATGGAAGCCCTAGACAGAGCCTTCTGTGAATTTATTAGAGTAGAATTTGGCAGCAATTCTTATTAATCCATATTTAAGGCTTGCAAAACCACTCTTGAAATGTTTACATTCTCCAAGTCAGTATTTTCCCTTTTGATATGTAAAGCAAAGATAAGAAAATTTTGACAATTTCATATGTAGCCAAGCACATGAACATTTCTGTGATAGCCAGGAGGGAATTCAGAATAATCATATTGACCATCTAAGGATACATAGATTAATATTAATCAGAATAAGTATCTACTCTGCAGGTTTATTCTAAATCATATATTTTGACATCCAGTTAAAAATATCAGGGTAAAATATTTTCAAATAAAAGTTGCTCTCTTTCCCATTCTCACTTTTTCAAAATGTCTACAAGTACATGTGCTAAATGTGCTATCAGAATAAAGTATGTTTTATTTGTTTTACATATTCATTCTTATAGTGGTTCAAAATAAACATAATTAGTAGTATGAGTGGAAAAAGACTCTTGTCACATTTGATGGCAGTACAAACAAGAACTTCTAAGCATCTAAATGTAGTTTTCACAGTAGGGAGAGCTGGACATTATTCACTTAAACTAAGCCACTGTTGTCCGTGGGAGTTAATTGTTACTATTACTATTACTTTTCTGTTACTGTTACTATTACTTAACTTCAGTGATAATTTCAAGGATAATACTCTATGGTATCTCACAGAGACACAGAGTATGAAATAATTATTCAAGGGCCTCAACACTTACATTACTATGTTACATAAAGCATCGCTTTTGCTATTCAACCCCAAGAAATTGACAAACTGCCTTAAAAACTATGTGGTATATTCTTCCTTCCTTTCTACCTCTCTCTGTTTTCCTCATTTTTTCTTTCTTTTTTCCCTGCTTCCTTATTGTGTACAAACCACTGTTTCTGGCACTTGGGGAAGATTGTTGGGAAAGCACATAAACAACTTAAAGACATTACAACCAAATCATAAAAATCTTTGTGTCAGACTTGATCTAGTGTCCTCATTTTATAAATTAATATTTCCATGATTTTGGCAAAGTTTTCATAAATATTCTGAACTTTAATGTCCAGACTTATAAGATGTACATAATAATGGTATTCCTCTGTAGAAATAATATAAATATCTATTTTTAAGCATTAATTTTAAAAGAGTCTTGCTTAGTTTTCTTACAGACTATCATGGTTTGTGTCTACATGTGCCCTCAAAGGTGCTTCTAGAGTTTTTGATTGATCCATGGTCCAGTGCTTGAATTATGGGCATACATGCCATACCTGCCCTGGGGCGGATAGTTTGCATACTACATAAAGGAGGGAAAGAGGCTTGCTTGCTGCTCCTCCCTTTTGCTTCTGTTGTTTTTCTGTTTTCTGCCACCATGAACTATTGCCCTCTGCCGTGTGCGACTCTGCCTTGGGGCCAGTCAAATATGGACTGAAGCCTCCAGAAACTGTAAGCTAAATAAAAGTTTCCTTCCTTAATTCTGGGTGTCAGGTATTTTGTCTCAGCAATGAGAGAAAAGTAACCAAGACACAGACCAAGAACCTGAGGACTTTAATCATTATATTTTCTTTCTTAGTGTAAATTACAAAGAAAAAAGGACCTATGCAAACTTAAAATAATTCACCCATGTTGGTTTGGACTAAATTTTTCATTTTTAAGCAATTTGATCTTATTCCAACCTGCAAGCCTATCCAAATAAATACTGCTTCTGTTCATCAATTCAGTTTTTTAGTTTGTTTCATGAATATTCGCTCACAGTGAATTAAATAAAGGTAAAAGAAAAAGATCTTCACTATTCAGAGCTCAAGAAACATTGTCATAGCAAATTCAAAACATCTTATTTTACTTTTTAAGCATCATGTCTTTTAATATATTTGGTCAAATGCTGGGACTAAATACATCAATGCAAAAATACCATATCATGAGCAAATAATGATATTTTAACTTCTTTCTTTCCTGTTCATATTTCTTTCTGTTCTTTAATTGCTTTGATTAATGTTTCCAGAACAATACTGAACAGGAGTGGTGATACTGGGAAGCCTGATTTTATAGTAAAAGCTTGCAGTTTCTGACCACTTTGTATGATGTTAACAGATTGAGATAAAAGACCATCTTTTCCAATTTTCTATAGAGTTCTCCTTATGAATGGATATTGGGTTTTGTCAAATGCTTTTTTTGTCTGTTTAGATGATCGTGTGATTTTTGTCTTTGATCCTATTAATGTGGTGTGTTACATTTACTGATTTGTATATGTTGAACCATACTTGAATCTTTGTGATGAATCCTACCTGGTCATGGCATATTATCTCCTTGATGATTTGCTGTATTTTGATTGCCAATATCTTATGGGGGATTTTGCATCTACGTTTCTTAAGGAGATTGACCTGTAGTTCTGTTTTATGTTTGGATCCTTCTCTGTGTTTGATGTTAGGGTAATGTGGGCTTCCAGGAATGACTTTGGGAATATTGCTTCCATTTCTAGTTCACTAAAGAGTTTAAGGAATAGTGTCATTAATTTTTCTCTAAAATTGTAGAATACAGAAGTGAATCATTAAGACCTGTTCTTTTCTTTGTTGGTAGTTTTCTTTATTAGTTCTTCAATTTCATTGACAATATTGGATTATTTAGACATTTTATAACATTTTGATTCAGCTTTGGTAATTCATATGTGTGTAGGGTTTTGTTTTGTACTAGGAGTTGAACTCAACACCTTGCACTTGCCAGGCAGATGTTGCACCACTGAGCTATATCCCCATCCCTATGTGTAGCTAGGAAAAACTGTCCATTTCTTCTGAATTTCATATTCTATGAGAGTACAGGGTCTCAGTGTACACACTGATGCTGTTCTGGATTTCTGCACAATGGTTGTGATTTGAATATTTACATTTCTAATTGCATGGATTTGGGTGTTTTCTTTCCCTCTTTTGATAAGGTTGGATGTTTTCTTTCTTGATTTCAAAAGGTTTCGTTTCATTAATCTTAGAAGAACCAATTCTTCATTAAATCTTTGTATTGTTTTCTCAGTCTCAATTGCATTAATTTCTGTTCTGATTTTCATAATTTACTTCCTCACATGAGATTTGGATTTAATTTTGTCTTCATCTAGAATCTCGAAGTTAATATTAGGTTATTTATTTGACTTTGCAGTTTTTCTGATGCAGCATTCACTGCTATAAATTTTCCTAGTAGGACTGCTTTCATTGCATCTAATAAGTTTCAGTATGTTGTGTTCACATTATTGTTTAGTAGTAAAAACTGTCTAACTTCTTAACTTCGTCTGTTAGCCATTGGTTGTTCAGGAGGTATATTATTTAATTTTCAGATGATTTTGTGGTTTCTTTTGCCCTTGATTTCCAACTTCATTGCACTATGAGCTGATAATATGAATGCGCTAATTTCAATTCCTTTGCATGTATTTAAGCATGTTCTGAGGGCTAGAATGCATTCTATTTTGGAGAAAGTCCTGCATACTGGTGAGAAAAATGTGTATTTTGTTGTTATTGGGTGAAACACTCTGTAGATACCTAGTCAGTCCATTTGCTCAAAGGTTTGGCTTAATGCTGATATTTCTCTATTGATTTATTTGTCTACTTGGTCTGTCTGTTTGTGACAGTGGAGTAGTGAGGTCCCCCACTACATTTGTAGCAGCATTTATTTAATTTTTTATACTCATTAGTGTTTGTTTTATAAACTTAGGTATGCCAGCATTTGTTGAGTATGTATTTATGACTGTTATCTCTTCCTTTTGCTTGGAAGAGGAAACATGCAGGGACTTTCCTTGCTCCTTCTCATCAGTTTTGGCTGGAAATCCACTTTGTTTGTAAATAGACCAGAGATGGCTTCTTTTACCTGGGCTTGTTGCATGGAGTATATTTTTTGCATCCTTTAACTTTCAATGTATGAGGATTTCGGGGGTTCAGTGTATTTCTTGTATGGAGCAATTTGTTGGATCTTGTTTCTTAATCCATTGTGCAGATTTGTTTCTGTTGACTGGTAAATTGAGACCATACACACTGATGGCTATAACAGATAAGCATCAACTTGTCCATATCACTATGCTATTTTCCTGTTGTTGGTTCCTTTTCTTTCCCTTCTTGCCTGGTAAATTCATTCTGTTGTGATTCTTAGACCTTTCTTCATTGTCTCTTTCTAGAATATCCTTCAGAATATGTTGGAGTGCTGATTGGATGGTTATAAATTTCTTCAGGTGTTCTTCTTCATGGAAATTTTTCCATGAGTTCTGCAGGATAATTTTGTAGACTATATAAATCTGGTTTGAAGGGGATTATTTTTGAGGGGGAGACATGAAATTCTTCAGTTCAAGCTCTCCTTGACTGAAGAATTTCTGCTAAGAAGTCAGCTATCACCCTCATGGGTTTTCTTCATAGGTGATTTTTTTTCTCTAGTAGCTTTACATATTCTGTACTTCTTTTTAGCTTCTGGGATCTTGACTATTATATCTCATGGATTAGATTTTTATAATTTTGGCTAGGTGGAGTTCTATATTTCTTACTTATCTGTGTATCAAATTCTTTTTCCATGCTTTGAAAGCTTTGTGGTATTTCTTCTCTAAATAGTTTTGTATATCCTTTGTGCTATTTTCTGATTTTTTATAGATTCCAGCTGACTAGATCGTCTTTACCTCAATCTGATAAAAGACATCTATGACAAACCAACAGCCAACATAATACTAAATGGGAAAAAAAACTGAAAACTTTCACTTTAAAATCAGGAAGAAGACAAAATGTTTACTTTTACAATTCCTATTCAATATAGTTGTGGAAACATTAGCAAGATCAATTAGACAAGAGAAAGAAATAAAAGGAATAAGGATAAGAAAGGAACAAGTGAAAATACCATTATTCACAGATGGCATGATACTGTACATAGAAGACCCCAAAAACCCCACCAAAAGATTTCTAGATTTAATAATCAAATTCAGTAGCATAGTTGGATACAAAGCCAACACTCAAAAATCAATAGCATTACTGTACACAAACAACAAACATTGAGAGAGAAATTGGGGAAGCCACAACCTTGACAACAACATCCAAAAGAATGAAATACTTAGGAATCAATCTAACAAAGGAAGTAAAAGGCATATTGTGAAAATCACAATATGCTGAAAAAAGAGATAAAAGAGGATTTAAGAAAATGGAAAGACATTCCTTGCTCATGGATAGGAAGAACCAACACTGTGAAAATGGCCATACTCCAAAAACTTTTATACAGATTCAATGCAATCACGATCAAAATACCATTAGTATATTTCACAGAACTAGAGAAAATATACCTCAATTTCTTCTGCAACCAGAAGAGAACTAACTCACCAACAAAGGCAAGGCCTGAGGCACCACAACACCTGACTTCAAATTATACTACAAAGCTACTGTGCTAAAATCAGCATGCTATTGGCAGAAAAAAACTAAACCTGAGGATCAGTGGAACAAAATAGAAGTTGCAGACACAACTCCAAACACACTCAGACACAGCATCCCCTGCTCCCAGCCACTGCTGCATCTCTCCCTCAAGGGTCTGAGGTTGCCCATTTTCACTGTTTCTTCATAGATTTGATCTTTCTCTGTCACGTCAAAAGCCAGGAGCTGGGGAGAAAGTGCAGGTTGTCCCTTCCTTTTTCTGTGTTGTTGTCTGCCTCTTCATTTTCTCTGTAGGCTCCAATTGTCCTTTCAAGTCTTTCCTGCATCCCATGGATGCAGTATATGTCATCCCATGGATCCATCTCTCTCCTCCCTTTCTTTCCCAAATCATTATTTTCCAGTACTTGTATTCCAAATCTTAGGGAGGCTGATTTGTGGCTGCTTATGGCTCCACCATCTTCTTGGAAGTCTCAAGAATTTTTCTTAATCTAAAGAAGATAGTTCCTTCCAGAGATCTTCAAACTGATAAATTTTATAATTTGTTGTATTTACTTGGTCTTTTCTTGCTTTTCTTTGCATCCAGTGCTATTCATTCAAAATTACCTTTACGCTAAACATAATATTATCTATATTGTAAATGAATAAGTCAGAAAAAAACAGAAAAAGTTAGTCTCATGTTTACAAACCAAATTCATTAAAGCAATGATTTGGAATATCCAATGGCCTCTACAGCAGCTAAATTTTATTACAGAAATGAATTATGGTCCCTATTTGTTTCTATTTATGTGGTAAGCAAAAGCATTAATCAATATGTAATAGGTATGAGAGAGGTTATATCAATAATTTTTCATAGATGAATGACAGCTAATAAATGGATGAATATAGATAAATAAATAAATTTTAGCTGTAACTAAATTAATGAGAATTTCTGAATACATATACCATTATATAACACATACACACACACACACATGCACGCACATATATGTATATATATATATATTATCTATGGTATAGATATTAGAAATATAATGCAATAACAGTTTAATATTGACCTAGCTGACATTTATATGAGGACAAAAGTCTAAATAAATTTATCTTATTTAACTCCACTTTTCTGAGGAGGTATTTTTAAATACCTATAAAAGCCTGAGCAATGCTTTGATAGCTTCATAAAGGGAGTACAGCTACATGTCAGAGTCAACTCCCTGCCAGGGTAGTCACATGGAAAATCAAAGAGAAACTTCTGCAGGAAAAGCTAAAATGATTATTGCATATTATATACTTTTTCAGTAGTACTGAACTATTAGTGAAGAATCCTGAGCAAAGGTTTCATCCCAGTACTAGGGGTCAGCATATGTCAAAAATCTTAACCTTTCAAATGCATTAAGGTGATGATAGATTACTAGTGCTGCAAGCAATTGTTCAAAGCACAGTGACGTTCTCTATGAAGAAATAAAAGATCATAGGACACACATTATTTGTATTAATATTTTTGAAGATAGAACTATAAAACAAAGTCAGAGAAAATCACTTCCAAAAATAAAAGGGTAACATAGATGCAAACCATGCAAAGCATGACTATAAAAATATCAACAGGAAATTTAGACAGTCAAATGAAAGGATGCAGATTTTAAAACAAAAGTTATTTTTTTTATGGAGGTAAAACCAAACTTAAGCATTTAGGCAATGAACTAAAACTAGAAAAGAATAAAATAGCATACTTTTTGGAAAGTAGTGGAAATTAATGTTACATGCATATATGAATATTCCAAAGTGAAACCCAACTATTTGTCAAAGGAATGCATGTTAATAAATATACAAAAAATATAACTAATACAAAAAATAAAACTAAAGTTTATAGATTATAGTTTTACAATAAACAATAAGAAATCTAATTTATGGATAGAACATCTAAGTCATTGTAGCCAAAGAGAGTTTTATATAATTGAAAATACATCTATTATAAAGAAGAAAAGAAAGGGAAATTGGGCAAAAGAAAGAGATACAAATGATAGGGCAAGAATGTTTAGTATACATTTAAGAAAAATAAATTCAGATGAAAGAGAACTAAACTTTAAAAAGTCCAATGTATTTCAATTAGAAATAAAAAAGAAATTCACATCAAGAAACAATTTAAACACATGTGTACACACTCATAGACACCCCCAAAATATACCCATACACACATATACAGTGTCTTTCAAACACATATGTATATAAAGGATGGGGGAAATGCTATCTTCAAATGAGCAATACTTACACTGTTAATTCATACCGCAAAAGCATCAAGATCAGACAGATTATAGTAGGATAGCTTTAACACACAAAGGAAAATAAGTTCAAATTAGAATTCTACACTTGAAACAAATGTCTTTCAATGTTGAGAGTAAAATAAAGACATTATACGATAATGAGAAACAATTTAGGATTCACAAGCGGCAGACAAGTATTGAAAGAAGTAAAAGTTAGGTTGTTTTAGACAGGAAGTTAATTTCAGAAGCACAGAATTGTGAGAAGGAGCAAAGAAGAATGGAAAGTCAAGTCCATTTAAATAAAAATGGACTCTTAAAATCTTCACGGACACAGAGATGCATAAAAAATAGCATATTTATCCCAGAAGGTGAGTGTTATAGTTGATGCACTGTGTCATCTTGAGGAGTCTAGAGGCTTGACTAAGCGACTCAGCAGTTCTCCATCCTGGGGTGAAAAGGACATGCCCACCCTGGGATGTTGTTCATTGTGTCAATGTGAGGAGTTTAGGTCAAATGAGTGATTCAGCAGGGGGCCAGGATGATACTTCGTATCATCCTGAGCCTGTGCAGGAGGAGGGCGTGGAGATTGTGTGAGCACTACACACCCCCTGGGTGGGGGTAGCCTGCTTACAATATAAGGGAGGAAAGAGGCTTGCTCCCCTCCCTTTTTGCTGTTGCTGTGTTTGCTGTTTTCTGCTGCCATGAACTGTTGCCCCTCGCCATTCCACCCTGCCCTGGAGCCAGCCAAGTATGGACTGAAACCTCCACAGACTGTGAGCTAAATAAATCTTTCCTTCCTTAAGTTTTGGTGTCAGGTACTTTGTCCCAGCAACAAGAGAAAAGTAACCAAGACAGTGAGCAAGTAGAATTAAAGTGCATCTTCACAGTAGGATAATAAAAGTATCAATAGAAAGCAGACTTTCTATAAGCCAAGGATCCATCTTGTAATAACTCTCACAGCAATTATTGAATAATGAATCACTTCTCAATTATAGAAAATAAGAGTAAAATATTAAATCACAATAATAAACACAAATATATTAGTAGAGAATTATAATAGACTATTGAATATATACCTCAGTTTTATAAAATAAGCATGTTTTATTGAAAGTATATAAAATTTTTGAAAAACACTCATAAACAGAACCTAACTGTTATAAATATGACATTGTATTCAGTACCTTTTGGATATACACTCTTTTCAAGCACAAGTAAGATGTTCTCCCAAAATGGACATGTACTAGCCCACAAGGTAAGTCAATGATTAGAATCTTTATTGAGCAAATTTCAGGAAAACTTCTTTGTAAAGAGAAGGTAGGTGTCCTTTCTACCATTGTAGTGTGAGAGCAGCTACACACAATGTGAAAAACACCACAGCTGTGTAATAATAATATCTTATTATTATCAAAATTATTAAAATGAGAGTGGGAGCTAGATTTGACCAAAATGTCACAGTTTGCTAATCAACTGTATAGAGCATGCTTCCTTGTTACAACAAAATTAGGTTAGAAAAACATAACAAAAAGATTACAATATCCCCATGCATATAAAAATTAAGAAATTCACTTCTAAATATGCTATAATTCAATCCAATATCATAATATAGAAAATAAGTTGAAGTAAATTTTCAAAATAATGTCATACAAAATCTGGATTATTTTCTAAATGAAATACAGGTCCTTAGGAAATTGGCAGATTCCATATGGAGTCAGGTTATGGATAAGAGGAACCTAAAAATTTTTGTGACAGCAGAAAGCAAATAAAATTTTCAAATATTACAGAATACCTCAATATGATTCAGGAACCATTTTTTAAAATTAACTGACAATGTAGAGACAACTTGTGTATGAACAAGAAATGACAGATATTTGAAATTTTAGGGCTGGGGATTTAGCTCAGCAGCACAGCACCTGCCTGGCAAGTACGAGGTCATGAGTTCAATTCCTGGTACTGGAAAAAAAAAAATTGAGGGGCTGGGAATTTAGCCCAGCGGCACAGCACCTGCCTGGCAAGCACAAGGTCATGAGTTCAATTCCTAGTACTAGAAAAAAACCAAAAAAAAAGAAATTTTAGGCTAAGAAAAAATAATTAACAAAAGTATAGCATTTTATAACTTTCACTGAATTAATAGATATAGCCAATAACCATCAATGGTTATTAAAAGTACTTGAAATTTGTTTGGAAAATGTATAATGAATAAAGCATCCAGGTAACAATGAAACCAACTCACCACCTCAAAGAAACAAACAGTAAAGACAAGTTTAGGTAAAAAAGTACCCAACATTTTCTTTAAAGTATTCTGTCCAAAACTTCAAACTTAATCTCCTCAAGCCTCAGGCCTATTATTTACAGGAAATTCATGAAAATTAGGAATACATGAAAGGCAGCACAAGATACAATAAAAAATGCTCATATTGTAAAAATATCTAATTGAATAAAGACAATTAGATCTTCAAAAATAGAGTATGAAGAGGAAAAATAAAAATTAAAAACTGTAGAACATTTGAAATTCATTACAGCCCAATACAACTTGTGGATCTTTCCTTAAATTCTGATTTGAAGAAGCTAAATTTGAAAAAAGATGAAAAATTTAAGAAAGTTTGGAGTTTGACTGGCAATGTGACCATATTAAGAAGTTGTTATCAAAAATACTAGATTGTGGAAATATTCTTATGTTTCAAGAAATGTACTTCTTTAGTGATAAAGACTGTGATGTTAGTGAATAAAATTTTATGGTATATGCAAGCTGCTAGAATGTCAATAGATATTAAACAAGACTAGCCAAGAACTGACAGTAAATTTTCATAAAATTTTTTGTACATGTAACAGCATGTAATATATCTATTTTGCCTTCTTTGTGTGTATTTGAGACATTTCTTAAAGACTATTAAAGCTTTAAAAATATGGGAAGCAACTAAATTTACACCAGAGGAAATAATATAGCTTTAAATTCATATAGTAAAAAAATTACAATTAAAGAGGTAATATCCATAGTAAAAAGGTTAGAAAAATAACATCTAATAAATTACAAAGAAAACTTAAGAAGCTTAATGACATAGAGTAAGATCTCATAAAATTAAAGTGAAGTACACAACAGAATAAAAAAGACAAATCATTTTGAAAATGTAGTTGAAATAAGTTTCTTAGGAATTCAATATGAGAAAAATCACAACTATTAAAAGTCAATGTCAAGAAAAGGGTAAATGTTACAACAAAATCTGAAGATTCTACAATAAAAGTACAAAAGCACACTAATAATTTTTAATATAAAAATTTTATAAGTTAAATACATCATCTTTAGTAAATACAAACTATGACACAGAAATAAAATCTCATAAATATTTGTATACTATTTAAAATTTTTAATTTATTATTCAAAATTTTTCAAAAGTTTTACTAATGATTTATTTTAATTATTTAAGAAATATTCACAGTCAATATTGCATAAAATTTTCCAGAAAAATTAAATTTCACAAGAGTGACTATTTGTCATATGAAACTAGCATAAAATATTCAAAATAGGCAGAGTCTACTAAAAGAATTTAAAATTACTGGTTTGTTGCCTCAAGAATCTTATAGAAAAATCTTAAATTCAAACTAGGAATAGTGATTCATGCTTGTAATGCCAGTACCTGAATGATGCAGCAAGAACCTGACTCAAAAAGAAGGAAGAAAACAAAAAATCTTAAATCCAATAAGATACAAAATGAATAATAAATGAAGAAAGTATCTGTGTTTAGCTTAACACCTCAAAAGCTGTTAATATACTTTCCACATCCATAGATTAAAGATGCAAAATAATCCACACAAGGAATAGAAACATTACATACTTCAAATATATACTAAAAATAAAAGGAGAGGGAATGAAAAGATGGGTGGAGCGGGAGAGAGGGAAGGGAAAGGGGATGAAAAGGAATTAAAATGTATTATACTCATGCACCAACTGCACACAAGGACTGTTAGACTTGTGTATTACACACATGTACTAATACGCTAAGACAATAAAAAAGTAAAAATATGCAAAATCGTAAAATGTTTTCACTAGATAAAGTGAAAGATAAAGTGGCTGATAAAATTTGACATCCTTTTGTAATAGCAGAAACTAAGCCCATAAGAGAATTTTCTGGATATAATCCTGCATATCTTCACAAGCTAGAGAGCAAACACATTGGTGAAACAAAGACTTTCTTTTAAATTCTGAGACCTTACCAGGGAAAGGAAAAGCCAGCCATACAGATTGATGTGAATTATTTTTCTGTATTGAAAACATTGTTCCCGGAAGTATTTACAATAAAGTAACCCTAGTGCTCAGTACCCACACCTTATTTTTTATTCCTGAGAGAAAGCGAGATTTATTTTGTCCGTGTGTTTAGAAGGAACTGACCCTCATTAGCTTCCCAGTTTTCTGCTTGGAGTCAGCCTACAGATAAGATGCATGAATTCTAGCGAGACGCTTCCTCTTCTGCAGAACCCTACCGTTGGCTTGCTGCAGGTGCCAGGCTGCAAATGTCTATCTAGCTCAGAAGCTGGCCGGGTAAAACCCATTCAGTTGCTACCAGAACTCTATTCTCCATACCGTGACCAGCGGAAAGCAGTATTCTCATCCCTATGTGTTCGCCTGTCAGTTTATTTCAAACTCACAAGGAAGGAAAGAGTGTGATTATTTGTCCCCTAAATTAGACTCTAAAAGAAATCTATGGGCTGCATCCGAACACTTTCAGCAGACCTACAGACTATTATAACACCATTAAAGTATTACATTCTTTACAGACAATATTTAAGCACACAGGTTGCTTTCCTGTAAAAATACTCAAAATTAAAGAATAAATTTTCAGTTTTCTGATGATATCACTTGTTTCTATTAAGTATGCAAAAGTTTAAGGATACTTCAATTGTTGCTTTAAAATTCTATCATTGCTATAAACAGAACAATGTAAATATATCTAATTCAGTTAAGCTTAGGTTAAAATGTGCATAAGTCTACCAATATGCCCAATGGCAATCCATTACATTGGGAAGTTCACTACATGTTCTGTTCAGAACTCTCTTGAGTGAGGAAGAGATTTTCCCTGAATATCCACAAGTGCATTCAAGGTGTGCGGGTTCCACATGGCTCTGTGTGGTGCATTCACATTTATCTAAGTGCCCAAGAGTATCAGTCAGGTGAGTTGAACTGGAATACCTTGGTGGTTTTGGGTTAATGTGGAAGAACTGTAAATTGAGACTTTCTTTCCTATCTGTGCCCCAAGCTTCCTTCCCTTTTCTAATTAAAGGGAGCTTTCCTCTAGATCTTCCTCTTCACTTCAGCTGGAACAGACGGACCGGCTGTGTAGGTACGCATCCAAACATTTCTGTTTTATGCTAAAGTCAGTGTCTCTTTTGGCTTTTATTTTGGATTTGCATTATCAATAAAAAGAGAACTGAGTAACTGAGACAAGAGAGTGAAAACAAATTTAGAAAGTACACAAATTAATAGTTTGGAATATGGCACAACTATGCTAAAGAAAAACTAAAAATAAGGAAATAGATATGCTCTATAAATTTCAAAGTGTATCTAAAATGGTAGAATCTAAACATGGTGGTGTGTGGGCCTGGCGCTGTTGTTTAATGTGATGGCCTTGGATTAGGTGCCCAGTAGCACACACACACACACACACACTCACACACACTCATACACAAAAGATGGTGGAAAAGAACATAATGAGTAACAAACCATAGGTTTGCATATGTGTGTGTATGCTTATGTATGTGTGCATGTGCACGCGTGTCCCTCACTTTAATCTCCACCCTCTTTTCTTTTGTTCTCTCATCTTCTGAACCTGTCATGTATATGTATGTGTGTGTGTGCGTGTGTGTGTGTGTGTGTATATATATATATATATAACATGTCTGCAAAAGGCCAGCTAATAAATATTTCAGTATTTAGGAGCAGTCTTTGTCAAAACAACTTAGCTCTGCCTGTGACAAAAGTAGCCACACAAATTTTGCAAACAAATAAATACATCTGCATTCCAGTATACCTACTTAAAAGCAAATGGAAGGGGGGATTTTCTGATGCATAGTATAATTTTAAATGTTATAATCAGAAAAGGAGAAATGAAGTGTTCAGTAAATGGAATAATATCTTTTAAGACTTGACGAGTATGAGAACAGCACAGCTTGAAAGAAAAGATAAAACATGAAAGTAAAAGTTTTAAAAACAAACAATACAAATTCCCAAACTTAATTTTGTATGTTCTGCATTTAGCGCTTCAATGACAACTTGCCTAATTAACTGAAATACTTTTCCTTTGTGATATGAAATTCATTTGGTTATGCTTTCACAGGTATTTTGACATTGCCATTATTAAACATTGATGAAAGCTTTCAGAATATAGTATGATTGCCGTTTAGTCACACTATCTTGAAATACAAAAGTAATCATTATTAGATTCCATTAATGTGGTTTGCATTTTTTGAATATCTTGAAATGTTCTCTATTTTTCAAAACAAAAGGCTAAAAGAGACATTGATAATTACTTAGACTTTCAAAATTTAATTTTGTGAGAACAAAAAACATAGTGTTCTCTTTTAAGTTCTTATTTCTCTTGATTAAAGAAGCCACCTACAGATGTGACTGTGGAAGCTGTCAAGGTGAGCTCCATATATGAGAGCAATCACACCAAGGTTATCCCTTTCTGGAGAACCGCTCCTTCCACTTGATGAAACGAAGCACACCAAATTCTCTCAATGCAGGTAAGCTGACTTTTCAAAATAAACAATTTTATCTCATATATTGGTTCCACTATAATTTTGAGGCAACTCATATGAGATATTAATTTGCTTTACAAGATGTAAAATGTATACTTTGCATCTGACAAGGTATGTTTGAATCTATCCACAGACAGAAAATGTAGTTATAAGCACAGGATCGTCTCAGGGAGAATTGATACACATCTGTCACACAACTGGAATAGATCTCCAATGAGAGCAGCGTCCGAAGCCAGCAGTTCTCAAATCACCCTGAGTGCTGGTAAGAACTTCAAGATTTCATCAGTTAGGCACATAATTATTAAAGAATGCACACTATGGAATTGGACTTCAAAAGAATTGGTATTAGCAGGGGCAAAATAAGTTTTGGAAAATATGCTAGAATATAAGCATAACTACATAACTGTATATAGATTTGAATCTGAGTGCTTCCATTGGAAGGGTCAATTTAACTCTGTAAACCTCTTTGTTCATTATGAAAATGATTCTAATAATCATCTTTTTACAGATTTTTAAAATAATTCTTCTATTCCTCCCAAAGTAAGCAGATTTATTGTCTTTGTAATTAATAAATTCGGCAGAGTCACTGTCTTCATGATTAAGAAATTCTGTTTTTTTTTCTTTTTAAATGTATGACATTTACTTTCAATTTTATATCTATGTAAAAATCATATAGAATAATTATTTCAAAGGTAGATTCGCATGGCCTTTACCTAGAGAGTCTGTTAAATATCATTATAGTGGTGCCAGCAGTACTTTTTGTCAGGGCATGTATACATTTCTACCAATCAGTTTGGAAAATAAATATAACATGCTAATAATTACTTAACATAATTATACATAAATTTAGAAAATATCCACTTACAGTCTCCATTTCACTAAAAGTTTAGAAAATATCCATTGATATTCTCCACTTCATTAAAAGTTTCTGAGTATTTTGACTGAATACTAAGGCACTTGAATTGAAATAAAATGAAACAAATGATTTCCTTCATTTCTTGGTTAATCACAGCAAATTTATGCTGTTTGGTTTTTTGAACTATAAATGATATAACCAGACATGAAGTATACTCATGTATAATAGACCTATAATAAATAATGTCAATGACTTTCTAAATACTTTTACCTCTGAAATAATTTTCAACACACATTAACAATATAAACAGAGAAATGATAAAATAATAATCAGTTATTTCTCTCTTTGCATTACTCCTATTAAAGAGTTCAGCATGGACTATGTTCTTTTTTTTTGTACAGGGAATCTAGTAGGCACTGTGCCACTGAGCTACAACCCCAGCTCCCATATAGTCTTCTGTTTGAGAAGAAAACCCACTATCTTACCCTATAAAGATGAGAATAGTGAAAACTATGCTTTAAATATAATTAATATAGTTAATATTTATATTAATATTTCTATTATATTTCTACAATTCTATTTCTATTTCTACAAATTCTATTATATTTCTACAATTTTAGTTATTCATATGTGGAACAAAAAGCCCCTCTTGAGTGAATCTTCTACATAATTAAATGAGCTAGATGTGTTCAATTTTCACATTTTTTCACATTATTGAATTATTAGTTCTAATAAACTGCAGATGTGACTATGATGCTATAAATGCAGTTAATAAAGTAAGATGTGAGACTTGTCATTTTAATGCAACACAACATTCCCACCATAAAATTTTAACTCCCAAAATGTGATAAAGGCTAGAGGAAAAATTGTTTTGCATCAATTCCATAATAGAAGAGTTCTATTGATTTTTTTTTTTTTTTTGCTGTTGTTGTTGGTTTTTCTGGTACTGGGATTGGAATTCACGACCTTGCGCTTGCCAGGCAGGCGCTGTGCCACTGAACTAAATCCCCAGCCCAGAAGAGTTCTGTTGAGATAGAAAAGAAAAGTATTTCAGACACATTTGTAGTAAATATGTAGAGTAGAACTCTAATGAAGGGAAATAATATTTTAAAATTTTATTTAAAAATTAACATGAAATACAATCATTAATCTACTTTCAACCTACTAAAGCCAGTGTTTCCTCATTTGCAGAAACTGCTTGGAGAGATTTTTCAAAACTACCCACGCCCAACGCCAAATCTAAAGACATTGAGGCCATCAATCAAGAGTTGAGTCTAAATATTGTTATTGTTTTAAAAATTCTACAGAGAGCTCTAAATGCAGTACTAACTTCATTGAGAATCATTCAATGCAGAGGAAAAAACTCTACTTCAGTAAGAACTATGAAGAATTTGCTCATAATATTTACATCAAAAAAGTTCATCCTTGTTAAAAATAAGCATATTTCACAATCAGTTCAATGCTTCTATGGGAGTTAATGGATTCACTTCAGTGATGTGATTTGATGTTGATTCTGATTTCTCTATTATTTGTAAATGCACATTATAACCAAATAACTTTCAGATGTGTGCTCTATCTAGATAACTCTGTTAAGGGTGATCTCTTAGAATAAGATGAATCAAACAAATCTCTTCCTGTCTGGAGATTTTAATCATAACTAAAGTTAGACAAGTAACTATGTGACTAGACCATATGCATGTATTGATCAATTATTACATATAGGACCTTCTATGAGAAGGAAGATGACATCACAACAAGTGATAATTTGAATTCAGATGAATTCAATCCCAACAGATAAAATCAGCAAAAAATAAATGTGAACACAATGATTACAAATTCTCATAAGTTCAATCAGCTATGTGAGGGAGACTGTTGGGATACAAGGTTGTACTGAGGCAAAACTTCCTTCAGAAGACAACATCTGAACTGAAGGCAGAAGAGGAGAAAAGGTTAGCTTTGTGGCTATCTGAAGAATAGTTTCCTACTAGGGCAAATACCTTTCTGAAGCATATGCATGAAAAGGGCCTAGCATCTTGCCAACAGCAGCAAAGTAAACTATGGGGGTGGAGCCTACAGAATAAGAACAGGAGGGACAGGATGAGAAAAGTTCAGAAAAGTAACCACAAATCAAACCAAGTAGTATCTTAATGCCACAGCAATGCAGTTTTTTTTGTTTTGTTTTGTTTTGTTCTGTTCTGTTCTCAAGGGCAGAGGGACGCCCGTTAAGTGTTCTAAGCAGAGAACTGATGTGATCTAATTTATATTTTCAAAAGGTCACTCTTGCTGCTGTGCAGAAAAAGGATTACAAGGTGAAAGTGGAAGCAGGGATCGCAGTCAATAAAATAATTGCTATATTCCAGACAGAAATCATAAATCTATTGCATAGGATTTATTTATCTTATTACATAAAATGAAATGAGACTATGAAAGTAAGAATCTCAGTCTGTATGGATATGAAATATATAAACTACAAAAATCTAGGCCATTAAACTTATTATTTTATTATTTTGTTCTTGTTGTTAAATGCCATCTCATTGATAAACTACAAGCATTGTTGAGTACTTTTGAAAACATTCAAATTTAAGTATATCATCAGATGGCTGTAACAGTCTGTCCCAGCTTCACACTAGTTCACCTGCAGTGCTAGAAGATGAAGATAGATGAGGCTCTATGACATAAATTTGGATTCTGTAAAAACATAGTAAAAATCACCTGGAGGTTTTTAAGCAGAGAAGTTATATAATTTAATTTCTGCCTTGAAAAGGTCACTCTTGCTATTGTCTAAGAGAATCGAGAACAAGACCAAAAGGCTAATTGGAAGATCACTACCTTTAGAGGTTATAAATTAGGTCATGTCACTCCCTTGCTTAAAGTACTGAAATCCAGAAAAGTGCTGACATTCGCTTAGACAGCTGTGGAAGTGGTTGAGAAGTGGTAGGATGTGTTTTTGGAGAAAGAGCCCAATTAGAAGCAGGAAATGATGGAAAGAAGAATCAGAGATAATTATGAGTTTTGTACTAAATAACTAGATGACTAAGGTCATAAACTTAAGTGGAGAAGACTAAAAAGAGAAACAATTTGGAGAGACAAACAAAAAGTTGATTTTGAATATGCAAGGTTTATAATATTCTTAAAAACAAGTGGTGCTGTTGGGTATAAATGACAGAATTCTCAAAGAATTAGGGATATAAGTTATAAGGATCTTAGATGCATGTGAAAGAAATTATCCAGTGCAGAGGTATTGCCTGTTACAGCCATCTGATGATATACTTAGAGGTGACGAAGGCTAAGATTTCAGTCTGTGGGAGTCCTACAGTTACGAGTGTGTGAGACACCAGCAAGGAAGTCTAAGATGTAGCTGCAGAGGCCCACAAGTCTCTCAGCCTGTAATTAAACAGATAAATATATCTCAAGAAGGCTGTGAATTGTAAAACTGTATCAAATGTATCCCAGTAAGACATAAATAAATCTGAAATTCCCATCTGAGGACAGATATGAAAAGGAATCAATATTATATCATCTGAAATTGTGTGAGTGAAGGTAGATTCTCTGTGGAGAATACTCCTTTGTCTGTCATTCAAAGGAACAGACTCTCGAATTGGTGGCTGCATGAGCCCCTGAGGTCTGAGAGAGCTATGGATTATTTGCTCCTAAGCATGGTGCTGGGTGTGGAAGGCCCACCTGGGGAATGTTGCCAGCAGCGTAAGAGGTACAACTAGAGAAGACGAAGAGAGGCTTTTGGGAACTAAAGACTCTGTTGGGAGCTAAGAGAGGCTGTTGGAAGCTGGTAGAAGCTGTCAGGAGCTGTTGGTTGTTTTGGAGGAGCTTATCATGCTGGCTTTCCTGATGAACTTAGCTGTTTTCATCCTCTGAGGAACTTGGGACCTTGTTGGTACTGAGAATGGCTTCGGTTCACTCTGGTGGAGCTCTGGTCCTCACTTTGACTATCATTTCCTGGATCTGGAGGGGAAGATGGTGCACTGCCAGTCTCCTGGAGAAGCTTGCTGCGTTGGCTTTCCTGATGGGACCTTGGCCATTTTGATCATTGGAGGAGCTTGGGAAACCACTGTTCCTGAGGATGGCTGTGGTACTTTTGTGGGGAGCGCTGGTTCTTTTGAACATGGCTTCCTGGCCCCAGTGTGGATCCCTCAGCCTTCTAGCACAGATCCTTCATCCTGCTGGCACAGGCTATCTAGCTTCCACCACTGACCTTTGGGCCTTCCCAGTGCAGATCCATGAAACATGAGATACGGTGATGTGCTCTGGGCTTCCAGTTGGCTTCATGGGAAGCATTGTTATGAACTCTAGGTCTTAAGTTTGACTCATGCAGGACATTAGTGCAGAATCCAGGCCCTCAGCTGCATTCTTGGTCTATGTTGTGTGGATAGATTTCCTGCACTCTCTTGTATATCATTCTTTGAGTGACTATTATAAATAATTTTATAAGATATGTGTCCTGTATTATATTGTATTCCCCTTGCAAAATATCCTCCAAACCATAACAGTTTCCAAACAGTAAACAAAGCAGAGAAGGAAAAAATACAGAGAATACATAGAAGATTTCTAACTACCTTGGAGAGGAAATGATATATGACTTTGGTCAAATTTCCATTCAGAAGATCTAATCAATATGCCAGGTGGAGTGAAACATTTCGTCTATTCTGCCCTGCAGCAGAAATTAGCTCCAGGAGTTTCTACTCAGTATCTTATATCTGAATTTTTTCAGTCATTTCAAATTTTCTAATTATTTCATTCAATTAAACTATTGGAACATTATTCCATCAATCATTTAGGTCAGTGTCTTAAGTCAGGGCATCTGATCTCTGCTTTCTATATCCCAACTACAGACACTTCTAATCATGTTTGTGTGCAGTTAAGTAATTTGATTAGCCAATCAGTTTACCAGTACTTTTGAATTCAATTTGCAGAAGAAATACTGTTTATACCTTTTATCAAATATATTCATATTTGCTGTCCTCTACTCCATAATCAGAATATCATTTATTAATTTTGTAATGCATTTTTTCTGTCTCTCTACTGTATTTATCACATTACTGTTATACTTTCAAATCTATACTGCCATTAGATATTAATATGAAAATATAAACATTTTAGTGGTGATACTATATTTCCTCATTTTAGAAGATGATCACATATTAGGAACTGTGATAAATGGTGAATAAGAATAGAAAAGTAGGAAGTATTTAATTGTTTAATATTCACCTAAATTAGAAGTTTAGTAAAATTTCTACCATAGTCAGTATTCAATAAACTACTTTCCTGAAAATTTCACTAATAACAAATTAGAAAATTTTAAAATACTATGTATGACTTCTAGTTGTACATCATCAGTTATATAAATGCTATTTTAATATGCAGCATATCATTATTTTGAATTATAGTACTTGGAAAGAGATTTTTTAAAAGGTGTCACCATTACAATAATGTGTAGATTTCTAAAAGGAACTGGTTAGGTGAACATTGATACTTTTGACCCACTGAGAATGCTTTGAGTGACTGTTTTCCCCACAGCAGATTAAACAATAATGAGCCAGTTTCAGCTGGCCTAATAAAAGGTCATTATTCCCCCATAATTTTAAAAAATAATTAGAAAAAGTTACAGAGATAAATGTAAGTGCTGTGCTGCACATTGTATATAATGAATGAATTATATCCAGGATCAATAATACTACATTGATACCAACCATGTCAGTGATTAGAAATAGCTGATTGCAGAACTGATACACACAGACCAGCCAAGACGCTCCTCTTCACTGGGCTTTCCTGACTAATTTTAATTTGTTTATGCTGCTTCAAATAGTCACTCAGTGAATTATTCATAATTTAAAACACTTGGAGGAAGTATAAAATTAAATATGTTATGTGAAGGAACATCTTACTTGAAAATGTTTACAAAATGGGTTAGTTATTACGTATGGTTCTCTAAAGTATAAGTTTAAATGTATCTATTTTCATCTATACATACACATAAATGCCTATAAACATATTCACACATAAACATCATATATGTGTGCATCCATTATTAATCAAATAAGTATATATCTATATCTATATCTCTCATATATATATAGATGTATCCATATGTGCTTGTGGAATATATTCAAATAAGGAACACAAATATTACAGAATAAATAATCACAAAGGATGGAATAACAGAGAGACCAGATAGCTATGCATAGCTTTGACCTTAAATTTCAGGAACTAATAGACTACATGTTACCAATAAACAACAAATAAATTATAGGAGCACAGAAAAACATAAAACAGTGTCATTTCTTAAAACATAGAAAGATAAAGAGGAAAAAGGATCAGATATTCAGATATTGGAAAAATGGAAGCTCTGATGCCTGACACTGAAACATTAAGGGTGAAATATGTTTAAAATAAACTCCTTAGGGTGTAAGCAAGCTAGAAACTAGCCCAAATCACACAAGAAGTGACATAGGACTCATTTGGAAAAAGTTAACTGGTTGACCCATCTCTGTCTCTCCTGGATTTGCACGAAACAATAAGTAAAAATGTCATTAACCCAGAGGTTAAGCAATTAGAGTGGAAATTGGAACAGCAGAATCAGGAAAGTGTCTCCAATTGCTCTAAATAGGTAACAGACACATGGAGAAGCAATCACCAAGAAACAGTAAATCTTGTAGTACAATTTACACCAGTTTTTCCCCACAGCAGATTGAACTGACATATTAACTAATGACCAGCCCTTTTAAACAATATGCAATCAAAAAATCAAAAGAATAGAGTAAAACCAGTACAGAGTCACTCACCTGGACTGATTGAACCACATGCAAACAAGCAAACAAAAACAGCTTTTAGTGCCAATAGTTTTAAGATAGAATAAATATTTTCACATTAAATTAATTACCTACTGTATCAGTCATGGTTTTACTAGAGAAACAGGTATAACACAGGATATACAAATGTATAAGAAATTATAAGATTGGCTTACAACGGTCAGCCACAGAGTTGGATGAGGAAGTGTGCAGAGGGTGTCTACACACTGGAGACATGAGGGGATCAGTCCACGGTCTGGAGTTCACTGCAGTGCTCTGTTCAACTCTGTATCAGGAGGCTGATGAGTCTGTGCCGGAAGGCTGAAGAATCCAAGGTGGAAGCCAAAGAGTCTGCACCAGAAGCCAGGAGACAATGTCCAAGCTGAAGGTAAAGACTGAAGCTCCTCCGAAGAATGGAACCCCTCTATCCTTCCTTGTTTACTTTTTATATCATCTAGGTAACCATCCACCCTAGGGTGGCTCCTATCCACCCTTGGATGGCCCCTCTATACCCTAGGGTGTAGAATTGCTGAGTCAGTTGCTGAGCCAAGTTCAGTTAAGCTTCTAAACTTCACAAATTGACACAATCAATTAACCACTACACCTACCTCAAGCCTCATACAAAAACCAATGCAAAAGGGATTGTGGACAAAATGTGAAAGAAAAGAAAATAAAACATTCTGATGAAAATATATTTATGGGCGGAAGATAAGCAATGATAATTTAAAAAGGATTAAATGTAGCAAGTATAAATAAAAAGGTTGCCAGTTGACATCCAAATTGAAAACATTTTCTTCAAGACATGATTAACACAAAGAAAATGTAGAACATTATTTAAAATACTAATATTAATTAAAAATGTATATCCAGAACACATTATGAAATGTTACAAGTTAATGAGACAACATTGTAAAAGTAATAAAATATTGATAAAATACTTAATTGATAAAATACTTAAACATAGAGGATATGGGCATTCCCAAAAAGATATGAAGAAGGAGTTCCCCATCATTTGTTGCCATGGTGGAATTTAAACTTTAATTATATACCTCTACAATTTTTAGCAGATTAATTGAAAGAAAAGAAACCACCAGGTTTGGACAAAGATGTATTAGAATAAGCCTTGGACACTATGGGTGGTTTACTTTAAAGGAAAACAGAAAAGCTAGTATTGGGTGATTCCATCACTGCTACTGCTACAAATGATACAGAAATGTACAAACACTTTCACCAATGCACTCTTGGTAATACTTTCTTTCCTATAGTATCTTTTTTTTTTCTGTGACCAAATACTAAGTGGAGAAAATTCTGGTTAAGCAGAAAATTGCCACTTAGACATTTTGGAGATTTTAAATTTTTCCATAATTAAAATACTATATATATAAATGTCTTTTTTTATTTTAAAGAGAATTAAAAAATAACAAAATAACAACAACATAGACAAAAACAAAACAACACAAAAACAATAAAAACGATATGGGGTTTCAAAACAAAATGACAGGAATTAACAGTGGTTGTTATATTGTATATCATTATCTTCAACGAAGTCTCTCATATTACCAGAAGTAAGAAAGCAACATTGATCAAATCATTAAAAAGAGTAAAAAATAATAATAAAAAACACTAGAAAGAGCTTCACTAAACAAGATGGTAGGAACTTACCAATGGTTCTTATATTGCATATTGCTGTCTGCAAATTAGTCTATCAGATTACCAGATATAAGCATGCAAAATTTTTGTTTTGTTTTGTTTTTGTCTTTTTGAGACAGGGTCTCACTATACAGTTAAGCTGGGTCTTGAGCTCACTTTATAACCCAGGCTGGTCTCAAACTTGCAATGATTCTACTGCCTCTGCAACCTGAGTGCTGCAATTACAGGCGTGCACCACCATGCCTGGCTCAAGAATGCAAAATTGGTCAAAAATTTAAGCATTAACTGTTTCTTTCAATAAAATAATTTTTAAAAATCAGACCTCCAAAATTCAAAGACCCAATCCAAAAATGGGCATGTGAGATGAATATGCACTTCTCAGATGAAGAAATACTGATGGCAAATAAATATATTAAAAAATGTTCAGCGCCGTTGGTCATTCATGAAATGCAAGTTAGAACACTGAGATTCCATCTCATCCCAGAGAGAATGGCTATCATCAAGAAATCAGCCCATAGCAAGTGCTGGAGGGGCTGTGGGGAAAGGGAACCCTTCTCCACTGCTGGTGGGAGTGCAGACTGGTCAATGTCTTTTTTTTCACGATCAAACTGCCACACTATTCTCTTCCCCTTTTCCCTTCTTTTTCTCTCATTCCCTCTCTCTCCAAAATAAAGCGTTGTTAATTATTACTTTGTTTTGCTCAGCCTTTAAAAATTACCTAAGTATATGAATTTTATCTTTATTTATAGCTATAGCACTATGTCAACATAGAACCTTATATATATTAGTAATTTCATGATCATTTATTTAATAAAAGCATTTAAAATGAGTGACTACAATGTATTTGGGAATTATTACAAAGCTAAATCCTAAAATGAATACTCAGCTTGGATCTCTGTTCAGGAAGTTTTAGTTTACTCTGTCTGCTTTATATCCTCAAAAGGGGTGAAGAGATGAACAGATGGCTTCTGTGTCTCTTTGTATTTCGTTGACAATACCTAGAATTGTGGTTACATTACATGTGCTCACCCCAGTGTTTTGATGTAACATAAACTTACTTTTTTAGGATGCATTTGCCACATTATTGCCTTTCACAACTTTGTCCCTAGTGAGGTCAACAAATCCACTGAAAGACAAAGTATTAAAAAAATCAACTGATCAGTTCAATAAACATGAAAGTACTATGCCTGTTCTTCTGACTACCTTTAGAAGAATCAATTTTAGTTGATTTCTAAAAATTTAGATAGAATAAAAAAAACTGGAAAATAGTTGATGCTATTAATAGACAATAGATACTAGAAAAATTAAAAGATATTGCAAAAACATGACAACATCAAATTGCTACAAGTTTCTAAATGCACTTGCTTTGGATATTTACCTCTCCTTAAA
Source organism: Chinchilla lanigera (assembly GCF_000276665.1). Lineage (NCBI taxonomy): Eukaryota > Metazoa > Chordata > Mammalia > Rodentia > Chinchillidae > Chinchilla > Chinchilla lanigera. The sequence continues at coordinate 17,780,274 of NW_004955425.1, read as the reverse complement.
CAGCGTGAGCAGTTTGCAGACAAAGGTTTGTGGACTGTACTCTTCATATTTGTACTCTGAAACACATAGAAAAGGAATCAGGGTACGAGTCTCAGCTGAAAATACTTGGCATATACACTGGAGGCTTATAATGGGGTTATTTGCAGGGTATAGCTAAGGAACAGAGAATAAGAGAGAGTAACAAGGAAACTCTACTGCACACAAAAATCTTAATTTTATAGAAGTTTAATAAATCAAAGAACGGGGCTGGGGATTTAGCTCAGCGGCAAAGCGCCTGCCTGGCAAGTGCAAGGTCGTGGGTTCGGTTCCCGGTACTGGAGAAAAACCAAATAAATAAATAAATAAATAAATAAATAAATAAATCAAAGAACATCTCAAACGGATAAACCGCTGATTCAAGGTTTGAGCCCAATCAAGCTAATCCCCAAGGAAATATGAGATGACCTTTGGAAGTAAACTTACCTGGGCACATGGAACATATAAATATTTGGGACAATATATTTTTAGCCTACAAACAAGTATAAAACAACAGATTATAAGGTGAATATATAATACTAGAGAAAATGAAGGAGCGTAATCAGAAGAAAATGGTAAATTACAGAGATCCAGAGTATGTCACGAAATGACAATGGACCATTCCTCGTTGAGAAAAAGGAGTACTGAGGAAGTGAAATGAAGCACAAGGAGAGTGATCAAAATGTTAACTGGCAACACCTATCTGGAAGCGACAAAAGAGACCCAGCCGGTAAGAACGGTAAGAACGGTACAAACTGAGAAGTAACAAGAGATGACTCGCAAACAGTCCTGTGCATTATTTAGGGACTTGCACCCGAGATGATTACAAATTATTTTCTAAAAGATCACTGATACAGGGATTTTCTCAGGTATACCTCTTATAACATCTTTATTTATGTTCTATTGGTGAATAATAAAAGGAGCTATGCAGGTTTTGTAATCCAAATAAATTAAGGAGAATGGAAAATTGTTTGGACTTACACTTCAGTAATTATTTAAGGAAATTCATCCTGAAGTTTGAGTCTTTGAAAAACTTAGTTAAAAAGTAGAATCCTCATCGCCCATAGTTTACTCTTTTCCTTGTTATTCAATTATAAATATCTTTTAATTTGTACTAATGTTGCAATGTTAAATGCAGAATGTTTGTTGTGGATATAATAGTGTCTGCCCAATTTGTTAGGCAAACTATCAAATATGCCCAAATAGGCATTTAAGTGACATTTAAATAGATATTTGATTAAATAATGTCACAAGGACTTTGAATCAAAGACTTTCACTAGGCAAGTACATAAGAACCCTTCACATGAATTAATAGTGTAGCCTGAGGATTTAAAAAATCTATTAGGTAAACACACCATCATCCAAATTGTTCCACTTACAAAAGTCGTAAACTTATTGCCAGGTTTCTCAAATAAATAGGCACATGAAATGCTTGCCCTTCTTTCCTGAAGATTAAAATATAAAATGTTCCCATTATTATTTCAGTCAATTCTAGAAACTAAAACTTCAACCTCTACCTAGACTCACTAAGCTACATTGTGTTTTTTATGTTGCAGAGGTTCCATAAATAAACATTGCATATTTTAAAATATTTAATTTATATTAAAAATTTTTATTTTTAGTCCCTTTTAGAATTTTCACTTGTAGCCTGTCTTCAATATATAGTTATTGGATCATAATAAAACAGGAAATTTTGAGGAGGGTTTACATATCTACCAGTTGAATGACTTAACTTTTCCCTTTTATCAATAGTTGCTGCTTTCCCTAAATGTGCAACTTTCAAGTAAATTTTGCTTTCACAAATATATGGTGGGGATGAAATAAATGAATACTACTGTCGATGTGGCACACTGTACCCCATTTCCAGCTGATAGTAATTTTTTACTTTAAAAGTTATAAGTCACAAAAATTAAGTATATTTGGACAATTAGCAGTGTAATTAAACATAACACCAATCAGGTGATATTACAAATCATGGTTTTCAATTAGATACCCATAGTGTGTAAGTTAATTCAGTTAGACCAATGTGTCTGCATCAACAACAAAAATATTCATCATCATTATCACATTTCAGCTGGCAGAAATTAGCAGCAGATGTTATGGAAGCTCTCCATGTTTATATTCAGAGATGTTCACCATTCCCCTGTGAATCTGAAATAGGAAAACACAATGAATCATGTCCTTACAGTCATAGCAAATCATATTTTGCATCATAATAGCCATTTCTCTAACAGAGATTCATCTTAGATTTGTTTCCTCGTAAAAGTAAAGAAGTTTAAAAACAGTTGGGTTTCAATGAAAATTAGGGTGAAAAATAGAAAGTACTTTTGCTTATAAATGTTCTGTAAGACAAAATTACCCACGTGTCTCTGCATTGTTTAATATATCATTCAACTTTCATATTAATAAAATATTTATTTAATGTTTATAGTATTTTATTACTATAATGCAGTGAATTAATTAAAATAATTATTTTTTAAAGTAGGAAAGCACCTTGCTCAAACATAATATGAAACAGAACAAGTAAACATTTACAGAGCGAAAGTAATTGAACACCCCAATGTTGTCAGATACCTAGAATGCATTTGTAGCTAGGATCTAACATGGCACTTAGTACTGGGCTCCCTCATAGCCAAATGAGAGCTCACCTTATAAGCATAACTATTTTTCTAATATCAACTCTGAGAAGTAATTGCTGCATGGGTTTTGATATACGAAGATGTGAATAATAGGATAGATGACATTTTCAAATGAGTTTGCAGTACAAATCAAGGCATTTTCTAAATGATATAACTTACATCAGTGATGGTAAACACTGGAAAAATGACAAGTATAAACCCTGAAAGCACTGGAAACAGTAGAGGTATTAAAGGGAATGAATAAATTTCTAAAGATTTTAGTAGACTACATCAGAGAGATCTAATTCATGAGTTCGAGAATGGTTTCCAAAATTTATTCCTTGGGTATTAAATAACAAAGATGTTTTACAATAAAATATCCTTTACTCTAAAAATTTTAGGAGGTGTTACAGGCTATTTGTTCTTTTAATTTTCAGAATTGATATTGGTATCTTTGAATAGTTCTGCCACTCACAAATATGGTTAGTTTCATTGGTATGAGTGTATGTATGCATGTATTTGATTGATTGATTCATTGATTGATTGATTGATTGAGGCAAAGTCTCACTATACAGTTCAGGCTGGTCTTGAACTCGCTATATAGCCCAGGCTGGCCTCAAACTCATGCCCATTCTCTTGCCTCAGCCTCCAAGTGGTGAAATTTTATGTGTGCACCATAAACCATGAAGGTATTGTAATTTTAAAGTCATTTCACCTAAAATTCATTTTTTTCATATAATAAGTATTAACCTAGCAATGCCTTCTTTAAAGATTATTTCCAAAACCACATTTAAAAATTTTATTTTATGGCAAGATTGATATGGTAGTTAAGCAAGATTTGTCAGATTTATTAGCCAGACAGTCATGGAGGGGATCTGTGAAGCACACTTCTAGGTGTGTCTGGATAATCATGGAGGTGTGACTGGGAACTATATCTGATCCCTTGCCCCTTCCTCTGTACCACTGTTCCCCTGCTGTGCTTGTTGGCTGCCATGAGCTAAGCAGTATTGCTCTACCAAGGCCATCCACCATGATATATCTTGGAAACGGCCAACCACAGACTGAATCCCCTAAAACTGTGAGTCGAATTAAACTTGTCATCCTTTAATTTGTGAGCGTTGCATATTATATGTCAATGTCAGGAATCCTGATTAATACAATCGATGGCTAACATGAGCCCATGCAAAATAAGTTAGTTAAAATAGTTGATCATTATGATTGGTTTCCACACCATAGTTGTTTTCAGTGATGGATACCTGAAAAGTTAATATCACGTTTGTCTTTTTTCAGACTGATTAAATAAAATGCAGTATTTATACACAGTGGAGTACTTCTGTGCTATAAAGATGATAAATTTGAGTCATTTATAAGGAAATGAATGTACATGAGACATTAATGTTCAGTAAGATAAATCAGAGGCACAAGATTAAATATCATATGGGTTCTCTTATATGGGAAATCTGAAGCATAAACATAAAAGAGAAAACAAAAGGTAGATATAGGAAACAGGGAGATAGATGTTTTGTAAATGAGAAGGGGCCCAAGAGAAGAGGGGAAGGGGAAGTAGGAAGAATTAAGATCTGTTACATCCATGTACCACCTCCCCAGGATGAATGTAACCTACTGCAGACATGTACTGATTAAAAAAAAAAAAAAACTTGAAAAATGTGTTGTGTAACACATCAGTGAGACAGAGCATGAACAGTTGATAGGAACTTAGAGAGTGAAATTTGAACTAAAATGGAAGATTAGTTTTTGTTTTGGCGGGGGTTTTAGGGTTTTTCTTTTCCCCTCCAGTATTAAACCAAGTTTCTTTTGGGATGTTTGTTTTTGTTTGTCTGTTTTATTTTTGTTTGTTTGGTTGGTTGTTTTTTTTTCCGGTACCCGGAATCAAAAGCACGACCTTGCGCTTGCCAGGCCGCGTTGTGCCTCTGAGCTAAATTCCCAGCCCCTGTTTGTTTGTTTTAATGAAAAAGGGACTTAAATCCCTTGAGTCAAAAAAGATGCTTGAAAGTATCTTAGGTTGGATTCCAAGCAATAAGTGTCCTTATGTAAGTGCTGTGAGGAAAGTAGGAGAGGAAGGGCAAAAATGCAAACAAATAAATCCTTTGCTTTGTGACCCAGAGATCTCACCTCAGTCTGACCCTTAAGGGGCTCTGTGGAGAGTCTTAGAGGTGAGGTAGGAAAGCCGGGCTTTTTTATGCATCTCCCATAATGGCGCCTGCCAGTTACCTGGAGAACTGTGAACATGAAAAATAGAGTGAAGAAATGCTTACCGTTTGGGACAGGGACACAAAGATCCCAGCAGCAAACAGCATCCACTACAGGTATATTTTAGCCTATTAATTTTCAAAAGTTTTACAGTTTACAAACAACACAGAATTCGAAAGTGATTTTTAAGCAGTTATCTAAAACTAGGTCTTCTCTCGTTTCTAACATACAACATTCAAATGACACAGGGTTCAACACCTTCAACAAATTGAAAATTCAGCCTTTGAATTGTGTACTGCAACCTCGACTGACCCTTCATTGTTCCATATCTCACTAAACGGATGACACCTAACCTAACACACTATCCACTTCCTGGGACTCAGGAGCTATCCTATTTCTCTTATTCCTCCCCAAATTCCCAACCTGCTACCAAGCTCATTTGTTTTAAGTTTCAAACATCTCTTGATGCATTTACTTTATTTATACTTTTTGTCTTTTTGAGACAGGGTCTCACTATGCAGTTCAGGCTGGCCTTGAACTCACTTTGTAGCCCAGGCTGGCCTCGAACTTGCAGTGATCCTCCTACCTCAGCCTCCCCAGTGCTGGGATTACAGGCGTGCGCTACCATGCATGGCTGCATTTACTTTATTTCATTCATTACAAAGAATAAATTCTAACCTCATTAAGATATAATGGACATATTATTATCTACTCACAATGTAAAACATGATATTTACATGTGTGTATACATATCTCAGTTCATGAACTTCATTCATTCCACAACTCTGGAAAGGGTGAATGTGTTCATGTTTATACAGGAAAGGTGGCCATGGTTGTTTTCATCACCTGATCCAGAGTATGCAAACAAAAACAAAATTTTGCCAATCACTTCTGTTTTTGAACCAAATTTTTTGCAATCAAAAGTGTTCATAAACCAAGACACTACTATGCCATATTTATATATATGTATATAACTATACACTGTATAGAGAGAAATGAATCTATATATTTTCTTTCATGTTTAGTCATGTGTGTATGTTATACAGTATAAATAGTGCAATGAATTAAGTTCATTACTTTCATTTCTTCAATCATGATGTTTAGATATTGGTGTGTATAAATACACTATGCACTATGTTTATACTTACAGACTGAAATGGAATTGAATTCATTTACTACCTTTTATTTTTGTCATAGAGTCTACACTACTATTTTCCTAGTTTAGATTTCTGAAAATTTCTTTTATGTTTTATTGCATTTGGTCTTGATCTTCTTTACATTTCACACCACAGTTGTGTGCACTATATCAAAAGTAAATCTAATTATTTATCTTTCCTTTGTAAAATCTACTGTTGGAGTCCTTGTTGCTAATGTGGCCTAGATGACTCCTGTGAGATTTGTTTCCTGCCTGTGGTTTTAGGCTCTTCTATGTTTATTGCTTCCTTGTCCTGTGTATCTGAAATTCTGGATTCCTTTCAGGTACTTGAATGACACATCTTCCCTTTTACTTCTGGTCTTCACATGGGATACCATGCAGCCGATATTCTAGTTCTCTACTCATGCATCCAAATATCTCACTCACTCACACACACACACACACACACACACACACCATTTCCCCACCAATACACTCTTGAAAGTTAACTCTTCGATGCATTTTACGTCTCATCTAAATTATCAGTTCTTCAGGGAGGATACAGAAATTTTTGGGCACAGACTAACATCCTCTTGGCTTTACTCCAAGCCAGATATAACATTAAATGTGGTATTCTACACTTGCATGAACACAAGTTAAAAATGTGGGAGAGTTAATACAATCTATACAAAGCATCAAACTATGGCTCTTTGTATTGTGTCAGAGGAGATCACTCTGAAAGCAAAGAGCACAGCTCGTTAGGGGAAAAAATACTTCCAAGTCACCATTCACTCTGTTGATTCAAAGTATCACTTTCCCATCACAACACTTCATCTTCATTTTGTAATGGCAAAAATCAGGCTAATTTCACAAAAGACCAAAGGACTCCTAGGGCAAACAGAGTTTATTGAATTTCAGGCCAGTCACCATGCATCTCCCAACTAACAAGTTGGCAAACGTTGGTGCCTGCTAGTTCTGATTCCGATCTTAAATAGGTGTTGGGTTTCCATGTTTACAAACTGGGAAGGTACATTTGCTGACCCAGGTGGCCATATGGTTTTCTCTCATTCTGTGGGACCCTGGGTCAGTTGCCAGTCTCATGTCTAATCATGATAGATGTTTCTCCCATTATGTTCCTCTTGTTTCCCTTTTTACAACTTATACATTCCTTTAGGGTTACAGTGTTTACCTAGGGCCAGGGAAAAGGGATGAAACTACCCAGGCAAGGTCACAGATGTTTATCTAGGCCTGGGTATTCCTTATCTCAGGGAGACATTCCAGAGTAATTTGAGCTCTTAAAATGTCCCTGGAGGCTTCCCAAAATTAGGCCTTTACTAGAACTATTTTATCTAAAATAGTATGCTAAGATACACTGTCCCCTACAGTTTCTGCTTTTTAGAGTAGACATAAGGTCAAAAATTTGATACCAATGTAACCCTGAGAAGAAGAAGTTGTTCAGATGAGATTCTGAAGTGAATTATTCAACAATGCATTGCATGTGCAACAGGATTGAACATAAGCTGGTGGAGGCACTGCAGTGCTATAACACCAAGGTACCATATATAGTCACATCACTCTATAAAATTCTCTCTGGCAGCGGTTTGATATGAGCAAAAAGAAAAACAAAGCATTGCTTGGTAAACAGAAGTGGCTCTGAAAATCATAGGTTACTTTATCAAGATCATTATCCCTTGTGATAGGGGTTTTGTTCATAAAGTCTTTGCCTACACCAATACCTCTAAGAGTTCTACCTGGTTTATCTTCCAACAGATTTACTGTTTCTGTTGTAATATTTAGATCTTTGATCCTTTTCAATTTTAGTTTAGTACATCATAAGAGATATGGTTCTAGGTTTAGTTTTTGGCATGTGGAAAGCCAGTTTTCCCAGCACCATTTATTACAGAGACTTCTCTTTCTCCTGGAGAAGGTGTTTGTCCCCTTTGTCAAAGATCAGGTGGCTGAGTGTATTTAGAGATGTTTCTACATCAAACTCTGTGACAGATGAATATGTTTTGATCAAATCTATTAACAGTGTTTCAATTTATATGTATTTGACTAAACCAATGTAACCTCTCTCCGTTTCCTTAAATATTTATCAACATCCATAGGCAAATACTTCTTCTCTTGTCTCTTACTGTTCTAAAATTAGAACAGTTATATTTGGAAATAAAGATATATAAGTAATTTTATGAAAACATATATGTATGTATATAAAACTTGTATATATGCTGTATCCTTTCCATGTGAGTTTCATATCACAAGTAATATTTTTCTTTTATTTCTTTCCTATTCTTAAACATGATAAAACAGTGAATGAAGTTAATACTTATCAAGTATTCTTAAATGGAAAAAATGAAAATAATAGTATTTTTTGGTAAAAAGACTACCACTCTAAACAATTGTCAACTTCAATAATGATGCTCTAGCAAAGTACAAATGATTATTATACTATTTGCCATAAAGTTTCACTCAATAAAATTTTATTGTGGAAAATTGCTGTAATACAAAAATTTAAATCAACATTATTAAATCAAGAGATCATTTCATTTAAGTTGGCACTAAAATATCCAGTAGGACTATGATATTAGATTCTTATTACTGGATTCCAAAGCTCTGTTACATGACTTCACCCGACTTCTCATCACCTGCAAACGTAATTTCACCCCGTTCTGGAGTTAAGTTCCACAGAACAATATGCACTTTTTCACATGTCTGCCTTTGTATTATGACTTAAATTTATAGTGATAATAAATTTTTCTAGAAGTGTTACTGGGGAAACCTCTAAATAAATTCTCCAGCTTCACTTGCGCTTGGTTGACTTTTTAAAAAAGTAACAATTTGGAAGTCACAGAGGTGAGCAATGACTATTAGTCTCCCACTAGTTTTTGATGTTGTAGACATCTCTGACCAAAGCAACATGAGTTAAAACTGCCCTAACTCTCTAAGAGAAGAGTAATTATTATATACTGCAAGCACATACTAAAAGTAAAAATTTAGGTGTATAAAAGTAAAAATTTAGGTGTATATCTAAGTGTAAAAATAAATAATAAACTAATAAAAATAAAAATTTAAGTGTACATCTAAGTGTACACTTTTATAGATATATTATAGTTCAGTAAGAACTTTTTATAAGTTTGATAAATTTAGAAAAGATCCTAAGAGTCCCACAGAGATAGAGAGCAAGAAAAGGCTAATAAAGTCAGAAGTCAGAGATTGAGAGAGGAGAGGAGGGGAGGGAGAACAGGGGAGAAGAGACAGGAGAAGAAGAGAGGAGAGGAGAGGAGAGGAGAGGAGAGGAGAGGAGAGGAGAAGAGAAGAGAAGAGAAGAGAAGAGAAGAGAAGAGAAGAGAAGAGAAGAGAAAGAGAAGAGAAAGAAGAGGAGGGCGAGGGCAAGAACGCATTATGTGGCATGTAGGAAAGTGGAATCTAATCTCCTTAGATATTTTTATGCAAAGTTCTTTTGTCTCAGAGTCACTCAACCTCATAGTTCAGTTATTCATTTTGGAAAGATTAAAAAGCGTCATCATTGTATAAGTTTCTTATCTTTGTAAATACAGCTTAAATGGAAACAATCCTCAGGGTCAGTAGGATATCTTACTTGATGTAAAATTATATCAAATACACTATTCCAAAACAAAAGATGAAAACTTAATTCTATATAAAAATATAAAAAATAGAAAAATATCCACATCAAGAGATGCAAAGATATTTCCTTAGCAAATACAGTAAATGAATATGTATTATTGGTTTTTTGTATTATTGATTTTTAAAATAAAAAACTTTTAGACAATAAACAGCAATTCAGTTGTTTCATGGAAAAGTGAGAACATAGCTAACAATAAACAGCAATTCAGTTGTTTCATGGAAAAGTGAGAACATAGCTAACAAAATAAATTATAAATTATCTCAGTGGTTTCAAAAGGCCTTTTTGGTTTTATACATAAAACAAACAAACTAAAATGAAAAATATTAGTAAATCACCGTGACATCATTAGACTATAAAGTTTTTTCTCAAATTAAATTAGCTCAATTTTCTATTCCTGGTATGGAATATATTGCTATAATTATGCCAAAGAAATATAAGAAATTCATACCAAAGGCGTAACAGAGAAGCTACTGAAAGACAAAGCTATTTCACAGGGGCGCTCTAGACTGATTTCCCTATTAGCATCGCATTTCTTCTAGGATTTCAAGAAGCTTCGGCGTATCCTAAGTGTGGTAGTATTGGATAGTGAGACTAGTCTGACAAGTGCCAAGCAAACCAGAAAATTAATTCAATTGAACCAATTTTGATAATCATTATGGGGTTAATATCCCTAAATAATAAAGGTGACAGGTATAGTACTCAGCAATTCTAACTAAACAAGGTTCAGAGATGAGTTCCTGGAAAACTCTTCTTTGGTCTTCTTGTGTGTGCATCTTGGCACTATAACCCACTGACTCCCAGAAGGCAAAGTTGCAACATTAATTACTTTGAGTAAATCAAAGCTCACACTGCCATCCCTACAATTTTACTTCCTGCTTATTAGGTATAAACGCATTTGAATAACATAAATTACTAAAAAGGTAAACTATCTAAATAATTATAAGAATGTATTATATTGAGGATGATAGTTATATATTTTTGACTTGTATTAGAATCACTTTCCAGATGTTTTGTCTTTTGCTTTGTGTTGATGCAGTGTATTTGCTAATCAAACATATATTTTAAATATATAGGCAAGTAGATCAATGTATTACTTTCTAATTTCTCAGTTGTATTTCATAATTACTTTGAAGCCCTTTCCATCTAGGATCATTATATGCAAAATAAAAAGGCTTCCATGTATAACTCTTTATTCTAAAAACCCACAGAACTCATTTCTCTTTTGGCTGTTTAAATTTCTGACCCAAGTAGAGATGATGTTCATAAGGAGGATGTTAGATATAAAGCTCACCTTTCTTCTTGTAGGTGACCTGTTTTCCCAGTATTTTTTAAATAGTCTCCTGACTCACTCATCATTTTATAGCACATATTTGTTTCCAGGTACATTTATTGATCCCTAGTTCTGAATCATTAACCTGTCTTTTTAATGCATTTATAATGTGTTATTTACTATTACTCTACTATATGTTTTATTTTCCTTGGCATCATAATGCCTAAACATTTAAAATTTTGATGTGAATTTCACCAATTTCTTTGCCATTAAATATAGAATTATATTGTAGACATAGATTGGAAAGAGTAAATATAATATAATTCTATACTGCAACAGCAAAAAGATATGTTAGAATTGAATATTAGAAACATATTCTGCAATATATTTTAAATCTTAACATATAGTATGGTAACTTTAGGTTGCAGGTAGGTAGTAGAAAGAGTAGACTTATCTTTATTTTCCATGTTCGTTTTTCTCTCTCTTGCAGATGATTAGTTGATTTAAGTCATTTGATAATTGAAATATATGATCTTTTAAAGGCATTTTTATCTTCCAAATCTTACATTGATGGCCTTTCCCTTGATAAAAACCATGCAATTTTTACTATGTTACTTAAAATATCCTCTATCCCTTCACCACAAAGTACTTTGTCCACATTGAATTTCTCACATAGGTCTGAGTGCCTCGTGACCTTCTATAGCTCCATAAACTTCAGTACCTTTTTTATACTTCTTCTTCATCTATGAACATTTTGCATAGCTTTACAAAGCTTAATTTTGTCCCTTTTTTCTGTATGCAAAGAATTCTATTTGTTACTCTACCAGGTGATACTTTATGTCATGTCATATTGTCTTCTGATATATGCCTATCTCTTCCAGCACATTAAGTTGCTTAGAGAAAGGCTTTCTGTAACTATCCTCTGCATCCCCCTCTATGTACCAGCTAGCAAGAATGCAGTTTCTTAAATGAGTAAATGAATGGATGAGTACATCAGCCCTGATCAAGACACTGATAATCTGAGATCTACAGACTAGACTACAAAGATAAGAAATGTTGTAGCAGAAGATTCCCCCCACCAGGCCAATATACTTCAGTTTGTTAGTTGCCCAGGTAATAGTTTTGGTTACTGTTCCTGTTACTTTTGTTTCTTAGAAACTGTTAGTCACTGTGATGCATAGCTGGTCACTGTGATGCATATTATAAGAACCAGTCTCCAGTTGATGAGCCATTCTGGCCCTGTTCTTCCTGCTCGCTTATCCTATGTAAGCCCTAGACCACCAGAGGTCAGGGCATGATATTTTGGTAATGATCCTGATCAGCGCCTGTCAACATAAATAAGCCTGCCTCCAAATCCTGGGTGTTTTTTCAGTGTTTCTGCTTGCTACAGCAAGATATCTAAAAATGATATCAAAAAATGAATGAATTTAAAATTTTTATTTATCACAGATTGATAAAGCTATATCCTTTACTGATTTTTTTAGTCCCTTGTAATTTTAGAATGCAAAGAGAAGCTACACTGTGTGGGAAAAAACTTATGTGAAGGTGAAAATTTTAATTTCAGATGTAATTGGCTTCTCGAGACTAATTTTTCTTTCTCCTATGTAAAAACAAACAGAAGTATTTTATGTAAGTAAATTTAAAAGCAATCATTTAACAGATTATAGAATTAAACTGTGAGTCATCAAAAATATTCTTCAAAGGGAAGAGTCAGATTCAGAAGAACCCATGTGTCAGAAAAAAAGCTTTTCTTAATACTATGCTATAATTATATTTTAACTTTTAATTCCATACACAAAATTACCATACTATCACATAATTATATTTTAATTTTAACTCTTGAAATATAAAAATCTAGTGAAATATTAATTTTGAGTAATTTGTTCTGCTGGCCAATATAAATACTATATTCATGTTTATTACACTGTTTTATATATGCATACATTAGTATCAGGATTTCAACTACTCACTTAAAGCTGTCACCAATATAGCCTAAAATTTAATTCTTCCATAGAAATTGAATCCATCTTGGGGACTGCAGACATAAGCACATTTGTACCAGACCTTCAGCTAGTCTGATAAATAGTTCTGAGTTTTATTTTGTTTTGTTTTGTTTTTTCCAAATCAGCTGGCGCAAGTCAGGTGACAAATGATTTCCATTAGCTTCAACAGAATGGAAACAAAACAGATCAATACAAATGATTTGCAGCAAGTTTAGACCATACATTTCCTTTTGCCCTTTTACATCATTTTAATATAGAAGCTTTTACTTTTCATGGCAAAGGAAAAAGTAATTAGAAAAATCAAATCCTAGTTACAGTAACTAGCTATGATTTTAGGTGAGACCATGTTAATAAACTATTACTTTTATCCAGTGGTATATAACAATATTATTTTAAAATATGGCAGTCACTAAAATTGTTAATGAGCTTTATTCCAGAAAATTAATTTAGCCTACAAACTGTGTATAAACCATTAACTGCTTAGGTTTTCAAAGTGAGATTTTTAATTCTGTATTAATGTAATATTTTTTTTGGTTAATGTTTTCTTTAGTCCTATTTCTTAAGCATTTTTAATAATTATTTTTTCTTGGGAAAAGTATCTTCACTTCTTTGCTTCATGTTCAAAAGATGTGTTTTACCTTTGTGTATCATATTTCAATAGTCACAAATTATAGGGAAAAACAGAAAAATAGTGAAAAAAGCAGGAAGAAGAAGAAAAAATATGAATCAACAACAAAAAGTAAAATAGAGGTACTTTTCCTTTCAAATGAATTATTCCCAGATGAAGCTGTGAAGGAATTATCAAAGACCTATTAGGTCACCCCTATGATTATCAAAGGAGTCTGGCTTTCACACAGTTTCTTATTTATATGACTTAGTAGACCAATAAAGATCTGATCATAAAACTGCCATTCATGCTACATGCACCAAGATCGGCTTTCTGAACTGTGTTCTGCTTGGCCTAGGGAGAGCACATTAAGCTACTCACTGCACTCACGGGAATCACTTCACTGCTGGTATGAAAATGTAATTTTTATCTCAGCACGGAAAAGGTAGTTAAAGCTCACCACTACCGACTGAAAGATTGCAAGACGCCAGTGTCCAGGATGCACTGGGTGCTCTCATTGGCTGAACATTATCTCTGTATGTACAAGGCCAACGGGGCAGAATCCCTGCTTCCATAGCCCTCCTGAAAAGCAGTTTAACTTTTGTAAGATGATCAGAAATTATTTTATCATTCAACTCACAGCAAGAGAAATTAATTTATTATTCTTTTACAGCAAGGGAGCAAAATGAATTTGAGATGGAAATATAGTGGAAAGAGAAACAAGCCCAGAGTCTACTTGCTTTGTGATACAAATAGCTCTAGAGTGTTCAAGGTTTTTCTAGTTAGGGAGTGAAAAGAGGAGTGAGATCATGACTAGATAAGACTATACCCTTTAAGAGCAGGTCTCATAGGAAAGCTTCAAAATGCCCCTCATTGTTCTCAGTAATTTGAGATAATTTCTCTAAACTTGTCAAATGATTTCTCAAGAAAGCTCTAGAACTCATCTGAAAACCTGAGTTCCAATTTTAATTCCGTTATTATTTTCTGTAAGGTGTTAAAAAATTACTTAAATGGTTAGTCTTTAGGTTAGTCTGGAAATCAGGCAAATTAATTTGCACACTTTCTGGACCTCAATGCCTGTAAACATCTGGCTTTCAACCTGTCCTGATGAACCAACTTGTACAGCATAGTGATAAGATCCATGGAGTTCAGAACCCCATGAGGTGTATTCAAATGCAGACTTGGCAACTTACTAGCTGTGTGATCCTGGAAATGTTATTTAACTTGTCTGTAATGCTTGCTCAATTGCAAAATAGAGACACCCATACCTACCTAATAGAACTGTGGTGAGGATTAAAAATATAGAGAAACGCACTTAGATCATGAGTCCTATCTAGTGCAACAATTATTATTCCATTAGTTTTATCATTAATATTGGTGTGTGTATAAAAATAGCAAAGACAATTTGCAAACAGGAGTTGAAAATTTGGGAGATGGCAGCATGAACTCATAAGTCACATATATATATATATATAAGGAGGAGCATACAGACCTTTCAGGCATTCACTGACTTTTATAAAGCACTAGAGAACTTCTGTTTGGTTTACTTGGAAAGGAAGCCATTATGTAATAATCCTGGCTTACCTGAGACTTCTAGGCTGGAAAGGAACATTTGTCAGCAGTGTAGGAACATTTGTCAGCAGCTTCAGTTGTGTTCTCAAGCAATAGTCAGCATTAGTGACCATAAGAATGAACCATATTTGATGCCTTGTTTACTATAAATAGCAGATGGCTACAACCCAGCTTATATCAGACTATAACCAGAAGAGAGGCTCCCAGGAGGAGATACCCGGCTAAAGATTACTTAAACTGCAACTACCATCAGCATAATAAAGTGGTTTGTGGTTTGATGGCATTAAGTCTTGTGGATCATACAGTAGCAGTGAACAGAACAGCACTGGCTCCATTCTGTTTTCCTACCTTCTTTCCAAAAACTCAAATTCAAGTTACCAACTTTTTGTCTCTTTAGTCCTTTAGTTTTTCTGCCTGTCTACATCAGTGGCCCCTCAGCTGTGTTATTTGCCTGGAACCTGTGTCCCATGTCTTGTGACCAGAATTTTCAAAGTCTCCAAAAGGAAATGTAGAAATTGGTTCATCTTTTAAGGAAATCCTATTCTGGAATTTTGGCCACATATTATACCTTAATTATTTTGTCTCCTGCCTTTAATTTTGCTTAGTTCTCTTTTGTTTTAAATATAATCTAACTTTTACAATTGTTCTTAGGGAAGGATTGAACACAAACAAGCTACGTTTTCTTAGCCAGAAGCAAAATTATTTTGTTGTAAATAGTAGAAATTGGATTTGAAGGTCATTATTGACTCAATTCATTCGTCATACACAAACAACTATATTTTGAATCATATTTCAATTCAAAAGGTTTTATATTAATCATAAATTATTCACAAGTATTCTACTGCTTAAAGTTTACATTTCAATGACTTTCTGAACACAACCTGTCTCTTTCAAAATTCTCACTTTAGAAGAAGCATGGAAACATTTACTCCCACAAGTCCCCCCATATCTTTCCTTCCTTGGGGTTAGCTGATCCTGAGAAGGAGACCACTTATTTTCCTATGGAGCCAGCATTATATGGGTACCCATCCAAAGTACTGCTGTGCCAGAGTCCTTAATTATTCAGCATTTTCTGTAAGCTACAAACATCAGATACCTGAAATCAGTCACATATTTTTCTTTTTGCTATTGCTCTTGGGATTTCGAGTGCATCAGAGGTATTTGTAGCTTTTCACATGTACTCAGAGAGCAGGATGCTCAATGTTTTGTCAATTTTTTGTTTTATTTATTATATATATTGTAAGTCTTAGATAGTGAAGTTAGTTGAAAGAAAATCATACAGATTTTAATGGAAGAAACCTTAACATTAGGCAAAATAAGGTGACTGAGTTTGTACAGAATCAAACAGTAATAGTATAATATCAATATTCAAATCAATATGACTTTGTACAAGGTAATAGATATGAATAAATAAATATGCATTGTATTGGCCTATACCAATAATAAGCAGTTGAAACTTCAGTGTTAAAAATATCATTTAAAATGCTAGCAAAAAAATAAAATATCTAGAACAAAACAGGCTCAGGAGACAAACTCAACATTTGGACAAGCTAGAAAACAGTATTTAGAGAAATGTAGCAAGTTCTAAATTGAAGGAAGTTGTATTGTGGTAAGATTTATTTGTACAGATGCTGATTTTATGCAAACAGATAGTTTCAGATTATAATTCTTTTTAAAATTCTTGTCAACACTTTATTTATGAAAATTGAAGGGTGAGAATTAACCAAAATTTCATTCTCAAATAACAATGGGGCAAGATTCATTCTACATATGTAAAGCCTTAATATAAATTTATAGGATTTGGGCTACTATGGCTGTGTTGAAAGGACAAATCACCCAATGGAACTCATATACTCAAAAGTGACCCTGCTTATGTAGGTATCTAATTTTAAACAATAGTAGGACCACAGAGAAGTGCGGCTGTATGATTTTAGTAAGTGGTAATGAGACATTTAGGTATTTTATCTGGAAAATAGAAGGAAGAATGGAGAGCTTACTAACATTAAATATTGATTATATGGATATGGAATAAAATCTGAAAGCAAATCCTAAGAGATCTGAAGTTAATAAAAATTACTATATTTCCGATTTCAGGACATGTATATTTTTAAACAGAACACAAAATACACTGATCATAAATTGTATTAAAATTAATTTTTGAGGCTGCTGCCATCAGAGCAAGCCATGAGCAAGTGGTGCCCCTCCACCACTGCTGGAGCGGGTGGCCACACACTGTATGCCCTGGGGGCCAACAAAGCCAGCAGCTGGTGAGCGCAGTGAACTGGTGCTGTGCTTTGGCACACAAACAAGCAGAACAGAAGTGGGCAGGAGGGGTCTCCATTTTACTCCAAAGAGATCAGGGCAAACCCCAGCAGCAAACCCCCTCACTAACGATGCCCTGGAGTGGAATAAGGGAAGAGCCAGCCAGTCACGGTGCCTGACAGCAGTTGGGAGGCAGGCTAGTGGGAAATCTGCAGAGAAGTATAAGATAAGACCACAAAGACTGCGCTAATTTTAAAGGACCAGAAATGCCCTTCTGGTCTGGGAACCGCAGGGCAGCCTTGACACAGCAGCACAAGCAGGCAAGCAACTTTGTCCTATGGTGGGAAAAGGGCACTCCCCTTGTCCTGTGATCAGTGGGTAAGAGGAGCAAATGGTGTGGAACAGAGGAGGTCTGGAAGGAGCAAACTGTACACAAGTCTCAGAGCAACCTTGGGCTTTCCATACCTAAGAGTACCAAAAACCTGGGATAGTGCCATAGAGACAAACACAGTAAAGACAGGTGGACTTCAAAAACATTGTCACAGTCTTTTTTATCCATTTCTTGGTTGATGGGCCTTCGCGTTGCTTCCGAGATTTAGCTATTACAAACTCTGCTTTACTTGTTTTACTTTGCATCTCTCTAATGACCAGAGATGATGAACATTTTTTCATATGTTTATCTGCCACTTGTATTTCTTCCTTTAAAAAGTGGGTATTCATCTCAGAAGGCCATATTTGGATTGGGTCTTTAAATTGTTGAGGGGGGAGTCTGAGTTTTTTTCAATTCTTTATATGTTCTAAATATATGTCCTTTGTGTGAGGGACAACTGCCTAGATTTTTTCACACTCTGTGAGCTGTCTTTGAACGCTGTTGATCATTTCTTTTGCTGTCCAAAAGCTTTTTAATAGGGAGAGATTTCTTTGTATTATTTGATTCTTTGCATGTTTTTCCTGTGTGATTGGGGTTTTTTTAAAGAAATTTTTGCCAACATAAACTCTTGACATCTCAAGAGTTCTACCTATTCTAAATTCCAGAAGATTTAGTGCTTCTGTTTTAATATGTAGATCTTTGATCCATTTAGATTTTAGTTTAGTGCGTGGTGAGAGCCATGGATCTAGTTTTAGTTTTTGACATGTGGAAAGGCAGTTTTTCCAGCATCATTTCTTAAAGAGGTTATGGTTCTTTCACCGAATGTGCTTAACCTCTTTGTCAAAGGTAAGTTGGCTGAGTGTGTTTGGTGTGATTTATGCATCTTTTTATCTGTTCCATTTATCCTGTCCTTTTTGTTTTTGCAAATAACAAGCAGGTATTTTTGTTTTTTATCAAAGTAGTTTTGTGGTATAATTTCAAGTCAGGGATTGTGATGTCCCCTGCCTTGCCTTTGTTTCCTAGGATTGCTTTTGCTGTTCCAGGTCTCTTCTGGTTCCAAATAAAGTTTAGGAATGTTTTCTCTAGTCCTGTGAGGTATGTTAATGATATTTTAATATTGCATTAAATCTGTTTTACAAGTTTTGGAGCATGGACATTTTCATTATGTTGGTTCTTCCTACCCAGGAGCAAGGGCTATCTTTCCATTTTCTGATATTCTCCTTGTTGTCTGTTTCCAAAGTGCCATAATTTTTAATGTATAGATCATTTATTAGATTGATTCCTAAATAGATCATTCACTAGATTTATTCCTAAATATTTCATTTTTTGATGTTATTGTGAAAGCTGAGGTTTCCTTAATTTCTTTCAGTGTGTTAATTGCTAGTATGTAAAAATGTTACTGATTTTCAAGAGTTAATTTTGATTAACACTGTCATTATGCTACTGCATTTGGTTATTAACTATATAGTTCTTTTATTGGGGTTTTGAGGTCTTCTATGTAGAGTATCATGTCGTCCACAAATATTGGTGGTTTAACTTCTTCCTTTCCTACCCTTATTCCTTTTATTTCTTGCTCTTGTCTAATTGCTCCCCTAATGTTTCCAGAACTATATTGAATAGGAGCACTGATAGCAGTCATGTTTCTCTCATTCCTGATTTTAGAGTGAAAGCTTTCAGGGTTTTTTTGCCATTTATTTTGATGCTGATTCTTGGTTTGGCATAGCTGGCCTTTATCAGATTAAGCTAAAAATCTTCTATTCCAATTTTCTGTACGATTTTTATCATGAATGGGTGTTGGACTTTGTCAGATGCTTTTTCTGAATCTATTGAGATGATCATGTTACTTTTGTCTTTGGCTTTGTTGATACAGTATGTTACATTTATTGATTTCCATGTGTTGAACCATCCCTGCATCACTGGCATGCATCCTACTTGGTCATGGTGAATAATCTTCTTGATGATTTGCTGCATTCTGTTTTCCAGTATCTGATGGATATTTTTACTTCTGGGTTCATTAGGGAGATTGGCCTGTGGTTCTATTTTTTGGTGCAGTCTTTTCTGATTTTGATATCAGGGTAATACTTGCTTCCAGGAATGTGTTTGGGAATATTACTTCACTTTCAATTTCATTAAAGTTTCATCAGGAGTGGTATTAGATCTTGCTAAATTTCTTGTAGAATTCAGTAGTGATTCCATCAGGACCTGGGAGATTCTTTGTTGGTAAGTTTTTAATTACATTTTCAATTCCATTGACAGACACTGGGTTATTTAAAAATTTTATAGCTTCTTGATTCAGTTTTGGCAATTCATATGCATCTAGGAATCTGTCCACTTCCTCTATGTTTTCCATCTTATTATAATACAGGTTCCAGAAGTAAATATTGATTATCTTCTGGATTTCCACAGGATCCATTTTAGCTAACCTTTTTCATTCTAAATTGCATAAATATGAGTCTTTTCTTTCCTTTTTTTAGATAAAGTTAGCTAAGGATTTATCAATTTTATGGACTCTTTAAAAGAATTAACTTTGATTCATTGATTCTTCATATTGTTGTCTTAATCTTGATTCCATTAATTTCTGCTTGGATCTTTATAATTTCCTCCCTCATATGAGCTTTGGTCTTGATTCTTTTTTCTAGAAGTTTGAGGTTCAACATTAGGTTGTTTATTTGGATTCGTTCTGTTTTCCTGGTGTGAGATCTCACTGGCATAAATTTCCCTCTTAGGACTGCTTTCATGCTTTCCTATAAGTTCTTATATGTTTTATTGGCATTATCATTTAATTGTAAATATTTCTCCTTTAATTTCACCTGTGATTCATTGGTTGTTCAGGAGGGTATTGTTTAATTTCCAGGAGTTCATGTAGTTTTTGCGGGTTTTTTTGTTCTATATTTCTATTTTCATTGCACTATGCTCAGATAATATATATGGAATAACTTCTGTTCCTTTGTAATAGCTAAATCTTGGAAACAACCCAAAGGTCCATCAACCAAGAAATGGATAAAAAAGATGTGTTTTATCCAGTGGAGGACTACTCAGCCATAAAGATGGATAAACTTGAAACATTTCTATGTAAATAGATACATCTTGAGATCATACTCCTAAGAGGAATAAATCAGACAAACGTGTAAATATCACATCGTTTCTCTGGTATGAGACACCAAATGTGTAAATGACTAAAGTGTATAAAAAGTATTATGAAATAGGAAGAAATTGTTCAAAATGAAAGGGAACTTCAGAAGAAGGAGGGGGAAAGGAAGAAGGGAAAAAAAGAGTTATTATTCTTAACTGAGATAATTCAGACATGCGTGTTTAAATATCACATTGTTTCACTGGTGGAAGAAAATGAAAGGATAAATAAAGTTCAAAATATATAACAATTATTGGGAAATAGGGAGAAAATATTTAAATGAGAAGGGAAATAAAGATGGCAGAGAAGGAAAAGAAGGAAAGGAGAAGAAAAGAAAACAGAACAGAGAAAAAAGTGGAAACAAAGATTTTGTAAATAAGGAAGAGAAGAGGGGTTGGAGTTACAACAGGGGATTTAGGGGGAAAAAGGGATGAAAAAGTATCATGTACCAGTACAAATTTCTTCTAATGACTGTGGATTATTGTGTATATCTAAAAGTTACCAATAAAATTAATCAAAAAATAAAAAAATGTTTCTATCATAAATGTTTGGTCAAAAATTAAAGTCTGAAATATAACAAAGAATATAGAGCAGAAAATCTAAAGAATTACAAATGATTCAATCACATGCCACAAACACACCTCTGAACACATGAGACTCTAAGGGATACTCCAGATGTAAACCACAAAAGTATATCTTCAGGAGACATGTGTTCATAGGTGAAGTATATTCATAACATTCATTGTAACAGTCCTATACTGGAAACTGCATAATTTCCCGTTTAAGTGGAAACTGGTCTATAAATTATGATATATTCATAAACAGATATTTTACAACAATTATAATAAAATGGAACTAATTGTTTGTTTGCTTGTTTGTTTGTTTTTGCTTTTTTGAGACAGGGTCTTGCTACACAGTTCAGGCTGGCCTGGAGCTCACTTTGTAGCCCAGGCTGGTCTTGAGCTTACAACGATCCTCCTGCCTCAGCTTTCCGAGTGGTGGGATTACAGGTATGTGCCTCAATGATGGGCCAATAATTTGGATTAATGTCACAAGTATATTACTAAATCATAGAATCCAATACAAAAATAATATATAATGTGTTATTTCATTTATATGATATTTAAAACTAGTTGAAATGGCTACTTCATTTATGCATGTATCAGTAGGTAGTAACTACAAAAATGTAAGAAAGTCATTACCTTTAAATTGAGGATAGTAAATACCTCTAGAAAAAAGTAATTTGTGATTAGTGGGGGTTTAAGGATGTTTATATTACTTTACATCTTCACTGTGAAAGTGGTTAATGGGATGGTCCCTATATAATTAATGTTTAACTGTACATTTAGATGGTACAGTTTGTCTACATCCTTAAATTAAGTATAACAAAAGTCTTAAAGTACTGTCACTAAGTTCTTTTATATTTTGCCTATTTTCCTCTATCACCTTTTGCTGATTTAATTTGCATAGTAGTACTAGTAAACTTTAAAAGGAAGAAAAGGAAAAAGGATAGAAGTTAATAAGTGATGCCAGGGAAACTTCTCTTGGTAAGGAAAATTTCATGATGAATATTCACTGCTGGCTCGGTAAAGAGAGGTCATGTCTAACTCGTCTTCTAAAATTATTTGAAATATTACATCCATAATAGATGAAAGAAATCCAATGATGTAGCACACTTGTATTTTTCTCCAGGCAAATAGCCATGTTACACATGAGAGATTAATGACTAAGGTAATGCGTTATTGAATAAGAGATTAGAAATAATGCTAGATAGAAAACTGACAGAAGCATGTCTTGTACTCACACCCTAAAACCATGAAACCCTCTAGTGTTTTACTCTTTTTCTGGAACATCCTAATTATAAGCAGCCAGCTACACTGTCAGAACTGCTGAGTCTGTCAGGGTTACAGGAGTCAAAGAAGCCAAAATTAATTTAATTCTCTACTCACCAAAACTTCTTAGGCTCCTCTTTTTCTTTTATCCTACGTTCCTCTTGCCTTCTCTCTTTTTCTTGTCTTCTTTATTCATTCCTTTGTCTTCTCTTAAATACATATTTGATTGTCTGTGTTGGAAGCCTGAAAAACTGAGCTTTCTAGCTAGAGGGAGACATTACTTGATAGTTAGCTACCTGAGGGGATTCTGAGGAAAAAGTTTGAAAATAAGGGCCTCTATCATACTGTGGATGTAGCTCACCTGTCTGGCAAGTGAAAGATCCTGAGTTGGATTCCTGATATCAAAAAAAAAAAAAAAAAAAGAAATAAAAGAAAAAGGAAAAAAGAAAAGAAAAGAAAAAAAGAAAAAATAAGCTCACAAAAAGTAAAGCCCTCTATCCTATATCTGAAATTCAGAAACTTGAAAACTCACACATAATTTGAATGAGATAAAAATATTCAGTAAAATTTCTTTCATTCTCATATGGTATAAAAGTCCTTCTCTTAGAGAAAGGAAATGATAGACACATGTCACGTTCTCCTTAAGCATTTTACTGACAGAGGACAATGAAAACATCAGGCTTGGCAATCATCCAATGGAAAATTGCACACTTTTAATAGACACCAGAAACTTGTTTTGCCAGAGTTGTTCCCTTAACTGGTCTACAATAATCATCATCGCCAGCTCTTTGCCAAACTCACCTTAAATATTTGCTCCAAAGACTGATTCCTCAAATCTATTTTTCAAGCTGAAACACACACACACACACACACACACACACACACACACACACATACACATTAACAAATATAGAAACTTTCACAGTAAAAATATGACAAATATTATATTAATTTGGTCACAATATTTCAGAATGATACTATAGATGCATTTTATCTTATTAGAAATATTTTTCATGTTTTGAGAGAAACCATTTTAAATCACTTAACATTTACTAATGTATTATTTGCTTTTCTATGTTAATGCTAATTTTGACAAAATGAGTTTATATTACAAAACAAAAAAGTATCGATTATCATTGTTACTCAATATTTATAGTATAAATATTAAAATTCCTAAATGAATCAGAAGTTTTCTGTATATGGATCCTATGTGGAGAGCGGGAGAGTGTAACTTGTAGGGATGTTCCCTAACACCCAGGACTGGATTAATTGCCTCTGCTTTGTGATCTATTTACCTTAAACTATTATTAATGTATATTTTCTTTTTATTTTTACTTCAGACTATCTCTGTACAACAGAGTTGATGTACAACAGATATGATGATGAAACTATTCATATTTACACTCTCTAATAGGTTAGCTACCAGCCAGCTTCATGTGTCCCTGAGGCACTTGAAATAGAGCTGGACTCAATGGAATGCACCAAATGCAATCTAAACATTTTAATTCAAAAACCAAGTGCCAAGAGGTAAACAGTGAAAATGTATTGTTAGTACATTATTAGGATGGAATGCATGTTGAAATAATGTTTGGGATATGGTGGGGTGCACAAAATATTCAAATTCATTTCAAAAATAATAAAATAATAAAATTAAATTAAATTCATTTCATTTAAATCTATCTTTTAATTAATGGCCACTAGAAAAATTTAGAATTAGAGATGTGGCTAGAATTTTTAGAATACTATATTTCTAATAATACTACATTAAAATATCTGTCTTTATTGCAATACTGGGAAATGAAAACAGGACCACCACACTGAATAAATAAATATTTTATTTTGAGACAGGGTCTCACTAAGTCACTAAGATGCCCAGGCTATACTCAAACTTATCCTCCTGCTTTATCCTTCCAAAAAGCATCACCACACTCAGACAAAAAGAATTTTCCATGTGTCACACTTTGCACTGCCACGTGGTGACTCATATTTTAAGTATTTATGTTATTTTATTGATGTGCTTCATAACAAATACCATAATTTTTTGCACATGTTTGTTTCTTAGTCCTTTATCCCTTAATGTATCTTATAATTGATTATAAGTTACCACTAATATATAACGATTTAAAATAAGCTTGCCACGAAGAAACACAGTGCAGACCAATGGATTACAAAGCCTTTAAAAATATCTCCTAGTAACTCTATGGAAAGTAGCATCTTAGTTTGCTTGAGGAAGACAGTTGTTGCCAAAAGGATGACTATCCAGGTGAACATATTAGTAGGTACTTAAATAAAATGGTACTCTCTAAGAAAATGACTTAGTTGGCTCATTCTCTTTTCTTCTAGGAATATTATTAATACTACTTCAAATAAATCTGCAGTGCTTGCTTACTCAGGATAAGAAACAATTGCAATATTTTGAGGTTCCTTGATAATTTTCTGAGTGTCAGTAACTATTTTGACTCACATGTTTATGTTTGTAGGAAGAAAGAATTGGCAAACATTTTAAACTAAACTTATTTTTAAACTGGTACATAAAAATGTAGAAATTTTACACATTAGTGAAGTAAATATGATGTTTAAATATGTGCATACATTGAGCAATGCTTAAATCAGAATGAATTCACGTTAAACATTTGTCACTCCTCTATCATAAAAATTTTCAAAATTCTTTCTTCTAGTTCTTTGAAATGCAGTTAATTATTGTAAGTACTAGGAAAAATTTTCTCCTAGCTGAAAAGTACTATTCACTGATCAACTTTTAATCATCTCCAATTCTGCTCTAATCTCACCTTCTGATCATCATTCTAATCTCGACTGCTCTGACATCAACTTGTTTTAGATTCCATGTAGAATGAGATCATGTGGAGGCTTTGTAATCCATTGGTACTTCTCTGTTTGTACCCAGGTCATTTCACTTAACCTAATGATTTCCAAATCCATATCGTTGCAAACAACCAAATTTCAGTTGCTTTAAATAATGAATAGTATTCCATGCATGGACCACATTGTCTTTATGTATTCACCTGTTAAAGGATATTTAGATTGTTTCCAGTGCTCAGCTATTGTGATGATTAGTGCTTCAGTGAACACAGGAGTACAGATGACTCTTCAACATGCTCATTTCATGTCCTTTTGACAGACCACTAAAGTGGTCATGGGATTGCTGGGTGGTATGTCAGTTCCTCTTTAACTTCTCGAGGATAATCCATGCCATATCTTGTAATGGTCTGTAGCCAATACCCATCAACAGTGTGCACTCGTTGAAATTTTGGATGTATATTTTGTATCCTACTACTTTGCATTGCTGAATTCATCTATTTCTTGTAATCGTGTTTTTGTTTGTTTGTGTTTTGAAGGGGGTACAGTTTTTGAGGTTTTCCAAATATAAGATTCTGTCTTCTGCAAAGAGTACCTAGTTGACTGCCTTTTTTTTTTTTTTTTATCAATTTGGATACCTTTTATTTCTTTCTGTTTTCTCATTATTCTGAACTAGTGCTGGCAGAACTGTTGTATAAAAATAGATCTCTCTTCAATATGTTAGCTTTCGGTATATTATAATAGGCTTTTGTTATGCTGATGTATGCTCTTTCCCTCTAGAGCTAATTTATCAAGTAATTTTATCATGAAAGGATGTTTTGATTTTTATCAAAGGCATTATCAGCATCTAGCGAGATGATCAATTTTATGATTTTTGTCATTCATTGTGCTGTGGTGTGTCATGTTCCTCTCTTGCATCCTTAGGGTAAATCATACTTAGTCATGTTGAAAAACCTTTTTAGTATGCAGTTGGGCTCAGTTACTAGTTTTGTTGAGGAATTTTGTATTTAAGTTTGTCAAGGATATTGGCCTATGGTTTCCTATTTTTTGAAATTTGTTTGATGAAATTGTAATAGCAATGAGTTTGTTAACATTAAAGAAATATTTGTTAAATGAACTAACTGATTAATATTTAAAGTACATTCCAATATCTAGATGTATAAATATATTAAATCCAGGAGTAATGTCCCATTTTACTAAATTCAGCAGGTAGAATTAATTATTAAAAGGATTATTAGTATATATTTTATGTCAGTAAGTAGAAAAACCTTTCCAGACTTTAACGTGAATGATTTTCATTATATTATTAAAACCTGAAATGCATTTGAACTATAGATGTGAATTCATCAACTACAAGAAAAGTTGACCACAAAACTAATGATGCAATATTTCCTAATTTAAAAAATAATATCATTTAATACATATGACAATGAAATAATTTAAGACATTATTGTGAATTTTTTAAGCATAATACTTATATATTTTGAAGAAAATATGCTCTTGACTTTCAAACAAGACATATTTGAAGTGGAAAGTAGACAGCAGCTACTTTGAAAAAGGAAAAACACCATAATTTTGTTGTTTTATTTTTATGAAAAGTATGTTTAATTTTTATTAGTTGGTTTTCAAAACAACACTGAGTCTTCATGTGAAATATCTGGTAAAATCATTTATTTTATAACTTTGCAATTCATTAGGAAAGGAACATTAATAGCAATATCACTCTTTTTATCCCCTCCAAAAGGAAAAGCCTGAAAAGAACTCTAGAGAGAAAAACAGAGTTTCCATTTTAGATGATCCCATGGAAATGCTTCCTAGCCAGCAGTAGGATTATGAACCCTGGAGATAGAGTTAAACCTTTCAGTCTCCTGGCAAAGAGTATTATACAAAGGATGAGTATAAAGAGCCTTATCATATCTTATTTTTATTAATCAGAAATTAACAAATGGCCACAAAAGAAATGAAGGAAAATTATGTAATGTGTATCAAAAGTTTTTGCTATAAGCACTGTCATTTCACCTCTATGAAATGGATTTGAAGGTATGTTAACTATCTTAGCAATGTTAGTATTGCTTTCATTATGATAAGACCAGTCTATTTTATCTCATTTTAATTGATTTGACAAGTGGTTGATCTTAGAACATTTATGGGTTACATCTGTGACTGAGTTTATATTCATGTGATGAAATGTTTAGTCTTATAATAGGGTGACTAAAAATAGAGAAATATCTAAACTGAAACATGACACACATGGAGAGATTGGTACAAATGAAAGAAATGTAAAATCACCATAGGGAATGGTTATGTTCTAACTTCTCAAACAGAAAATCATGTAATAGATGCTTTTTCTCACTAAACATCATGTCATACTTTTTGTAAGGCAGATACTCAAGGCAGAGAGTTGACAGACTAGAAATAAACTTCAATACTTTTAATTAATTTATCCTGATGATCTGAGGACTAACCTCAAAATATTACATTTACCTCTTATTATGATTTAACTTCTAATCTCAAAATATTACATTTACTTCTTGTTATGATTTACTTCTTATTATGATTTACATTTACTTCTAGACAACCATTCAAAAAATTTACACTTGCAACAATTCCCTAAAGAAGTATTCCTTTACAGGAGAGCACTTTTATCTTGTTCTTTTATTTTATTGTGATAGACATAAACACACTGTAAAGGAATTCTGTACATAATTATATCCTATAGTTATGACTTCCTAAGAGATGCTTCCACAAATAGCCATACATTAATTATAAGACTTTGTTGAGATTACCTTTAAAATTTTACTAACTGCTGGACATGGCAGCACTGCCTGTAATCCCAGCACTCAGGAGGCTGAGGTAAGAGAACCACCATGAGTTTAAAGCCATCTTGGGCTACATAGTGAGATCAAAGCCAGCCTGAACTACATAGAAAGATCCTCCTTCATAAAACCAAAATAAATTTTTTTACTAACCTAATGAATATAAAGTGGGAAATTATAGATATTCTAGGTAATGTTTGGACTGTTCATTTATTTTAATACTTTTTATTCATTTATTTTAGTTAGCATATGCATTCACTAAAGACAGCAAAATCTGAGATCATAGCAAAGAATGTCATACAAGAATTCCTCAGTGCTGACAGTGATTCTATGACTTTTTACAGGATTTGTCCACAATACTATAAAAAAGAAATATGAAGTTACTGATATCTGTATTATTATCCACTCAAATATATATTGAATGTCAACAACTGGCAATCTTGACACTCAATTGACTCTGAGGTACAGTACTAACTTATTTATAGGTGAATGATATTGTCTGTTCATGCTATGTAACATAATGCCCTAAAACTCAATGATTGAAAACAAGAGTCATTCAATAACTCACAAGTCTGTGGCTTGTCAGTATGGGTGTAAAACAGGTGACTTTTCTATTGGGATTGCTTAGGCTTATGCTCTCACCAAGAGTCATTAGGGACTGATTTGTCCACAATAAACTAAATCATATGTCTGAAGGATGGTGCTCATTATCATTTGGAATAGGCTAATGTGGATACATTCACCTGATGGTAGTCCAAGATTTCACACTACTAGAAAATGGAGAAAAGTATCAAAACAGCACTGTTGAGACTCATTTTGTGTGACACATTTTTATCCCTTTGTCCAAAGTAAGTCACATGGCCAAACTAAAGGAACTTCAAGATTTCCAAGAGAACAGATCCCAGAGTTACAGCTAGACTGATGGCTATTGCCATACCAATATCCAAGGTGAAGTAATGACTCACTAATAAAATACAAACAAAACAGATCTACATAGTGTCCTAGTTGAACCAAATAAATACATTAATTAATACATGCACTTTTCTTTATTTATTAATTTGTTAATAAATTTAAGACTCAGCAATCAGTTCTACCAGAGGAATCCAGGTGTCTGACCCATCCCCCTACACCATGGGTAGGGAAGCCAGCATGAAAGTGCCCAGGATTCAGCAACTGGCTTACCTAGAAGAACCCAGGACTGGACAACCAGCTCAGCCAGAGGAACCCAATGTAAATACACTCTAACAAGGGGAAATGCTTTGCATACAAAATCCTAATTTATAATTGGTTCTGTTATACAACTATAGACTTTGTTCCTATGGTATAAAATATAAAATCAATAATTACAAGAGTTTATCAATTTCTAAATTTTGCTTGATGCTATCATTATTGCCAATTGTACTACTATAGCTAGGATGTCATACATGTTATATTCACTTATCCTCCCTTGGGTAATAATATTGAGAAACTCCGGGGTCATAACCCCACCAGAGTCCTACACCTAAAGCCTGAGGACAGAGCCAAACAGAAACCAACATCCCACTCTCCATTAATTGGGAAGGTAAGATATTGGAAAAGATAAAAGCCATGAATCTCTGATACACAGAAGATATCCCTGAAGAACAGACTTTTCCTAGAGTGGTCTTTATATTAGTGATATAATTACCTACTACCAAAACTCACAAGGATCTTCAGAGAAAACAATATAAAATTTCCTTTTGGAAACCAGCTAAGGAGCCAAATGCAACCTCAGACCTCCAGGCCACCCAAAACAAGTCCAGAACACATCAACATAGAAGAAATTGGAAGTCACACACCTGAAATTTCTGAACTGGCAGGAAATGACATAAAGAAACAACTCCAGGAGGCTATACAGGAAATCAGATCAGAAATAATCTCTCAGGAAAAAAAGAAATGACAACCATGATGAAAGAATTGCTGAGCATATCTAAAGAAGACATAGATTTAAAAAATAGAGGAGCATAGAAAAATAATGGAAACCTTGAATACAACATAGGAAAGAATTAGAATGCATGAAACAGATTCAAAGGTATCCAGGAAATTAAAATTCAATTGAATGCTGGAAAACCACCAAAGATAGACTTTCAGAACTTCAAGACAGCATGGAAGATAGTGACTATGAAAGGGAAGATATAAAAATAACAAGAAATCAGAAAATAACAATTTAACAGCTGCAAGATGATGCAAAGAAGAACAATATGAGACAGAACAAAAAAGCAGGAGTCACCTCAAATGACATAAAGACTATTTGCAGAAGAAATAGTAGAAAATTTCCAAGAATGGGAGAACAATGTGAGATACAATTAAGAGAGGCATATAGAAATCCAATTAGCCATAAACAAAATGCATCTAAAACCTAGGTATATAATAATCAAGATTCCAGAAATTCAGCACAAGAAGAGAATAGTAACAGTGGTTTGAGAAAAGAAACAGATCACCTAGAAAGTAAAGCCCATCAGAATCATGGCAGACTTCTCAGCACACACCACGAAGTCAAGAAGAAATTGGAGTGAAGTATTTCAAGTCCTGAAAGAAAACAACTTCTAAGCCAGATTGATGTACCCAAGACTATCTTTCAAAATTAATAGAGAAATAAGATATTTATGCAACAAGAAATGGAAGAAACTCATGACCAACAAACCAACCCTAAAAGGGTACTGAAAGATATTCTAGAAAGAGATAAAAATGACCACAATTCCAAGAACAGCAAAACAAAGAAACCACCAAGTAGGGTGTAGCAGGTTGACAACTGGTCGTCCACTTATAACCCCCATCTGAACTGAGTGAGAGTGGTGCTGGGTGTGTGAGACCCATCTGAAGACTGTTTCCAGCAGCATAAGAGGTGGAACTGGAGAAGAAGCTAAGTTGTTGGGAGTGGAAAAAGGCTGTTGGGAGCTTGTGGAAGCTGTAAGGAGCAGTTGGTTCTATGGAGGAGTTTTCATGCTGGTTTTCCTGATGAACTTGGCTGTTTTCATCCTTTGAGGAGCTCAGGACCTTGTTGGCACTGAGAATAGCTTCGATTCACTTTGGGGGAGCTCTGATCTTCACCTTGAGCATCATTTCCTGGCTCTGGAGGGGAAGTTGGTGCACTGGCAGTCTCGGAGAAGCTGGCTGCATTGGCTCTCCTGAACAGAACTCAGCTGTCTTCAACACTGGAGGAGATCAGGACCTCACTTTTGCTGAGGATGGCTGTGGTACTTTTCAGAGGAGCTCTGGCTCTTACTTTGTGCATTGTATCCTGGCTCCAGTGTAGATCCCTCAACGTGTTAGCAGAGATCCTTTGTCCCACTGGTACAGACTTCTTAGATTCCACCACAGTTGTCTGGGCCTTCCCAGTATAGATTCATGAAACAGGTCTGCATGAGACATTTTCATGGGCTCTGGGCCTCCAGTTAGATTTGTGGAAGGCATTGTTATGGGCTCCAGTGCTTCAGCTGGACTCATGCAGGACATTATCATTGGATCCAGGCCCTCAGCTGGATTCTTATTCTATAGTGTGTGGTCAGATTTCCTGGACTCTTTTGTATATCATTCTTTGGGTGGCTATTATAAATAATCTTGTAAAATATATGTCCTCTATTATATTGTTCTTTACTGCAAAATTACCCCCAAACTATAACATATGGCAAGCAATTAAACAGAGGAGAAAAGTAGGGAACTATTGGCAGGAAAATAACATGACAAAGTAAGCCAATACATATCAGTTATAACTATCAATGTAAATAGCCTTAATTCACCCACCAAAAGAAACAGACTTGCAGAGTGGATCGAGTAACAAAATCTGACAATATTCTGTGTAAAAGAAACACATTTAACTCAAAAAGAAATTCATAGTCTGAAAATTAAAGGTTGGAAAACAATATTCCATGTGAAAGGAACCCAGAAAAAAGCAAGGGTAACTATTCTCTTCACAGACAATGTGAACTTCAAGCCAGGAATGATCAAAAGAGATAGAAAAGGTCCCTACATACTTGTTAGGGGAAAACTTCAAGAGGAAGAGGTAGTAATCATAAATATATATGGTCCAAATACAGAAGCACCCAACTGTATAAAACAAATATTAATGGACATGAAAAATCAAATAATCAATAACAAAATTACAGGGTGGAAATTTAACACTATACTGTCACAAAGAGGTAGATCAACTAGAAAAAAATAAGCAAACAAATAACAGAACTCAACCAAACTTTTGAACAAATTGACTTAGCTACCCATAGGACATTTTCTAAAATAAACCAAATACTAAGCCATAGAATATGCTTAAGTAAATGTAAAGGAACTGAAATTATCCCATGCACATTATCTGATCATGGTGCAATGAATTGGAAATGAATGACAAAAGAAACTACAAAAAGTCCATAAACATAAGTAAATTAAATAGCATCCTCCCGAACAATCAATAGGTCACAGATGAAATCAAAGGAGAGATTAAATAATATGTATAATCAAATGAAAATACAAATACAACTTACCAGAATCTGTGAGACAAAATGAAAGCAGTCCTCAGAGGGAAATTTATAGTGGTGAACTGTAACATCAGGAAAACATAGTGAGAACAAATAAATAACCTAATGCTGCACCTCAAAATTCTAGAAAAAGAAGAGTAAGTCAAATGCAAAACCCAAAGAAGAAAGGAAATTATAAAGAGCAGAGCAGAAATTATGCAATTGAGACTAAGAAAACAATACAAAGAATTAATGAATCGAAGAGTGTTTTCTCTAGTTCTGTGAGGTATGCTAATGATATTTTGATTGGGATTGCACAAATCTGTATAATAATTTTGGAGGTATGGTTATTTTCACTATATTGGGTCTTCCTATTCATAAGCAAAGGGTATCTTTCCATTTTCTGATGTCCTCTTCAATCTCCTTTTTCAGAGTACTGTTATTTTCAATATATAAATCTTTCACTTCTGTTGTTAGATTGATTCCTAAGTATTTCATTTTTTTAGATGCTACTGTGCAGGGTGTGGTTTCCCTAATTTTTCTTTCAATAAGTTTGCTGTGTGTGTACAGGAATGCTATTGATTTTTGAGTAATGACATTGTAACTAACCACACAACTAAATTTGGCTATTAACTCTAGGAGGCTTTTGATGGAGTTTTGGGGATCTTCTATGTAGAGTATCATGTCATCTATGAATAATGATAATTTCATTTCTTCCTTTCCTATCCTTATTCCTTTTATTTCTCTCCCTTGTCTAATTGCTCTGGCCAGTTTTTCCAGAACTATGTTCAAAAAGAGTAGTGAGAGTGGATATCCTTGTCTTGTTCCTAATTTTAGAGTGAAAGCTTTCAGTTTTTATCCATTTAGTATGATGTTGGCTCTTGGTTTGTCATAGATAGCTTTTATCAGACTGAGATAAAGACCATCTATTTTAATTTTCAGTAGAGTTTTTTATCATGAATTAGTGTTGGGCTTTATCAAAAGCTATTTCTCCATCTATAGAGATGATAATGTGTTTTATCTCTGGCTCTGTTGATATAGTGTATTGCATTAATTGATTTACATACATTCCTGGGATAAATCACACCTGGTCATGGTGTAAAATGTTCTTGATGATTTGTTGAATTCTGTTTGCTAGTATCTTTTTGAGAATTTTTGCACCTGTGTTCATTAGGGAGAATGGCCTGTAGTTCTCTTTTTTGTTGTATCTTTGTCTGGTTTGGGTATCAGGATAATACTCTCCTCCAAGAAAGAGTTAAGGGAGTATTGCTTCCCTTTCAATTTCATTGAAGAGTTTGAAGAGTATTGGCATTAGATCTTCTCTAAATTTCTTACAGAATTCAGCAGTGAATCCTTCAGGACCTGGGGTGTTCTTGGTAAGTTTTTAATTACATTTTCAATCTCATTAACTGATATTGGCTTATTGAGAATTTTTATATCTTCTTGATTCAGCTTTGGTAGTTCATATGTGTCTGGGAATCTGTCCACATCTTCTTTGTTTTCCATGCTATAAGAATGAAGATTTTCAAAATATTTATTGATGATCTTCTGAATTTCCACATGATTTGTGCTGACTTCACCCTTATTATTCCTCAATGCATGAATTTGAGTACTTTCTTTCCTTTTTCTGATAAAGGTGGCTAAGGGTTTATCAATTTTTATTTATTTTTTCAAAGAAACAACACTTACATTCCTTTATTCTTTGTATTGTTTTCTTGTTTCCATTGTGTTAATTTCTATTTTGATCTTTATAATTTCCTACCTTCTATGGGCTTTTAGTTTGTCTTGCTGTTCTTTTTCTAGAAGGCTGAGGTACAACATTAGATTGTTTATTCATGCTCATTCTGATTTGCTCTTGTGAGAATTCACTGCTATAAATTTCCCTCTTAGTATGCTTCCATAGTGTCACATAGGTTTCAATATATTGTGTCTGCATTTTCATTTAGTTGTAGATATTTTTTAATTTCTTACTTTATTTCATCTGTGACCCACTGATTATTTAGGAAGGTATTATTTAATTTCCATGTGTTTGTGGAGTTTTTGTAATTTCTTTTACCACTAATTTCTAATTTCATTGCACGATGGTCAAATTTTATGCACAGGATAATTTCAATTACTTTGCATTTACTTAAGCATGTCCTGGAGACTAGCATATGGTCTATCTTAGAGAATGTTCCATGTGCAGCTGAGAAGAATGTATATTGTGATGATGTTGGGTGGAACAGTCTAAAAACATCCATTAAGTTCATTTGTTCAGAGAGTTGGTTCAGTTCTGTTATTTCTTTCTGATTTTTTTTTTTGTCTAATTGCTCTATCTCTTTGTAATAATAGAATACTGAGGTCTCCCATTACAATTTTGTTACTACTTATTTGATTTTTCATGTCTATTAATAAATTATATTGTTGATGCTCTTGTATTTGGTTCATATATATTTATGGTCTTTATCTCTTCCCCTTGAATTTTCCCCCTAACAAGTATGTAGTGAATTTCTTTATCCCACTTAATCATTATTGGTTCAAAGCTGACATTGTCTGCAAAAAGAATAGCTATTCCTGCTTTTCTCTGGGTTAAAGTTTCATGGAAGATTGTTTTCCATCCTTTGATTTTCTTTTAGCATTAAATATATTTCTTGTATACAGTATATTGTGGTATCTTGTTTCTGGATTCACACTGCCAGTCTGTTTCTTTTGATTGGTGAATTGAGGCCATTTACACTGATGGTTTAGAATTGATGTGTTTTGATTTATCTTGGTCATGTTATTTTCCTGTTGTTGGTTCCCTGCTTTTCCCCTCTGATTAATTTCTTTCTCTGCCTGCTGGTTTCTTTTTGTTGTTGTTTTTGGAATTGTGGTCCTTTTTCTCTGTTTAGAATATCTATTAGTACTCTGTGTAGGATTGGTTTGTTGTTCATAAATCTTTTCAGTTTTCTATGTCATGGAAGTATCTTATTTCTCTATTTATTTAGAAAGGTAGTTTTGCAGGGTATATCAGTCTTGGTTGGAAGTTGTTTTCTTGCAGAACCTGAAATACTTCACTCCAAACTCTTCTTGACTTGAGGGTTTATGTTGAGAAATCCACCATGATTCTGATGGGCTTTCCTTTAGAGGTGATCTGTTTCTTTTCTCTCACAGCTTTTAATATTCTGTTTTTCTGGAATCTTGATTATTATACATCTTGGTTTAGTTTTATTTTGGTCATGAATGTTTGGAGTTTTAAACGTTTGACTTATTTGTATGTCAAACTCTTTTGGGAAGTTTTCTACCATTATTTCTGCGAAGATTTTTTAATGTCGTTTGTGCTGTCTCCAGCTTTCTAATTGACCCCAGTTAATCCTATGTTATTCTTTTTTGCTTTGTCTATTCTTTTTAGCTATTAGATTAATTTTTCAAGGTCTCTTGCTATTCTAGGGTATCTTTCTTTCATTATCATTAGCTATAGTTCTGTCTTCAAGATCTGAAATCCTATCCTCTCCTTTGTTCAACTTGTTGCGTATATTTTCAGTGTAGGTTTTACTCTTGGTTTTTTGTTTGAACCTATTTCATGGATTTCATTTCTTTTCTATGCTGGGCATTATTTGTTTCCATCCTTTCCTAAACTCATCTATTCTTTTATCTGTATCTTCTCTAATATCTTTGATTTTAAGCATTGTTTCTTTCTGTACCTGAGAGATTATTTCTCCATAGCCTTTTCCACTTGTTCTTTCACTTCCTGCTGCTATCGTTTCAGAAAGTTCCAGTGTTTGATTTGCAATTCCATCTATCTCCTTGAGTTCTGGACTTGTTCTGTTTGGGCTGGGGATCAGGGATTGCATCTTGCTTCTGTGTCTTGTCATTTTCTATTTTCTCTTTCATATTTTGTTTTCAATGTTAACACTTGACAGTTGCTTAAGATATATAGCTTTATTGCCAGTATTTAGGTTTCTTTTGAGGATGTCTGTTCTTCAGGGATGTCTTCCAGATGTAGGTGCTTTCTTGTAGCTCTCCCAAAGCCCTAACTGCCCACTTTGTGGAGGATGCAAAATTACTATTTGGCTCAGCTCCTAATCCTTTGGTACTGGGTTGTGATAGTGATTATGACTTCATACAATAATAGTTTTATTGTACAGGGGAGAAAAACTGTTTATAACATGTATGATATCCTGGATAAAGTAGTATAGTTAGTAATAATGATAGTTTCAAGTACAGCTTAACTACCAATAAACTATGGTAACCATTAACCTGTTACTTCTGGGGCTGAGGATTTAGCTCAGCGGCAAAGCGCCTGCCTAGCAAGTGCAAGGTCGTGCAGTTTGGTTCCTGGTACTGGAGAAAAAAAAAAAAAAAAAGAAAAAAAAAAAAAAAAAAAAAACCTGTTACTTCTGACCACAAGAGTAAATTCTAGAATTATGTAACAAAATCAAACATGTACTGTGTATGCAGTGATTTTTCCCCTTAGTCAGGTGATTTTATCCTTCTGTTGGGAGCAGAGGGGACAAGACATTTAGGAAAAGGGTTAAAGTAAAGAGTGAGATCAAACATAGTAGAGTCAGTGCTGGAAATTAAAGATGACCATCAAAGTTTTGAGAAACTAGAGGATACAACTGGGAAAGAATAAAATACAATTCAAATGGGTAGTCAGACAGGGCAGAGACAATGTTTACTCCCTTGAAATTTTAAATTCAAGAAGTAGTTGAGAAAAGAGACAAAGTGAGTCTATAGAAGAAAATGAAAAAAAGGGTAAGAAACCTAAACATTGAAAAAAGTAAGGAAAAAGAGAAACAATGAAAATGAACAGGAAAGAAGAAAGCAAAAGGAGATAAGAGAAAAAGAGGAAAGAAGAAAAGGAAAAACCCCAAATGTAAAAATATCTACCACAAACAGAAGAAAACAAGATGACAATCCATCAGACAGGAGAGGGATAGCCAATTGGACAAGCAAGGGAGAACAGAAGTAGTAAAATACCTCTGGTGACAGTGTCCATATTTAATCCCAGAAATGTGTTGGGTATGGAGCTGATCTTGATCTCTAGATGTGGGGCCTGGGGCTGGACTTCTGCTGGTGGAGTTCTCCAGAGTCCAACCGCTGTCTCCTCACTGCTGCTTCAAACACTTCTACACTGCTGGTCTCACCAATTACTCTGCCCTCCAAAGGCTTGTGTGCTCCTGTGCACCTGGGACCTGGCTATTCTCCTGTGTCTCAGGTCTCGGGGTTCCTGTCAGTCTACTTGACAAAGGTGTGTGTCCTTACACTTCTCTCAAAGACCCTGCCATCCCCGAGACTATGGAGGAAGCATAGAGTGCAGATTCACACTCCTCTAGGAGTCCCCACTGTCCCAGAGGGGATGAAGGAAGCACCGAGCACAGATTCACTCTCCCCTAGCAGTCCCCAATGTCCCAGAGGAGATAGAGGAAGCAACATCTCAGTTTTAATTTCCAATAACATTATACACAGTTCTCTATTTTCATATCCAGTTAGAAATTCCTCTTCACATGCAGAAGAGAACAAGAGAGATTAGAAAATGTGTAACCAAGTTTGACAGAGCAATGTAAAAACACACTTGAAGAATAATTTCATACTTAGTATTTTTAAATAATAAAAATCATTATATACCCTGCTCAGTCAACTAATAGAAAAACACATAAAATACAGTAAAATATATAAAAAGATGAGAAAAAGTAATAAAAACAAGCTGGACATGGTAACATTTGTCCATATTCCTACAATTCTAGGAGGATGAGGCAAGTAGATCACAAGTTCAATTAAGCCCAACTGGGCAATGTAGTAATTTACCTTGACACTGCCTAAACACACACACACACACACACACACACACACACACACATACAGTAGTCCAGCATAAAATACTGAGATAAATCTCTAGTGCCAGAAATAAACAAAAAAATAATGAAAATAATTTATAAAACCAAAATACAATAAAACTTTCAATTGTAAGACATCCATTCTGCTAGTGTTTTGCAAGACAAACAAACATTTCTAACACATTT
The DNA here is from genome assembly GCF_000276665.1 of Chinchilla lanigera. Lineage (NCBI taxonomy): Eukaryota > Metazoa > Chordata > Mammalia > Rodentia > Chinchillidae > Chinchilla > Chinchilla lanigera. The sequence continues at coordinate 17,741,520 of NW_004955425.1, read as the reverse complement.
TAACTGGAAAATGAGTGATGTCTTGCAATAGGAATAGTAGTACATTACTCTGAATGTCACATGATAACAACTGAGCCAATAGTTCTCCCCTTTCTCTCTCTCTGTCTCTGTCTCTGTCTCTGTCTCTGTCTCTGTCTCTGTCTCTCTGTCTCTCTCTCTCTCTCTCTCTCACTTTCTCTGTCTCTTTCTCTCTCTGTCTCACTGTGGGATTCTGCGTGATCTGCCAACAGCAAGAGACGTGGAGAAAGTGTCACCAGCAGAGGAAGAGGACAAAATGTGGAGGAATCCCTCATTTCAAGCGAGATTAGGCAGATGTGTGAAATTTGGGAAACTGCAAAATTCTGTACCAAAGCACCATCCAAATAAGGCTGTAGCGATGCAAGCAATGAATATGTTTAACAAAATGCCATGTCACATTTCTGAAAATCCTCAGAAGTAGGCAAAAGCAGTGTCCTTGATTATGTTCCTTGTTAAAGTTTCATGGAAAGAAAAGAGATTCCTTTGGGCCAATAGACAGCAGTGAGTCTATTCGTGGTGGCGTGTGTTGTCCGACACAGTAACCCTCCTGTCTCTTGTTCCTTCCTAACAGCCACAAAGGTTTCCAAAGATAAATGCAGATTAGTTTATTTTTCTCTACATTTTATATTTTCTTTATTATTTTGTATTACATTATCATAATCATTTTTCTATGAATATTTTTGGGTTAGGAAATAAATCATCAAAGTTTCCATTATTTCTTACCAGGAAGTCTGCTTTGATAGACAAGTGCTTTGGATTACTAATGTGCTAATGAATTATGCTCACAAACCAACTTTTTACTGTATATGAAATTAATTTGTGTCACAGCTTCAATTATTTCAATTTAGTCATTGGCTTTGTACTATGCATTAATATGGTACCTAGCAGAATGAATCAATCTATTAAGGTTACACATATTATTGCTAAAAATCTACTAAACACATAAAGTAGAAAACGGAGTTACATTTACATTCAAAGCTAAAAGATGTCATAATGATTTAAATCAAGCAGAAATGTTTATTTAGTATGAACATTAGGAAAATCAATTTAATACCTTTACTTTCTGGTAAACATTTCTACTAAGAAAATATAGGAGATGTTTATGTTATATCAGGCATACTGTTATTTTTTTTCACCTATTTCTAGGTGAAATTTGTTTCTCAAAAATAATTCAGTAAATTTTAATTTGACTTACAAACAAAATTATTAGTTTTCCTAGAATATCCATCTCCTCTGCTCTGATACAGAATTACTCAAAATGTAACTGTAAGTTATCAAGCTTAGAAAATTGAAATGGAAATGTAGATGTAGGCTGTTTTCAAGAGCAGTTAGGAAGCATGCAATTGCAATTGAATGCTCAGCAGCAAACACTGCTTGAGCCTGAAGGCCTTTTGAATTTTTGTTAAACAACTCACGTAAATGATTAAAGCACTTGGCAATGCTGTCTTTTCTTTCCTCCGTAAATAAAAGAAATGTTAGTAGTATTTAACTTTGACCCAGAAACACAATGCTATTCTCACTGTAAATTGTCAACCCATTTAAGAAGTTTAAGAAAGATATATCAGGTCAGGCTTGCATTGTATTTTTTTAAATTGAAGAGAAGCACAGCAAGAGATACCATAATGAAAGCAAAGGCACTGGTGTATTTAAGGGGAAAAAAAATCTTAATTTGCTATTTGGTTTTAAAAACTTAAATTTTATTTAGCATGATTTATATTTAGGTGTCAAGAAAAATGGAATTGAAAATGAGCCAAATGTATAGAAATGTTACTGCATTATTGTTATAGAGTTGTGGCTCCCAACATGTTAGAGGGCTAAGCTCATGTCTCATGAGGCTCAAAAACTGGACTGAAAGACAAAAGAAGTGGAAATCAGGAAAGATTTATTAAGAGAAAGCTCCTCAGATGCATGAGGGGTCCCAAGTGGGTTGCATCTGAGCTCTTTGCTGAGGGAGTTCTTTTTACAGTAAAATCACATCAAGGTTATCTTGAGTCAAACAATACAACCTATAGGATTCTGAGTACAGTCACTTAACTAATACTAATATAATAGGAAAAAATAAGGTATATATCAAGAATACAGAGCACAGAAACAGAGAAAGGCAGTCTGAATGGGCAGGAGTGAGGGTCAGTGCTCTGGTCATCTATGTGTTTGTTATATTGTTTCTATGTGTCTATTATATTGTTCAAGTTTATTGGATCAGATGATGGTAATGATTGTATACCTTTGAACCATTGTTTATCTCTGGAGAGGCTCCCAGTCCTACTCATAGCATCTCTGTCTTGGTGTCTCGGTTCTACCAACTCAGCCCTCCAGCACAAGCCTGGTTTTCCTCCTCTCTGTTCTTTTATTATTATTATTATTATTTGTTTGTTTTGAGACAAGGTCTTGCTATGCCACTCAGGCTGACCTTGAGCTCACTTTGTAGCTCAGGCTGGTCTCGAACTCGCAACAATCCTCCTGCCTCAGCCTCCCAAGAGCTAGGAATACAGGAGTGTGCCATCACGCCCTGCCTTCCTACTGTCTGTTCTGACTGTCTTGGGTCTGGTCTCTTTCAAACCACCTATCAATTTCCAGCTAACTTATCTATCGGTAATACTATGACATTAAATCTTTAGATTTGAGGTCTCTCCAAACATTAAAATATTAGATTTGCTCTTAAAATTCTCAGAATACTGATATATCAAGATTCCTGATAGTGTACTAACTCCTAAGAACATTCATAGGATTTTAAGTGATGGTTTATTCAACTTTGCTTGGCATAGTGACAATAAAAATAGCCTTATATTTCGTATTTTTATCACCTCCTCAATGCACTCATGAAAGAGAACTTCCACAACTATGTCAGAAAGTGGCAAGAGTAATGGTATAAATGTGTTTGATTTGAGGGGGTTAATGGCAATGTATTTTTTACTGTAATAATTTTTTTTAAAAAAACTTTAAACATTTGCTATATATTTTGATCGTACCTAATTGGTATGTATGTGTGCATGTTCTCACACACAGATGTGATTTTGGAATGTCCAAAAATAAGTCTTATTTTTCACCATGAGATTAGAGAAAGTGTCACTTGTTATTTGACATTTAAGAAAGACTGAGTTCAAACTTTAAGAGAGAGTCAGGCTACAGGAGTAATTTGAGAAGGTTTTCACATGTAGATGGTAGTTAGAAATGTGAGATTGAGTGAGATAACTCAGAAAAGTTGTATAAAAACCATGCTAAGGCCATCAGATATTTAAAAGAAAGACAAATATGAAGAAACCATTTAAGGAGACTAAAAAAGATCGTAATTGGGTTAGAGATAGAATACTAAGAGAGAATCTTAGAAATCAATCAGTAGAAAACAAAGTTCAATGAGATGAGGACTGAGATATGACCATTTGTGATATTTGGAAGTAGTATTTGAAACTCGCCACACCCTCTCAGAATTGGAATTATGTTTTCTATGCTCTATGCAGCAGAACTTTATACTACTTTATTATCTTATCACAACTAATGTCTGACTTGAAGATGTTACATGCTTCCGTAAATGGAATATTAGCAAATGTGGTATAAAAGTATGCCACAAAGATTTGTGCAATTTAATTCGATCTCTCTCATTCCTACTACTTATCCTGACAAAAGTACTTTACCATTCACTCTCAGAAAAACATGCTATGGACAGCAGCTAGCTGGAGACGGGGAGGAAAGTACAAAATGCCACTGGGATTCTGAGGTTGTTTGCTTTGCAGCATTCATTCACCAATTGCTCGATAATATAGTCTTGTATTTTGCACTGTAAAGCCATAAAATTATTTTGCCAGTGACATTTCAGAAGAATAACTGGAATAAAACTTGACTATGGGACTGTTATAGTTTGTGTCTAGATGTCCCCCCAGAGCCTCAGGCAGTCATGGGATGGGCTCCTAGAGTTTATGATTGATCCATGGTCCAATGCTGGGATTATGGGTGTGAATGCTGCACCTACCCTGGGACAGGAAGTTTGCATCCAATATGAGGGAGGGAAAGATGCTTGCTCTTGCAGCTCATCCGTATTGCTCTTGCTGCCTTTGCTGTTTTCTACCCCCACAAACTGTTGCCCTCTGCCATGTGCCACTCTGCCTTGGAGGCAACTGAGTATGGATTGAAACCTCTGCAAACAGTGAGCTAAATAAGCTTTTCCTTCCTTAATTTTGCATGTCAAGTATTTTGTCCCAGCAATGAGAGAAAAGTAACCAAGACAGGAAGATTGAAAAATGCAAGGGAAATGGAGGACTTATAGAAATGATATGAATTAGGATAGGAGTGTAGTGTAAACATCTTTTAAAATTTCTTTTGCATTCCCAAACTCATTGTCATGGGTTGTCTTTCATAATTTTAACTTTAAACTATATTTTTTGTTTCTCAAACAAGAATATATTCATAGATGTAACCAAGAATATACAAGTGTCCTATTGATCTGATCTACATCAACTAAAAGTGAACCCTGAGAATGAGGAAAATTCTTAAGACTCCCAACTGCACTACACCAAAAGCAAGATAATCTCTGTAAACTTTTACTATTTTCTTCACTTAGTTAAACAGAATGACACTAGGGAGGAAAAAATGTCACCAATCCTCTCTTTATGCCAGTCCTGGGAATATCTTAAATTTAAATCAAATATTCTTGCCTCAAAAGTATGCTAAGGCATTTAATTAAAAGGAAATTACATTTCACACATATAGTAAGCATGAAGCACAGGCACTAACACCTGGAGCATCTTGCTTTGTAAAATCCATTTGCCAGACATACAAAAATGACAGTGTTTAACTTTTCCTGAGCAAAGAAACAACTGATGTGGAAATTTAGGGTTTCTAAGTCTCACAAATGCTTAAATCTCCTGTTTGTCTGCACTCCACATAAACAAAGAGTAAAAACAGACAAGCAAAAATCTCCATTCTCGGTTGGGCATTTCTACCTCATCTCCCTGGTTTTATGTGGAGACCTGCTCTCTAAATATCCTTGACTAAGGAAGAAAGTTAAAGGCCTGCACGGTGCTCGGAGTGCTGAGAAAGTTTGGGCGCAGACTCTTTTTCAGGGAAGCATGGTTCAAACCCGCTGAAATCACCTAAGCAAGAAAGAATTTTCATTCCTGGGAAGAAAACTTTTCTGTTTGGCTTGAACTTGTTAAAATGTTTCTTGCCATCACTCTTGATATTTATGCTCATTGGAAAAGAGGGTCTCCCCACCCTTCTTTTGTTACCCTGACATGTGAATATAGGTGATAGGCAAACATTTACATCAGTGATCTTGTCTGTCCCACAACTCATTTTGAAAATTGGTTAATTTCCGAAAGGACAGCAGATCAAGTACTCTTTTCAATGCATGCATTATTTTTCAGTTGTCTTATCTCATATGGTTAAGTTGAACTATATCTCAGAGGACTGTAGCATTCCACTATACATTAAAAAGTATTTACCAATTGCTTCTCGGCCTTTTGGCTAAGATCAAGTGTAAAAAAATATTTACCAAGCATATTGGTTAACTAGATGACACAATTCAGCTGTTATTTTGGTCAGATATAATGCTTGCAGAGGAGACTTCAACTGATGTTGTTCATGAGAAAGTGTCAGCCAAACAGACCATGGAGAAACATTGAGAGCAAACCTGAGAAATGCCATGGGAAACAGATGACCTTGCTATGTTGTAGATAAGGACCTTTACACTAGCAGAACGTAGCGAAAGTGGAAACAATATAAGGTCTGAAAAATAAACCGGGGTTGGGGTATAGACAGGGTTCGTTTTCCTTTGAAAAATGTGAAAAATTTATTTTGGTAATAATGATAATGCTTGAAATAATAGATTAACCTCCTGAAAAAGTGTGGAAATGATTCATGAGAAGAGATGGAACACTGAGAGTGTGAATTGGGATTGCTAAATGACTGCAGACCTTAAAGGTTGTTTCTATAATCAAAACTGAAATTAATAGGATGAAAACAAACAACTTGGGAAATTAAGCCTTTTTATGGAGAATGCTGCTAGCATATTTCACAATGACTAATCTTCTGTTCTTATTAGAGCCAAAATGGGATCTTTACTATATGTTTACCATGAGAATCTGGTGGGGCAGTGAGAGATAAAGCTCTAGAGAGTGTGAAATGCCACGAAAATGGGGCCCTTCAGCTCTTATCCTCATGTCAAGGAACACGGAGCCTTTCAGAGCTGAGAAGATGACCACGCAGCTATTCCCAGGTGACAGTCCCAGGGGTTTCGTCAGCCTTGAAATTTCGGTTTCCTATTGAGTATTACAGAAGTCATTTGCTTTTAATTTGGTTTCGATTCTTATACTGTAAGGACAGGCATGGCAACTTTTAAATTCTCCACGACAGAACTGAAACTAGAAGTTTGTATCCTGTCCCTTTTTCATTCAGTAGTGTGATGATTGGTTGATTGCATCAACATGCGAAGTTTAGCGAAGAGAAGTTTAACTAAACTGGCTTAGCAATACCACAGCCTAGGGCAGCTCGTCACCTTGATGCATAAAGGGGAAATGAGGAGACATGGATCTACTTTTGTTTCTTTGGAGGAGCTCCAGACTTCACTCTCAGTTTGGATGTCATCCCCTGGCTTCCAGCACAGACTCTGCAGCTTCTGTTGCAGACTGTTCAGCCTTCCAGGACAGACCCATCAGCCTCTTGATATGACCATGCATGTGACGCTGCAGTGAGCTCCAGACCTGGGACTGAGACCTTCAGTCTCCAGAGTGCAGATGCCCTCTGCACGCTTCCTTATCTGACTCCGTGGGTGACCATGGTGAGACTTTCTTGTAAATTCTTGTACATTTGTATATCTTGTGTTATATCTGTTTCTGTAGTAAAACGCTAACTGACACAATAAGTCAATATCTCCTTTTTGTTTTTTTTCTTGGTGATGCCGGGACTCAAATTCATGACCTTGTGCTTGCTAAGCAGGTGCTGTGCTGTTGAGCTATATCCCCGGAAATATCTCCTACATGTACCACTAACCCTTTTTCTCCGGCGCTGAGGTACTCCCACTGAATCTCTCATTGTTATATAAATTTTGAAATGTGTTAATGAGTGTATTTTCAGAGAATCTTAATAAGCGATCATCATGTCTTGCACTTCCTTTTTATCTTTATTTTGTTTGTACTGTGGTAAATTATTACCTGGATAAATGATTAAATGATCACTAAAATTATTTAATGTATAAAATGTCAGCTCATGGAGACTGTGTGGTTAGTGAGGAGCTATCTTTTACACCAAAATTTACTGCCATCAACAACAGCTTATGAAGGTCAAATTGGGAACTAAATAAGCTGACATACAGCATTATAATTTCTGTCTATTTAACATGGATCCTAATCATTTGGTGATATTCTCTGCAGAACTAATAATGAGCTCAATGATAAACTTTAAAATAAACATTTCACACAAAGACATAATCCTTTTCTAAGTGGTGATCTAGAAAGAGGATACCCCCCAAGAATTCAGCATTAGGTGATATATAAGATAATCCATTAATTTCAACTTTTCCCCCAATATAATACAGATTATTTTACCTCTAGCACTTAGCTGAGGAAATAATTCTAAAATAATATTATTAGAGTCCACATCCACATTTCATTATTTGGAAGTGGTATGTTATAACAAAAGTTCTGCAGATGAAATAGAAATACATATTTTAATAGCTAAGTTCTTCAGATTTAATTCAACCATCATAAAGCTTCTAATTAAACCAGATTTTATGAAAAATACTCATATTTTCTTAAAATTGATTGGAGAGAGACCAGCTTAAGATCTTTGCACATACCTAACTAGGAATAAATTCCTTATAAAGTAAGGAAAATATTTTATTTATGAGAATCCAGTTTCTCATGCTCATCTTTTAAAGATATAGCTTGAGAAACTGCGTTAAGTTTTTCATACTGTTGAAGCTCCAAATATATTGAAGAAGCGGTAATACAATGTTGTCTTAGTAAAAGATGATAATATATAGTTTACAGCTATGCACTAGAGTGAGTTCCCATGTAGTTTGGCATTTACTGATACAGTTTCTAGATTTTATCATACACACACATGATGAATGCTAAAAGTATTTACTTTTGTTCACCCTCTAGATTTACTGGTTTTTCACCTCTTCTCCAGTAATTATGTTAGTTGGATAAGACATGTCATGTAAAAGGCAGTACTATGTTGCTGATGCTTACTTAGATCACCTGTTGATCCTAAGTACACTAGGAAAGCCAGAGTTTAACTCTGATTTTAGTTAACAGCTCCATCTAGTGAGTTACTGTCTAGTCGCATTTTTTCCTTCGGGCTGAAATAAGCTATTGTTAAGGCAGAAGACATAATTTTGATAACTCCGTTGATTTTTTTGAAAGATTGCTTCTCCAACTTTTCTTAAAATGTATCTTTCATAAGAAACATTTCTAAACCTTTTCATCTCTGACACAGTTTTCCTTTGTATAAGTTAGTTCCCTGATGGAAAGATAATAATCTAACATAGATGATTCATGCTATTCTGCTTAAAATAGTTAAAGTGCTACAGCATTGCTTTCCTCAGTATCTTGTATGTTTCTTTCCTTTTTTTTCTTCATTTTTTTCAGAATACTTGAGAACTGGATACCTTACATCAGTCAGTGTGTGGAAGAAGGCAAAAGGACCGTCCCTATGCTGGATCCAGTCAAACATCGGAGGCTTGCATCTCACTGCGCAGTGCTGTGTGAGTCCGTATGAGGAAGCCAAAGGACCTGCACCAAAAGCCTCTATGACAGCTTATGAAGTTTGTTTATATCTGAGTGCTAGGGTTGGTATTTCATGTTTATTTCCATTGGATGCTTTTTAATTTCTAAACGGGGATAATTCCATAAAATTATAGAAAATGCAAAGTTTCATTTAATTCTACTCTTTCTACTCGATTAGTAGTTTTAAAAAAGTCTTATATTTCATAGTAATTTGGATTTTCTGGTAACAAATAGAGCTCAAATTTTTCTGCAAGTTTATATGGGCATGATTCTTTCTTAGGATTGAATTTGTTTTCTTCAAAATTTGAGTGTTGTCAGTGTGACCATATCAGAAGGTAGGGTCTTTCTATGTTGATTAAATGATGAATGGTCCCCTCTACTGGATAGAAATTGGTGCTCTTATAAAAATCTTGAGGAAGGGAACTAGTTTTCTTTGCCCTTCTGCCTTCTACCATGTCAAGGAAGAGCATTCATTATCCCTGGAGGGTGCAGCTCTTGGTGAACACCAAATACTAGTGACTTAATTTTGTGTGTTCATCCTTTAGAACTATGAAAAATAAAGTTCAGTTCTTTACAAATGATCTAGTCTCAGGTATTTTGTTACAGCACTGCAAAGGAACTAAGACAATATCCTTAGTTCATATTAATATATAAATAAAAATTTAAACATTTGGAGACTGTCAGAAATACTCAAGATTTTTTTAAATCTCTATGCAAGTTATCCACTTGCAAAGATATTTTTCCCAATATGGTAAACTATATTAAAGTTTATATTTAGGATGGGAAAGTCAACCAAACTCTGAAGAAAAGAGTATTAAATCATAAATGTTTGCACTAGCTATGATATATGGCACCATGTAATTATCCAAATACATTTCACAGATATGAAAAAAAATCACATTTTCAGATGTACAATCTGACACCCAGGAACCTTATTATTTTATAACAAATAGAAGAAAATATTACACGAAAATCTAGAGTTTATGCTGTAGTAAAACTTAAATTTCTGTTTGGTTTAAGAATTGTATTTTCTTTATAATGTAAACAACTTATGAAAGAAAGTAACATTAAAATAAGTAGATCTTGTTTTCTTTAAGGATTTAACTTCATCTATTAAAAATTCATATTTTTTCTTTTTTTTTCTTCACTGCATGGGTTTCATGTGTTTTTAGGAATAAAAAGTAATAACTAAAAGTGACACAACAAAATTTCATTTAATTTCAAGAGATTTTTCTCTTATTTCCCTTATTTTAATGCAATTCCCCTTTAAAAGACAGAAGAAAATGTTTTTGTTTTTCCTTTCTTAGACAGAAACAATATTATGATATTATGTCCATTTAAATGTCAAAGTCTTAAGGACTTAGAGGCATGAGTGAAGTTCTTACACCATATGTACAAGTAACAAATTCAAATGTAAATGCAGATATTTGCCACTTGAATTTTTTTGTACCAGGAATCAGACTCAGGACCTTGTGCTTGCCAGGCAGGCACATATGCCATGGAGCTATATACCCAGACTTGATTTTTTGATCTTTAAAACTTACTTGACTTAGTCAAATAGAGTAGTTATCTTCTGGTGTAATGTAATCCAAATTTAGAAAAATTTCAGATTTTCATAAAGAATTTTTTGTGTTATAAATTTTCAAACTTTTGTATAAACATACACACAAACCAATTAAAATTTATAGCACTAAAGGCATTTAAAGAATAATTATTGAATTCTTTTCATTGCTTCCAATACCATATAACAACTTTGCACATAGTAGATATAATGTGCAAGCTATTTCTTTTATGAATATTATCATTTTCTTGTTTTCCCACCAGTGCTTATTGAACTATACTGTGTTTGTTCTCTGGTCCATTTGATTGGTTTTTCTCTGTAAACCCTCTATTTTATATAGAACTCCTAAGGATGATTGGTAGCTTAATCATTGCCAGTCAGATACAATTTGGAACCAACTTGGAATTCCCTAGCAAATTTTAAAAGTTAATGGATCTGGTTGAATGTGGGTTAAAGTGGTTCACACAGACATATTTAATTCCATTCTCAGACTGTATCAATTAGACTGAATAAAAATGAATTGACTACACATCCAAATTTTTCAGTGAATCCAAGGCAATTTAACAGCTTTTGTTAAGCAAAAGTGTCATCTGCCATGACAACTCCTACAACTGCAACACACAAACTGCAGAAAAAACTTTTTTCATGCTCCAATGTGTATGTTTATGCCTCAGGATCTGCTAGCACTTCTCAAGTGGAAAACATTTGCTGTTGAAACAAATAGTTCTTTTATAGTTTCCCAACTGGGTTGTGAAGACACCAATTCTGTTGATCTTAGCAACTATCATCAGTTATGTCTCATCTAAGCAAAAATATGTTTTTCTATAGAGAGCTATGTTATCTAAATATAAAATTTAAGAGAAAGCATATTCCTCTATATAGGCTGTATAGTCACATTCATTAATTTCTTCTTTGTTCATTACACTCTTAATTTTTGTCTACTCTGAACAAGTTATAGGGATAAAAATGATTGGAAAAGAAAAGTAAAGGGCTCACATCACTCTATCCTCTAATAAACACACTGAACATCAATAAGAAGAGCATATATACATTTAGAATATTTAACATATCCTTGTGTTTACATATAAAAATTACTCGGATTAAATTGCATTAGCTGTGTGCTAAATGGTAATATAAATAATTCTACTAAGAATTCTAAAGAGAATCAACAATCAAAGAGAGAATATTTAGACAGAGGTATTGACACTCTAAACTTTTAATGGATAGCTGGACCTAAATAAAAGAGGGAGCCTTCCAGGCAGAAAATTTAGAGAGAAAACTTCAAATATACGTGCTGCACGAAAGGAAAGTTTTGTAGAACATTATAAAAGTTCATGTAAAGGAAGAAAGTGGGGCAAAGCTGCATGTATCAGCATAGACTATGCAGAAGGGTGTCTTCAGTGCTAGGACACGATTCCTATAAGAATGCTTGAAACTGAAGGTGTCAAAGAGGAGAGTGAAGTGCGTAACCGGCACCAGTGTGTTTCCTGTGGACTAGAAGGAGGGGCGAGCAGAGGTTGGCATGGCAACTAAGACATTTTTGCAAAGCTGTAGTTGCGATACTGTATTAGTTTTCCTACGGAAATTTCTGCTTACTTATTTGAGAGAATGGCATTTTTGTAGTAGTTAATTAAATTTTGAAACCGGAAAGACTGTAAAAACAGTAGAGTAGACACTTCAGATTATGCCAAGAGAAAACAAGTACCAATTCATCTTCTGTGGAGAATATCTACATGTACTAAAGTAATCTGAATAGAGGTTCTTTTGAATAAATATGCTTCAGATAAAAATAATATGATCTCCTTATAATGCCACTTGGTTCCCAGGGAATTTATCTTAAAATGTGTTAAAGTATTATATAAACAGAAAATAAGAAATTCTACTCAAATATTATTGCTTTTAAAAAACGTTAGGTCTTCGTTATCTTCAGAATTCTCTGACAAAAAACTCTAAAGCCCCTCTTAAACCAGTATTTTAGGCTTATATAAAAATCAAAGGGGCAAGGTTCCAGTAAATCAAAACCTACACGCACAAAGTAGTATAGATATGGAATAGCACAAAATGTGCAAAAATGAAAACAACAGTAAGATTGGTTAGTTGTTATTAATAAAGAAAGCTGCTCCTTTCTAAAGACAGAGAACTGACTAAATACAAAAAAGTTATCATTTAGAAATTAAGTTATACTAACTACATTATTAAACTCAGTACAAAATAGTGCTTTTGCAGAAGCAATTCTAAGGAAAGGCAAACTACCATGCTCCTAAAAATATGTGGTTCATTCATTTAACTTCTAAAGACTGGACACACAGCAATGTCTGGCAATAGCAAAAGAAGACCCAGTTAAAATTTGCAAACCTATTGATTTTACCTTTGTTTTGGTGACCTCTCATATATGTCTCCCTCATAAATAAGGTAATACAGAAAAGGAACTATTGATTTTTCATGATCTTTTTCCTACCCTTTTTTCTTGAACTCTCAAAATGATATGGACTACTCTCAAAATAAGACTCCTAGGATAGGCAGTGTAGGCTGTTTGACAATTATCAGAAAAATAACAGCAATAAACTAAAGCCAATAAACTTTATTCTAGTAATCTCTAAATATCTTTTCTCATGTCTAAATACCTGACAAGAATAAAAATTTCAAATTTGGGGCAAGTCACTGCTTTACCACATAATGAGCAAGGGTTATCTGAACAGCATTGCTCTTTCTTGTACATAATATTTTTAAAGAGAAATCCTTCTATAATCTACTTAATAAAAGGTGTGGATGATTTCAGACAAGAGAAACTGTCAAAATTCTGTTCCTCTCCTCTGTAAGGTCTACTCAAGTTTCTTTTGCCTCTGGGAACCAAATTTCTTATTTAGTTGTAACACTAGCAGTGAGAAACAGTTGTGAAAAGACACCTAGATGGAGAATTGTGTGATCTAAAAGTTAATCCTGGATAATCCTGGCTCTGTTCCTACCTTATTGAAAACAACAAACATCCCTGAGCCTCAAATTCTTCATTTTTAATATGGAATTTAGCTGATCTTTGAAATTCCCCTCAAGTGATAAAAATATCAAAAGTGTTCAAAGGCTCAGTCTCTTCTTTATAATAAACCAAAGAAGGTTTAATAAGAAGGAAGGAAATAGGCTGCATAATTGTATAGTACTATGTTTGCGAGCTTTCTCTTGGATCCTCACACAATGCTCACTTCCTAAGCAGATATACATAATAACCCACAGAAAATTGAATGCAAGTATAGAAGATTTCAAAATTCATAGGACTGTCCAATTGTGAGACCTGAAAGACTGCTAAGTAAATAGTGGTGAATATAACAGAGAAATATAACAAATTATCATAAGTCAATACAATAGCATTACAGAGCATTTAAGAATGGTGAATGCCTACCTGTGAAAGGGCATAGATCAGCTAGAAAAAAAAATAATAATGAAATGCTCCAGACCAGAAAAGAATTTTATCTCAAATAAAAGAAGACCAAAAGGGAAGGAAATGAAAAGTACAGGTGTTCCACAGTTTATATTCAAGGAATTATGTATCCCTAACTTCTGGAATTGCTTCCAGTAGATAAGTGTGTACTTTTTCTATTAATAATACTCATATTGGGCTGAGTATATAGCTCACTGGCACAACACCTGCCTGGCAAGTGCAAGGTCCTGAGTTTGATTCCCGGTATCAAAAGAAATTCATATTTATTACAAAAGTAAGCTAGGCATTAATTAATTAATGATAAAAGATGTGATAAATTAAATATGGAGGGATGCAGAGGAGAGTAAAAAGGATTTAGATGCAATTCCTCGTGATGTATGTTTCTTACATATTGAATTATAATAAAAAGAAAAAAATGAAAGTTTTAAATTTAGCAGACAATATTCAGCAAAGTTGAATGAACACACAAGGGTATGGACAATACTATGCATATTTAAATTTTTAAAAATTTATTACAGGAAGACATTTTGCCAGAAGCCCCTCCCCCCTCAAAACACCAGTCCTCTTTTCAGACACTCTCTAACCGTACTTTCACCACTTTCTGAAACAGGCCTGGAAGTCCTCTTCTGTGAGTGTTTTTAGGAGATATGATAAAAATACAGCATCTGAAATAGAATTGAGTGATCAAGTATAGTGATAACAATTAAAATGAGAGTAGACAGTGCACCAGGACTTTGGACCAAGCATGAACTTATATGAAGGAGCACAACTCCTTCCCCACTAAAGGGAGCTTCAGTCCCTCTCTTCTAAGATCCTGAGACTTGAGGTACTTTAAATGCAAAATACACTTTTTTTTTCCCTAAAATTCAAGTTTCCTTTGAACTACACATGATACCGAGCTGTGTTAAAGAACCTGAGCTCCAGTTGGTCATTGGAAATCCACAGAAGCACCTGTGCTACCAATTCCTGTGTTATGCTTCTCCACAGTTACGCAGTTCTTGTGCTGTGCTCCATAATCAGCTGTGTATCAAGGGCTTATGTGGCCCCCACTCAAGATCCTTCCTGAGATGCAGAAACTATTCTCCCTCTTATTTCCAATAAAACTTTGCCAATTTCAAAATAAGTAAAAACTGTGTCTATATCTCATCCAATAGAAAGGCCATGCAATAGAAAGGAAGGTTTACAAAAACATTACCGTGTGTTCTCACCTACCTCTTCACCAGATCTGGCACTGTGAGGCTATTATCTCTTCCTAAAAATCAAAAGGACCATGAAAGATAAACATTTTGTGTCAGATGAGGACATCAAGGTAGCCACAACAGTGCAACTAAAGACACTCCAGAAAGAGGACTTCCAGAATTTCTGCGGAGATAAATGCATCCAAAGTGAGGTGGAGTACTTTGTGGAGAATTAATGGTAATGTGCCTTTGTCGTAATTATTTTTTACACTTACACACATTATTCTTTTCAATCATACCCCATGCACTAATGAACCAAGTAGTTTAAATGAGACATTTTCTTCCCCAGAAATGTTTAAGAATGGTATGGAGACAACAAATGAAGATGAACTTAGCCTTGTGCAATGCAGCCACAAATACCCATACAGATAGTGTTTAGCCAGTTACAGTTTGTCATCTAGTCATTGGATTTTATATCTTACTATACAGAGAGAATCTACAAAAGAATAGACCAAGGGAGGACATAGCAAATAAAGTAACCTAACCAGGACTGACAATAATAATATGTAAATTAACTGCCAACATCCCTGCCAGTAGAAAATTCTAACAGTAATTGGCTATTTCTTATTATTCCACAGAATGCCTTAAATTGGAGGTTTTTCCTTCATTTCTGTCAAGTGGCTAACCAAAGTCCTTTTAATAATTCTCCTTATTTATGCTGGTATGAGTTGAGGTTCTCTTACTTGCATTTGAAATAATTTTATTATATATTTTTTTTACTATATATATATATATATAAATTTTTAAAATAATTTGTGGATATCCTATATGTAAAAATGCCTTAAAATTATAGAGTTCTTTACAAATGCTACTCAAAATTGACCATAATTATTATCACTTCAAAAGCAAATGCTGGGGCTGGGGATTTAGCTCAGCGGCAAAAGCGCCTGCCTGGCAAGTGCAAGGTCGTGAGTTCGGTTCCCGGTACCGGAGAAAAACCAAAAAAAAAAAAAAAAACAAAAGCAAATGCTATCAATGCCATTGTTATTAGGTAGCTCTTGTAAAAGTTGTACGTCTCTCCTTCTGGAGTTGGATTCCAGGTTCTCCTTTTCTTGAACAAAGAGCTGAAAGAAATGAGCAAAATGCAGTGGCAAGGTTTTTTGAAAAAGTAAAAGTGAAGAGTGGGGCAAGAACTGGATCCACAGACTGAGCTTGGGACGAGTGGAAGAAGAAAAGCAAGATAAAAGCAGGGCGGGCTGTCATGCGGGAAGCCACCACAGAAAGTTCTTCTTGACATCTGTGTCCTTTGTGCTGTCCAAATCTTGAGGAAGCCCATGAGAAGAATGTCTCCATATGGATCCTCAAGGGCAGTGATGGCATCTGACACCTTAGGCTGAGGTCTAGGCCATCTATTGGAAACTTGCTGGAGTTCTCATGGCAGGCTTTGGGAACTGTTTTGTGCCCGTGATCCAGGATCTAGAAACTGACAGGCCATACCTACCTTCCCAGCCAGGGCTGCCATGCCTTCGTCTTCTATTTTACTATAAATTCTACAGGTTTTTTAAAATTCACATCTTATTCTATAATGCTTATCTATGAAACCTCAGTAAGGTAGAAAAACAGAATAATAAAGTATAGGGACATATACCCAAGGAAAACAGTAAAATCAACAAGCAAGTATTTACTCAGATTTAGACCACTTGAGACTGGATGTATTTATTTTAATATAGTGTTATTTCAAATTAACCTAAGCTGGGTAAAAGTTTTTAATTGATTGTTTATTTGTAGAATGGAAATGAGAAGAGTTGCAGAACTATTATTGATATAGGAGGATCTAAATTTTACTGTTTAGAATCATCAGATTTTTATGAGAAATATTAAGCTAAAATATATCAGCTGGTCTAGATAACAAATCTAATATTCAAGGCATCAATATAGTAAGGAAAATAAGTAATAAGTTCCTTTAATAAAAGCCTCCAAGTTAATTAAATGTATAATAACATACCTGTAATCTACACACCTTATCAGTGCTCAATATACTAATGATAGCACACACTTGGTAACATAGAAGAACGTAACAACAGTTTTTTAATCTACATTGATTTTTGATGAAATGCTAAGTACTTTCAGTGCATGGCTTCCTTACTGCCACCATAGTCAGTAGTTTATTTGACCAGTTTATCGGTAACCACCTAAGAAGATGACATAGAAAGACTCAGAGCAAAATTGGAGAAAGTTTTCATAGTTTCTGATTTTCATATCCACTCTAACACGCACTCATCAATCATGTTTTTCAGTGGTCACATGTGGCTCTACAGTTTGCATTGTTTGGTTTGGTTTGACTTGGTTTGGTTTTGTTCAGCGCTGGGGATTGAATTTGTTCAGTGCTGGAGCCTTCATGTTGTGCTACAACCCCAAAGCCCTCCTTCTTTTTCTGATATAGCGTCTCACAAAGTTGCCGAGACTGGCCTTGAACTTGTGATCCTGCTTGCTCAACCTTTCAGAGTGCTGGCTGGGATTACAAGTGTGTACCACCATGCCTAGCTTCATTCTATGATTTTTAACTTTCACCTCTGTATTTTACAGTGATCATATGAGGAAAAAATGCTAATTAATATGATTATCAATATTAGCACTATGTTCAGTGACTATTTGACTATGGTTTTTTATATTTATGTATTATTTTTAAAATATTGAAGAAATAAGAACCATAGACCTCAAAATACAAGCACATTATTTCAATAGGGTTAAAATATTGTCAATATACCAAAAGCTGAAATCAAAATTGAAAGGTAATTGAAAACTATTGTCATTTAAATTGCCTGATATTTTCTAAACTGTGTGCATACATAGAGTTATGAGGATACCAATTTATTTTGCAATTTTTATAAACAGTTGGAAATGCTTTAAACTATGACAAGAGTCTTGTGTTTGGGCAGTGTAGAGCATCAACTTTACAGACTCAATAAATTAACTGAAAGCTGATACATAAGCAAACATGACTTTTGTACAAGCCAAGAAGATAGACATATCTTCACACTGTAAATGTTATTTTAAGACTTTTGGAAGATTATGATATATCTGACATATGTAAAAACATTTGTAAAAGAAGACAGTATAAAGGATTATGTGAATATTGCCCTTGAATGTGTATTTTATAATCATCTGCCTGTCCAGAATTTCCTCCATGTGAATCCTCTAACACTAACTGTTGAAAGCGAGATATGAGTAAGATTACATTCAAGTACCTTTGCAGGAATCTAATATCAATATTACAAAGAGGCCATAAAAGAAAATTTAATGTGTTAGAATACATAGAAAGTACAAATTAAAAATTGCAAAAAGAAACAAAATACGAATTTTCAACTTTAACTAAAAATATTTATATGATTTTTACTGTCAAATTAACAAAATATGTTACAATTTAAAGGTGGAAATAGAAAATTAAATGTTAATTTGGGAGAGTGACAATGATATAGTATATAAAGAATGATAACGAAAAATTTACATAGTAAATCAATTTCTAGCAATTTATTTTAAAGAAAAAATTCTATAGACATACAGGCAAATAACCTCATTCAAATAACTATATAAGAGAAAATTAATTAAAAACTGCATCTACAATTATTAATTTATTACTATCATGCTATATTATTTTAAATTTATCTATTTAAATGTATTTAAATTAAAAATGGCTTTTAAAACAATAATATTTCTTATGCATAAATACTGAATGATTATGCAAGATAGAAAACCCATGTTCCCTGTCAAATACAGTAATGCAATATTTTATAATGTAATTTGATAACATGAAAAATTATTCAGTGGAAGTCACTCCTCAAAAAGTTAAAATTTAAACTATGAAATAAGAACATACATTCACAACTTTTTAAGCAATTAATTTCCAAAATAGGAAACTCAAAAAACTAAATATTATAAAAGCAATATTACTAAATATTAAAATGAAAATTAAGTTACTAAAATGTCGGTTTAAGTACTTATTAATCCATGTAATTCCAAATGTGATTGCATATGTGCTAAAGTAAGAACTCTCATGTACTTAAACTCACGAAGTCATTCAGAAATTTGATGTATTTAGTCAAACTAATTATGTTTACTTCTAGAGCTCAGAAATTCTTCAAGGTAGACACAGCTCGAAGAAACATTCACAAAAATTTCACAGAGAAGTACCTTGGTTCAGATTTAGAATGTTATCCAAAGTCGCATTTGTTCAGAGTTGAGGATTCTGAAAGGCAGTCGTATCATGGAGATGCAGTTCTCGTCAGTAGGCTGATCCATTGATGAATTTATGGCTAACAGTGCTGTCGGAATGTGGAGCCTCGTTGGAAGATGAGTGTCACTGAGGTCATGACTTTGGAGAGTGTCTTTCTCTGGACCCTCCTTTCCCTCTCTGCTTCCTGGCTGTCATGTGGTGAGCTGCTTTTCCTTCACCCTGCCCTTGGAGTCATCTAGCTAAGACAAAATTTCCAGAAACATAAGCCAAACTAAACCTTTCATCCTTTGAGATGTGTGTGTCAGGTACTTTGTCACAGTGATGCAGAAGTCACTAATGCAAGGACACAAGTGGAGGTCGTGCTTGTTACAATATTTGTGGAGATGGGAAATTAGAAGGAATAACTTGTCTGTCAATTATGAGAGGTAGAGATAGGCAGAAATAGGCAAAATGGGATACAAGGAGATGGTGGGATAGTAGGCAGTATTCAGAAGTAAGCATTAAGTGCTTACACATATAACGATATATAACATGACTTGATCCATAAAATTTAAAGTTTATTGAGAAAGTAAGACACAGAATTATATATATAGTATACACGTCTTTCAGTATTTACAGAGAATTGGTTTTAAGACTTCCTGTAGACACTAAAATATTTGGATGCTCAAGTGTGTTATATAAAACATGCTAGTAATTTCACTTAGCCCTTGTACATCTTCTTATATAATTTAAACAAGGGATCCCTGACCTCTGGGCTAGTTAGGAGCTGGGTCACACAACGGGAGGTGAACAATGGACTGGCCTTTGTATTTACAACCTCTGCCCATCACTCACTCGACCCCCTGGCCTCCGTTTCTTGTATGATCAGCAGAAGCTTTAGATTACTGTGAGTATGAACCCTACTGTGAACTGCATGTTCCAGGGTCTAGGTTGGAAGTATCTTCTGAGAATCTAATGCCTGATGATCTCAGGTAGAAATGAGGCTATGATGATAGTACTAGGAAGCAGCTATAAATACAGATCTAGAATGTTATCCAAAGTCTCATTTGTTCAGAATTGAGGCTTTGGAAAGGCAAAATTTTTGAAAAAAAAAAAAATTTTTTTTATTTTGATACTGGGAATCAAACTCAGGACCTTGTACTTGCCAGATAGGTGCTTATGTCACTGAACTATATCCCCAGCCTTCTTTTTTTTTTTTAGATTGCTTAAAGTTCGATTTCAAATGTCTTCTGTAAGTCACTGGAGAAAGGGTTGGTAGGGGAGGGGTTAGTGCGCTGCTTGGCCTTACTTTCTAATGCAGCCCAGTGGGCTGCTGGGCCCCAACGCTCTTGGACACTTCTAGCCAGCGGTCAGCCTCCGAGGGAGTGCGTCTGCGGCCAGCCTGGAGCTCTGGAGAGGGTGGGCCCCCCTTTGGAAGGATCGACTGGGCCGGCGCTGGCAGGAAGCTCGGCGTGCTTGTCTCCTGAGGCCACCCTGCCATCGGCTACACTACTGAATGCTGCAGAATCGTTGAGGTGCTGAGCAGGAGACTTGAAGAAGTGACTGGCAGTAACACTGCTTGTCTCGTATTGAGGGAATGTCTGCTGCTTGACTAGGCTGGGTGACCGCTGGGGGTGAGAGACCTGAGAATGGCCTGCAGTGCCAAACGCATTGGATACCATCTGGGAGGGGGTGATGCCCACTACAGGCACACTGGGGGCTGCATAGGGCATCCCGTTGGCCACAGGGTAGGACTGGGCAGGGACAAAGGCTGGCTGCAGGGGTGGGACCACATCCACTGGCATAGGCTGAGAGGGGAGGAATGCACTCCCTTGGAAAAGCTGTGATGGCTGGGAGATGGCAGCAGGTGGAGGAGGCTGCAGGACTGGCTGCAGTGGGGTAGCTGGAGCCTGCAGCTGCTGGGCCCCGATGCTCTTGGACCCTTCTTCTAGCCAGCGGTCAGCCTCCAAGGGAGTGAGTCTGTGACCAGCCTGGAGCTCTGAAGAGGGCCCCTTTCAGTGCCCGTACATGTGGCTGAAACTTCCTTGTTAGCAGTATCAGGGGCATGGGCCCAAGGGTTGGTTTTAGGCACAGGCATTGCTACAGGTGCTAGAGCAGTATGGGCTGGCTTAGCAGCAAGCACATGGAAGGCTGAGTCAGTGCCATTAGCTTGAAGGCAGGAGACTATGGTGCCACCACTGTCACTGGCTTGGTCATTGGGGCAGAGGAGAAGGGGTCCTTAGAGGGTGTGCTGAAGGCATTGGTGATCTGTGAGCACAGGGAGCTGATGCTTTCTGCTTCTCCTTCTACCTTCGGCCCTGCGTTTTTAATGGGGAAGTCAGTCTTCTGCATCGTGGAAGGCAGCTGGTTGATGCGTAGGGACAGCTGGCGTTTGAAGGGTGACATCTTCTGGCTAAGAGCAGGAAATCCTCGGAAAAGAGCCCTGGCGAGCAAGCTGTTCAATTCATGTGTGGCTGCGTGGAATGGCGTGAGGGTTGTTCATCTCCAAAGAGGCGGTGGTGTCCGAAGCGGGAGAAGCAGGAGAGGACGGAGACCGGGCGGTGTTGCCAGAGGCCACCGACGTGCCAGCAGCTGTCTTATCTGTCTCTTTCTTGACATCTTGCATTTGTTTCATAATCTCCTCTCTTTCTGCTTGTTCTGTGGCAGTTGTGACACGGAATGATCCTTCTCTTGTAAAAGTCGTCCTGGCATCAAAAGTAACAGTCACCCCACATTCCTTCTCCCGCTTCTGCTTACGCTCCAGACAGGGTGCAAAAGCACAGCCTACTGCATGACTCAGTCTTTCACCCGTGTCTTTGACACTGGTGGAGAGGTTCAACTGCACAGAGAGTAGAATAAATCAATTGCTTCCAGACTCATTGCAAAAGTCTATCACTGAGTGGCAAGTGACCATCAAATTGTATCTAGTATCAGGATTTAAAGTGACAAGTGAGCTGATGTACTTCAATTTTACAGCTACATCTGATGGCACAAAAAAAGTTCAGGGCTCTCACTGATTCTGACTTGTATATTTATTCCATTCTACACTGCAGTGTAATAATAATATAAATAAAGTTTACAATAAATGTGATAAGTTTAAGCCATCCTAAAAACCATCTCTCCCACCCTTATGCCAGGGTTTATAGAAAAACTGTCTTGCACAAAATCCATCTCAGATGTCAAAAATTTATGGATCACAGCTTTAAATTATCTCTAGATTACTTTATAATACCGAATACAATGTAAATCCTATATAAGTGGTCTGTATACTATGAAATTTAAAGAATAATGACCAGAAAAATGTTGTATGTATTTTATATATATACATTCTGTATATACACACAATATAATATTGTTACTGTTTTTTATATTAATATTTTTGATCTGTGGTTGGTTCAATATACCAATATGGAACTCATATGTGTATATATATATATATATATATATCACTGCATCCTTTTGTGTGTATGTAATATGTAAAATGCATTCCTAACATAAAAATGTATTTTAAATAGTACACATAATCAATGCAAGACACTTTAGAATGTGTATAACTGTATAGCTAGTGTGGGAAGCGAGTGAGAAATAGAGATAAAACAGAATGAATGGAAAAAGAAAACCAAATTAACAAATCAAATCAATAAGGGACCTTGTATAACACAATGATGATAATTTGTCCTGAAATGAAAAGTATGATTAACTCCAATTTCTGCCAATGTGTTCACAAAATAAAATAAAATATTCTCAGCCAGAAAATTATTTGCATCTAAGTGACCCATGTAGTGACCCAAAACAAGTAATATGAGAGCAAAAGTACCCATTGTAAGATATAAACAAGTGATAATTTTAACTCCACAGGGTTAGAAGAAGCATTACATATACAGCTGCAAAGTGAAAGGGCAAATAGGTGGGCTGAGAAGAAATTCCAAATGTAAAACAGACCATGAAAGTGAGAAAAGCCAGAGAGGTAGGTGGCATAGCAGACAATACAACCTCCCTTGTATTTTTTAAATAAAAATATCCCAAACTGCTTAGTGGCTCAGTTTCTCATTGAAAATACTGAGTAGGCAAAACAATGTCTCCTTATTTAAAATCAGCGGGAACAAACAGCTCATCGCTATCGCAAGGTTGTGAGTGAGGCCAGTGCACACTGTCTAGGGGATGAAAGTTGCATCTTGTGCACAAAGGGGAGACATATATTTTAAAATACTGTTCAATTTTTCAGTTAAAATCTAAACCTAATATTTTTATTAAAACTTTAAGTCTATTTTTAGAAATTGAATTACTGTTCTTTCAGGGAATTTTAATAATCACTTTTAAGGAGACTTTGATTAATGTTTGACCTCATTCTGAAACTTGATTAACTAAACTCAATTAACATTTTAAATAAATTTATAAATTTAATATATTCAATTTCTTTTAATTATTTAAATTGTTTTCCTACCAAACTAAATCTTCCCAAGCACTAAAGTAAATCTTATAAATCAATTACATTAATTTATGAGTAAACTGATTAGGTTTTCTTAAATATTTCAATGCCATTTATAAATTTAGAATTATTTAAATACAAAATCACAAGTTTAATTCATGTAGCTATAGATATCAAGTTGCTCCCAAGATACATTAAGATAGTATGGTTAATTTTCTTATTTTTTAAAAGGTTTTAAAATACCCCAAATGAACAAGTTATTCCTCAAAACAACAATATTAAAATTTGGCTTCATCTGATTCTTCTAACAATGATTTCATGTTCTTCCTGGTATTTCCCAGTAAGAAAACATTAAGTTTTTGTCTTATATTAGGCAAGGTATGATTTTATTCACTGCTTAATTCCTTAACAATTAGATACACCCTTGGGTACAGCAGTAGTCTAGATGAGTGGCATCCTTGTCAAATTCTACTCTATACATAAAATGTCTAATGGTTTTAATGGAGCAAGCACTATATCCTTGGGGTCAAGTCACACAGGTCTTTGAGCTGTAGTAAAATTACCCACTGTTTCAGTGTGTGTCATATTTACTTAACTCGGTACCTACATCTAAAGAGCTTTAACAGTTTTGCATAACTCCATCTGATTCTGTTGTCATCACTCTAAGGTGATTCTAGCACGGAAAGTATAGTGGCAGCCCTGTGAATCTCTTGTCCGATAGCAGAGTTCTCACCTAGATATGCCAAAATTACATCACCAGGCCCCAAAACAGCTTTTAGAGCAGTATATCACTGGAGTACCTGGCCTCTTCATCTTCCTAAATAAAAAGATTCTTACCAAAAATAGAGCAGAAGAAGTTTAAATTTTGGAAGTAACAGTAGTGGACAGACATGCCTTCAGATTCTTAATGCCATGTAAATGGAAGTGGGATTATAGGAGTAGGTAAACTGGGTTACAGAGGCAGATGTTTACTTAAG
>NW_004955425.1:17712978-17716888 GCF_000276665.1 Chinchilla lanigera | reverse complement strand
CCCCTAGAAGTTTAAATTTTGAACAGTCAGAAATAAATGTTTCCCGCTGGTCATCCTTCCCCTGCCATGGTTTGCCACAATGCTTGTGAGTTTTCTCAATTACATTTTCACTGATAATTTCTTGACTCTTGTGTTAGCTGAATTTTTCACTACCCCATGTGTACCCATACAATGTGGACACATGGAATGATTTTCTTTGTCCTTAATAATTAAACATTCTGCTAGAATTTTTTTTCCTTTAGCATTATACATTGGAAATAGATAAGATAGTTTATTTTAACCTGTATCTTAAAGGATAATGGATAATTTAGCTTAATGATATCTATAGCTACATAAATTAAACTTGTGATTTTATATTTAAGTAAATCTAAATTTATAAATGACATTGAAATTATCCAGTAAGATACAGGTTAAAATAATTAATAATAATTAATAATCTTGGCTATGTAGAACATAAAATTAACTTTTCACTATTCTAAAAAATTCCTGAAAAGCGAAAGTAGTGGAATGAGATGTTGACACAGTTAAACAAGATTAAAACATATCTACATTTTGAGACTATTTTATGTGTGATTGGTAGAATTGTCTTTTCTTTAAAAATATGATAATATAAGACAGACATAATAATTTTAACACTTTCACCTAGCAAAATTAAAATAATACGTATTCCATGTAAATTGATTTTTTTAAAGATTCTCTAGCAGTTTTTAAAAGTTTGTGATAATAGTGGCTAAGGTCTTTCTGATAAATTGAGGGTTGTCTGTAACAGTAGAAATAAAATATTCCCAAGCTAATGGCAAACTCTTGGGGAGGGGTTAAAAAGAGATATTTTCAGTTACTACTTATTTTTATGTTTACTTTTGTAATTAATGTTTTGTTTTAATTCTTGCCTAGAGGAGATTTAGATTTTATTTGTTTAGTTTTGTTATAAGAACTTGACAGAATTTTAAAATAAAAATAAGCCTACATATAGGGCAGGATTGGGCCAGCCCCCATTGAGAAGGATGTATATGTATTTAATATAAATATTTGTCAACTTCTGCAAATTATAGTACACCTTCAGGTTAAAATCTGAAAAGCAAATGAATTACAGGATTAAACACCTTTATAAAAAGCCTATTCTGTAGCTGCTGTTTTACTACTCAATAGCTAAGTGATTTTAGAATTAAACCTCAATTTACCATAATATGATTGTAATTAATGAGGATTGAAAATGCCCTTTTCATTCTTTTTGGATAGTTGAAGAAAATCTGAAAAAATATTGACATTCTATGTCTTAAAAAGATCTTTATTGTACTGGATATGATTACAACAGAAAACAAAATAATTCAAAGAACAAGTGTGCTTGGTATTCAAGGAGAGAAAAAATTCAACACTATAGGAGCAAAATCAATGTTCAATCTGAGGTCATATGTTTGAAAATAGTGAAGCTAAGGAAAGAATAGATGAGAACCTCAGGAAATTAGGAATTGTTAGGGAACTTAAACTATAAATCAACCTTATACAAAATATTTGCAAATGAATTGTGAAAAGCAAAATGGAACTTGTTTGCAGGTGTATTTGTTTTGACTCTGTAGTTCATGGGGCTGTAATTAAGAGTATCTACAAGTAAAGAATTAGCTATCAGTGCAAAACCATTGTGTAACATTTTCTCAGTATGTTGGATGAACACACAAATCAAAATTAAACACATTCACATTAGAATTTTTTCCCTATTTACTAATAATTATTGAGTGCCCTCCATAAGAGATATTGCTAGCATTTTGGAAACAAAATTAAAAACAAACTCTTCTGCCAACTTAGAACCACAGGAGTAGCAGAGAAGAGAAAACACTTTGTTGCAGAATAAACATTAAAACAGAATGTGGTGCACACCACAACCAGCTAACAGATTGTACTTATCCAGAAAATACAACCCATTGAAAACATGGTTGCAAGATAAAAAATACCTGCTCCTCAAGTAAGAGGACTTGAGAGTAACATGTACCATACATATTTTATGCTAACTTCACCTCATAGTTGGAGGGGCCATCTGTGTTAGACAATTGAATCTGTCCATAGAAAAAAATAAACTTCCATATTTTTATTGAAAGAGTGAGTTTTAGAATTTGGGGCAAGATGCCTACCAAAGTTAGACACCTATCTTCTGACTGAAACTGGGTGATATTGGTCCTATTGTTCTTAAAGGTTATGTTTCACCGAGATAGCTCCCAGTTCTTGAAAAAGACTTTCCTCTAGGGGCTGGGGATTTAGCTCAGTGGCACAGTGCTTGCCTGGCAAGCACAAGGTCATGAGTTCAATTCCCAGTACCAGAAAACAACCACCACCACCACCAAAAAAAAAGACTTTCCTCTACAACCACCTTCAGTACTGGAGATTGAACCCAGGCTTTTCCTACTGATTTATCTCCTCAGCCTTTCTCTCTTTTTCATTTTACTTTCTAGACAGAATCTCACTAAATTATCTAGGTTAAGCTTAAATTTGCATGTTCCTGCCTCGGCCTCTCAAACTGATTACAGGTGTTCCTCATCACCCCTACCTGAGAAACACATTCTTTTCCACAAAGCTGACAAAAGGACTACCACTTTTCAAAAAATTCATACACATTCCAAAAAAGAAGAAAAAGAACTTAGATGCACAAGTTTTCTAAAGAACATTTGTGCAATGTTAAACAATTTGTATATATTCTGAGGAATGCATACTTATGTAACTTTGTAACTGAGTGATATAGTGTGTAAGTACACAATCCAGTGATGTTGCCCTCTACTCACCAGAGCTACACAGTGTAAACCATTTCTCTGCCATCAGCAATTGTACCACAAGTAGTAGTAGTGAATTTACCATATCTACAGTACAGAAAAGGTACAGTAACAATTAGAAAACTTTCAGCTCCATCATAATTTTATGGACTCACTATTTTACATGTCTACCAATGAAAAGGAAGAGTAGACCAGTCTCATTTTACTTCTATTCAAGTAGAATAGAATCTCTTATTTTTCATTGGATTTGTCCTTACACTAGACAATGTACAAGATACAGCACTTAAAAGACAAAGGTGTTGTCCTCAAAACATTAAAAGACAAACTATCAGAATTAAAACTGGAATTACTAAGTGTGTAAGATGGTGGAGTGATAAGCAGCAGAGAAAGAGCCTCTTCAAGATTTGGTGTCGAGACACTGTAATACAGTGATGTGAAGAGAAAAAGGAGGGAGATGTGTCCCTGGGACCCAGGAAGGATCTGAAGTGAGAATTGAAGTCCATGGATAGAGCAAAGAGAGAGACTTCAATGGATAACAAGGAGGTGGCAGCCAGTGCTTTCTCCCTGAGCCCAGACTAACAGCACGAGGGGGAGCTTGAACTTTCATGCACATGGTGACTACTGGTGACCCCAGAGGCCTCCATGAAGAAACACATCAGTGAAATAGAGCAGTGGACACAGTGAGCTGCAGAGGCTGGTGAGTTATTCAGGTTCAGCAGTCCTCCACAAGAGGGTGATTGGGAAACATACTTCACATCCTCTCTTTGGTTGTGTTGGCCCATGTGACTCTGTCCCATCTCCATCTCCCTATGATCTTTAGGTGTGGGAGGTACACAAGGAGATTGCTGAACCCTTGGAACCCAAGATGAGCACAGACCTCCTGGAGGTCACAGACACGGGCAGTCTGTAATCACTGTCTCTGCAGCCTGCATCTAGTTCCTGTGAGTGTCCTGAACTGCCTGGAGACACAGAACCAGGTGGTCCACAAACTGCTGACCCTGCAGTTTGTGTCTGGTTTTCCTGTACCCTCAACTGCCTGGGGACACAGGTCTACTGGTCTGGGAGTTGCAACTAATTCTGGGTCATATGTGTGCCCTGAACTGCAAGGGGACACTCGATCATATTGACGGACATCAGATGACATCACAGTC
>NW_004955425.1:17706643-17707803 GCF_000276665.1 Chinchilla lanigera | reverse complement strand
TTTGATCAATCTTGTATGTCTCTATTTCTTTTCCTGAGAAACCACTTTGAAGATACCAACAAGCAATATAACAATCATGGTTAATCTCCCACAACTTTCTTTGAAATTCTGTTTTGTTAGTATTGCTCTTATGCTATTTAGTAAATGGATGTCTTTCTGTAAATATGTTTTCCTTCTTTTATTTTTTAAAGTAAAAAAAAAAAGAGAGAGGGTGATTGGCCAGGAGCCATCTTGGAAAAGGGTCAGCCCAGCTTGGAACTCAGAGTGATCTCTGACTCCATGTAGTAGCTCTGAGTATCTGGGTAGGGGATCTGAGTTTCAATCAGCAGGAAGTCAGGGAGAGCCAACTCAAATGACAGGAGGCACATGGACTGCTGCAGGCTGAACAGGGCTGGTTCCAGACGCATTGCCAGAAACCAAGCTGAACTTGAGTGGAACTAAAGGTAAATCTCACTAGGATTATCCCATACCCCACTGTAAAGCTTTAGCTGGCTTGCTGGGATTAATCATCTTGTATGTGGACTCTGTTTGCTCATGTTGCCTACCAATGACAGCAGGGGAACACCTTGAAATGGACTTTTTTCTTTGCTTTTTTTTCTCTCTTTTCTTGTTTTTATCTTTTCTCTGGGTTTTTTCTTCATTGTTCTTCTCTTTATATGAGTGTGAACAAAGTTTCTAGTTTTTTGTTTATCTGTTCTGTTATTGTTTTTATTTCTTCCACCTCTCTTTCTCTCCTGTCTACTTCACCAGTTTTCCAAATCTTGTGTGATCTTTCTTTGTCCTCCTGCCTTGCTTCTAATCTCTTCCTTTCTTTTATTTATTATTTTTTCCCCTAATCCCTTTTAAATTTTCTCCCCTAAAGTTAAACCCAATAAACTATGATTTTCTAGT
Organism: Chinchilla lanigera; assembly: GCF_000276665.1. NCBI lineage: Eukaryota > Metazoa > Chordata > Mammalia > Rodentia > Chinchillidae > Chinchilla > Chinchilla lanigera. The sequence goes on along the minus strand of NW_004955425.1, from coordinate 17,706,912 downwards.
TGGTTTGAGATTTTGTTGTACAACCACAAATTTAGTTAATATGGCTGAAGGTGGAAAATTAATAGTTACTTCAGTTTGTCATTTTCTAGGTTGTTTGATGCTATTATTGCTGATTGTATCACTATGGCCAAAGTGACATAATTGTTCTAACAAGTTCTTCTTGGTATACCAAGACTAAGATTGCCTAAGGTTCATAAAAAATACTATATACCAGTGCCTAGGAAGCAGGGGCTGGATGAAGTAGGCAGCAACTTCTCATCCCCAATAAA
>NW_004955425.1:17686175-17705733 GCF_000276665.1 Chinchilla lanigera | reverse complement strand
CAAAACACTTCACCTAAAAAGAACAGCCCATCAGAATCACAGCAGACTTCTCAACAGAAATCCTGAAGCCACATAGGGCTTGGAGTGAAGTATTTCAAGTCCTGAAAACAAATAATATCCAGCCCAGATTGATGTATCCCTCAAAACTAATTTTTAAAATTGATAAAGATATAAGATATTTTCATGACAAAGAATGTCTGAGGACATACATGAACACCAAACCAGCACTCTAAACTCTTTTAAAGATTATTCTAGAAGAGATAACAAGGATTACAACTCCATGAACCATGTTATGACTTGTGTCTAGATGTCCCACCAAAGTCTCATGCAGTCATGGGGCAGGCTTCTAGATTTTATGATTACCTCGTGGTCCAATGCTGGGATTATGGGTGTAAGTACTACACTTGCCCTGCAGTGGGCAACCTGTACATAATACAAGGGAGGGAAAGAGGCTTGCTCTCTGCTGCTAATACCTTTTTGCTGTTGCTTCCCCTGCTATTTTCTTCCACCATGAACTGTTGCCTACTACTATGTGCCACTCTGCCTGGGAGCCAGCTGAGTATGGACTGAAACCCCCACAAACTGTGAGCTAAATAAATCTTTTCCTTCTTAATTCTGAGCATCAGTTATTTTGTCTCAGCAACAAGAGAAAAGTAATGAAGATGGAATTTGGTATCAGAGTGGTGGGGTTTTGCTGTGACTGTATCTGAATATGTGATCCAATAATCTTTGGGGATGGCTTCTGGGAAGAGTTTGGAAAGGTTTGGAGATGTCTCCTGAAAGAGTAGAGCTGGAATGCCTTCAGCTGTTCTGTATGGGAGATTCTTGTCAGAGCTCAGAAAACCAGAAGGTTGATAAAAATTCTGCTGGTAAAGACTGGGCTTGGAAGTTTCTGCTGGGAAGGACTGCATTAGGTGTTGAATGCCAGATGATGTAAGTTATGGCTTCACAAAAAATCCTGTGAGTACAGTCCAGGCTTGGGAGGTTTCTCCTAGGAAGGAGGACTTCACTGGTTGTTGGACTTCAGATAATTTGTATTATGGCTTGTCAAAAAGTTTGTCAGCATTTTACTCATGTCCAGAGATATTTCCTGAGACTGATATTAAAAACATTGGACTAATTAATCTGGCAAAAGAAATTTCAAGACATTCTAATGTTGAGTAGCAGTATGGATATTGTCGGGGGGTTTTAGCCAGATTTATTTTGAGAATCAAGAGCAAAGAGCCTATCAAGATGGTATAAAATCTTGTGATTTTGTCCAGAAAGGAAGCTCCAGTAAAACTGTGGACTGCAAAGACAGAGGTGAAGAAAACTCAGTTGCTGAGAAGAACAGGAGAACATAAAAGAAGGCCTGAGGACATTACAAGAAGCAACAAGTCTCCACCCTCTCAAAACTTCAAAAGTAGAAGAATTTGTTCAGTGGAGGAAGCCACAGAGCACCATGTTCCAAAATGGAGGTGGTTGCCCCAGGTTCCAGAATGGCAATGCAAGGAGAATCTGTTCTGTAGAATCAGGTTTAGAGTGCTCAGCAATCCAGACACTTGACCTGTACAGCCAAGAGAGAAGAAAGCCTGGCTACTGCTCCAGCTGGGATTATCATTTACATGGTTCTGGTTTTAGGCACATACAGAATGCAAGAGCTGTGAGGTTAAAAAGGCTTCTATACAGATTTCAGAAGAAGGTCTCAAAGAAATTAGATACTTCCTACAATTAAACAACAACACCAGTTCCACATAGTGGAACTTATGGGACACAATGAAAGCAGTCTTAGGAGGAAAATTTATACTGGTGAATATACACATCAGGAAAACAGAGAAAACTCAAACAAACAACTCAATGTTTGCCCTCAAGTTTCTAAGAAAAGAAGAGCTAGTCTATCCCAAAACTCATAGGAAGGAAGAAATTATAAAAATAGGAGCAGAAATTAATGCAACAGAGACTAAGAAAATAATGCATAAAAGTTGATGAATTAAAAAGTTGTTTCTCTGAAAGATTAAATAAGATTGACAAACCCTTAGCCAGCATTTTCATAAAAAGGAAAGATGAAACTCAAATCCTTGCAATTAGAAATGAAAACAGTAAAATCAAAAGAGATCCTGCAGAAATACAGAAGAGTGTCTATACCAGCTTTGTAAACCTGTATTTTATTTTTGTTTTTGTTTTTGTTTTTGTTTTTTCCAGTACTGGAAACAGCCTGAATGCCTATCAACTGATGAATGGATAAAGATGTGTTTTATTTACACAGTGGAGTACTACTCTGCTGTAATAGAAAATCTTGAAATATTTCTAGCCAAATGAATGCACTCTGAGACCATATTCTTGGGTGAAATAAATCTGACGCACATCTGTAAATACTGCATAGTTTCCCTGGTATGAAAATTGAAAGTGTAAATAAGGACCAGAATATATAATACATATTGTGAAATAGGAAGAAAAGTTTCAAATCGGGAGAGGAAGGAGGGAAGGGGAAGAGAAAATGAAGGATGGGAAAAGGAAAAACTGAGAAATGAAGGAAAAATGGAAACAAAGTTTTTGTAAATAATGAGGTGAAAAAGTGTTGGAGGGCTGGTAGGGAAATGAGAAAAAAAGAATCAAATTATAGCATGTATAACTACAAATTCCTTATGATGAATGTGATCACTGTGTATACTAAAAAGTACCAATATACTTATTTAATAAAAAAGAAAAAAATTCTGATAGAATGTGATATGATGAGTTAACTTACAGGAAGCTAAATAAGGAGATTAGATTGGTGTGTGTGTGTGGTGTATGTGTGTGCACACACATGTGCACGTGTGTGTGTACAGTGTGTTGAGAAAGGGAGGAAATGGAATACAGGTACATAGAGAAGAGAAACAAGAAATATAAAAATTTCTTTGTCATTATTTTTGACAGCAATGCTAACTAAAGAGATAAAGAAAAAAAGGTGTTAAAGATAGATTTCATGAGTTATATAAATGAAGAAAAGTAGCCAGGTATCATGGAATGGAACTGTAATCCCTGTGTTCTGGAAGGCTGACACAAGAGGACTGAAAGTTTGAGCCCAGTCTAGACAATTTATGATGTAGTGAGTCAAAAAATAAAAATACTAATATTTATAAGGGCAGGAAGCATAGTTCAGCTTGAATGCTCTAGATTCAGTCCCCAGTAAACATACATGCATACATACATACATAATCTTTAGCCTTGTAAGAATGGTAATGCAAGTAAACATTTGCACATAAACCATACAGAAGAGTGTATATACACAGTACAGTGCATGTAATATATAAATATAAATTGTTACCTTTATGAACTTATACATTTTTATTAAATACTTGCTATGTGCTAGACACATACATGATGCTCTCCATCTATCCTGGAATTTTTACATCTCTCTGCATTTAATGTAAGAAAAATTGTGGAATTTGCTAAGTGATTTAAAGTTTGTGGCACTGTATCATATATTAATGTCACATGGGGCTATATTTCAAGTCAGAGCCAAAGGTATATATGGATGAGTTTTCCCCAAATAACCAGTACCTCTGTATTTTGTAATTGTTGCCATCTTTCTATTTTAATCTGGGGCACCTTTTATAAATTTGATTCTGAAAGATGACACTTTATTTTCTCATTTTAAAATTTACTATTGGCTTTCAGGTGTAGTGAATTGAGTCATCATATTCCTCAGTTGATGAGTCCTCATGATAACTGCTTTATTAAGGAGCCTTTTAAAATCTTATCCTCTTTTTCCCATTTCATCTTCTTTCTGTCCTTCTTCCTTGTACCATAGGTTCCTGCCCTATATTTTAATGTATTTCCTTTCAGTTCAATTCCTATGCATTTATTACCCAGAGCAGGTCATATTCAAACACCTGAACTGTGATCTCAAGGTGATCAGAACTGTGCACTTCCTGGCTTTTATCCCCTGTTAGGCTGGGAGATCAAAGATTAGAGATAAAGTTATTTAGAGGAGGATGAAAGATTAGAAGTACAGTTGCTTTGGATGCCCAGAACCTGTCTGTAGATTGTACTACCTGCCACCAAGTGAGACAGCTGTGGTGGGGATGGTTGGAGCCAGAGAGAAGACCATGTAATTTCACTTTGAAGTGAAAGGCTCCTATTTGCTAGTTAATAATATTTTCTTTCCATACTTCTGTCCTGCCAGATTTTTATCATGATGTCCCTAGTTACAGAAAAAACAAGTTTTTGTGCTACAATATTTAATAGGATTCAAAGCTTGGTAGAAGCCTTGGGAATCACTTCATTAACTATGTAACATCAACCTGTGACTTCTAAGCTTACCTATGTTTGTAACAATTGTCTATGGAGAGCCTTTCCAATGAACCATCAGGACATTATCACTGCACATGTGTGGCACCCTCCCTTTGCAGGGGACAGACACCTATTCTATTTAAGAAGAGAGGGGTGGAGCTGAGGGCTGCAGAGTTGCACTGACTCAGTGAATTTTCTATTAAGTTTTCTTTGGGGGGGGGTCTCTTTTCAGATCTGTTATCATGCCAGGCCACAGCCACTTAATTCCTGGAAACTAGACTGAGGCTGTGGGTGCTGTGGCAGCTGCTGTCAGTAGGACTGGAAAGGGTATGATCTCAGCTACACTTGTAGTGACAAGGAGATTGCCATGACCACTACTTTCCTGTCCTGACTTTTCCTTACTCACTGAGCAAACTAACATAAAGTCTCACATTATGTCCTCCTGGAGGAGATGAGGAAAATGAAGAGGGTGAGGAAGACAGTGTGTGTTATCCCATGTGCTACAATGTGCAGGGCTGGCTCAGGCACCATACAGCCAGTACTCACAGTCCATGCCAAAAAACAGCCACAAGGAAAACACCACATGTGACAGGGCTTGGATTGTGTTCCTTGGAACCTTCCTGTAATTCCTTCTTGCTGCTCAGAGTAACATGTCTCTGTGCAGAGTCCCAGCTCTGCCCTCTGGAGCTGCCTCAGACTAGTCTACAGAGCTGATTCTACAGTCACCAGTACCCAGTTGTCATGTACAGCCTGCCACATGTCCTTTCTGGACTACAGAACTTACGTCAGATCACAGTAAACTCCCTCCAGCCTGAAACAATAGTTAAGAACATTTTCTTCCTCTTTACCAATTAAAGAGAGTGCTTTATAAAATATCTATTTAAGTATAAATTTACCTTAGAATGATTTGAAGAATTTTAACTACCTCACACTGCCCTGTCCTGAGCTATGACCAAAGAGATTCTTACAGCCCATCAGGCACACAGGAGGGAGGCCAAAGTAGGACAAAGTGGGTGAGGAGCAACTTCATGCATCTTCCTGCCTCACAGTTCAGTCAGGACTGCTCCATTTGGCCAGCTCTGTATATGAGCTTATAAGAGAATACATTCGAACTGTTTCACTGCTACAAAAAGGCTTTGAATGCACGGACTTAGAACTAACTTATTTGTCATGCAAAAGTAGAAAACAGACTTAGAAAGATTTGTCCTTTCCATTTCCTTTCCAGTCAGGTGCCTACAGGAGCACACCAACAGAGGCTTAAGCATGCAGGAATCTGAACCTCATCCCAGGGTCTTGGGATTTCCACTCAGCCTGCTCTGGGTATAGCAGTTGTTCAATGCAATTTATTTTGAGAAACTCTGTAATCCTTGAATCAGAAGGTGGCAGCTTGGTGAATATATATTGGTAAGGAAGCGGTCAAGCAAAGTCATGATGTGGTTGTGTTAGATGGTGATGTAAGGGGGATAGGATAAAAGGTTTGGGCAGCCTTCCCTTAGGGGACCTGGGACAGAAAAGCAGCCTTTGCGGCTGCCACCAGGAGCCCAGTTTGTTTTTGTAAAAGTCCTATGTGCCACTCTTTGTTCTCAGAAGTCAAACTCTACTTCTGTAAAGCGCTGTTCCTGACAAACGATGTCTTTTTTAGGATTTACTTTTAGCCATTTTTAGCTACCACCTAACCCTTGGCAATGATCTAAAGAGGCAATGGACTAACATAGAATCAGGTGCAGTTTGCCTCGTTGGCTGGAAATACCCAGAACTGACATGTTCCTGTCTCTCCCACATCGCTGAAACAGGCAGCCTTTCTCTTGCTTGGCTGCTTGAACAGAGGGGCATAGCAGCTCACAGCATTCTCCGCCTTTGCTGTTTTCTAGCGGTGGAGTGTTACAATCCAAACATATCTAGCGGGCAAGCCCTGGTTTGCCTCACACTGTGTGACTTCTGCTTGTCCTAGTCCGAGGCACACACCATGCTGAAGCATTTAATGAGTTAAGCATAAGGTAAGCAGGCAGTTTTCCAAAGTGACGCTTACAAGCATTGCTCAAAAATTACTGGGCACTATGATCCATTGAAGGCAGTGCAATGAGGGAGAACATGTTTTCCAGAACACCTGTCAAGAAGAGCACTACATTCCATCATTCATTCAGTAGATGCTTCTTTAGTATGTTAAATTATTATGTACTAGGCACAAGTTTAGGCCATGAAGCAGTGCAATAAGCAAGAGAAAATCTTTCCCCCTGTGGAATTTATAATACAGTAGCAAGGAGGACAATGTACAAGGATAATAGAAGTTCCTCACAAGTCAACCCTGTTCATGTATGTAACCTGTTCATGAGGTAGAAATTAAAAATGATAGGGACAATAAAGAAATATGGAACCATGGAGGAGCTAGAAATGTTGGATCTTTGAGACCTCAAATGATGGAAGGGAAGATGCAAAATACAGTTGTGTAACAATGGTCTATTAAGATTTCATGTATTTTTTATTTTTAAAACTTTATTTCCACATAACTATGCTTACAGATATACACTCCTATGGTTGAAGAGAATAGTTTACCTTGTCCTATACATTTTCAAACAAAAATGTAGTACATGGTTCTAGATTTTGAAAAGCATTTGAAGTCTGGTTTATTTTTACCTATTACAAATGTATAAAAGATCCTCCATCAAATGTTGCTAAAGAAGCCACCAAAATTTTGAGAAATACCTTTGGTTTGGCTCAGAAAAGTAACAAGTGTTGCACTGTAAAGTTTATAAAATTGATATAACAAAACATCCTTACAATGCTACAGTATTGCCAGTGTGCAAAGATTAGTAACTGATGGATGTGGACGAAGGTGGAAATGATAAAAGCTCGAGCACATAGAACTATAGAAGCTAGCCGTTTTGCTAATATTGTGTGTAGATTATAAATCCACACAAATCAAGATACAGATAATTTTTTTTTTTTGGTACCAGGAATCAAACTCAGGACCTTGGGCTTAACAGGCAGGTGCTGTGCCACTGAGCTATATCTCCAGCTCTCAGACAATTTTAAAAATCTAAATTAACACTGTCACCTTGGTTCATCTGCTAAGGCCAATGAGAGACCTCAGCACATTTTGCTTTTTAAGTTTTCTGGTCTAGTCAAAGAAGAAAATTAAGTTTCCTCACCAGCTTTTCAGTCCTGAAGTAACCATATGCACAAACTATTCCTTCCATTGTCAGCATGTCATGGGATGATGTGCACTGAGGTCCACTTGGGTTTTCATTTGTATCAGCACTCACATGGAAATAGCCCCAAAGTTATGAGCACATGACTCTGAAAAATAAAATAGCACTTCTTAGAAAACTTGAGCACAACATCCACCCATAGTTGTGAGAAACATCATCAAAACAATGCAATTCCTTATGAATTAAGCCTTAACAATAGCAATAAAAAGGTAGCCCCAAATAAGAAGCAGCTCTGAAAAAATATAATGTAAAATATCTTGAAGATCAATGGAAAGACAGATTGAAAAAATAATAAAGGTTTGTAATTTCACCACACTACCTAGGATTTCGCTTATCAGACATTCTCTAGGATTTCAAGTTTATCCTTAACTACCAAACATCAGTTTACAAATAGTCTCTTCATTATTTACTCCTGTATCAAAATGGAAATTCTAGCTTCAAGTTTACTGGAAGAAGGAGGACTAGATAATAAAAGATTCAAACAGTTTCACACAAACATATTTTGCAAATGGAAGAACTCCCAACTAGATCAGAAGTTCTGAATAGCAATACTCTTCTCACTGGAACAATTTTTAGTGAGTACAAATACATGGCACTGAAGTTTAGGACATAGAACTGACAATTAAGTCTTTGGTTTCTGGAAGAAAGGTCTCAAGTCTCCAATTTCCAGTAACACCAAGACAGCTGCATCTCACTTGAGTTCTAATCTGTAGAAAAAGAGGCTGCCACAGGGTTCTCCAGGACACTCACTGTGGGTGGCCACCCCTAACTTTTAATATCATTTTACAGATCAGTTTCACAAAGGGTTTCAATCTCCTTGATAATGTTTAGCATTCTAGTCTTAAAGACTAGATTTGAAATTTGTTCACCAGAAAGTAAATTTCTTTCTCTTGCACTATGAAAGAATCCAAGGACCTCTTCCTCAAACAGATTCCCAGTGTCCAGTCTGTGTTTAAAATGAGTATTTTTCAATGTAATAAAAATCAAGTTAAATAAAATGTGCTTATGAACAATAAAACTACTCATTAGAAAGATTTAACTAGCTTTATAATTTAAGGTTTAAAACATAAATATTTTCAGCTTGATATCCTGCACACAAAGTACTCATCATCATCATGCAACTTACTCCTCCTGTCTTAAGATAATCTTCTGCTTCTTTAAATCTTTGGTCTCCCAGTCCATTCCAACTTCAGATACCTTTTACCTGAAAATTCACTTTCAGATTTTTAACATCTTATGCCCTTACCTTCATGCTTGTCCTAATCTTCCATGTTTACTACCAAAATCTGAAAACTGCCTCAAAGAGTTCACCAAATAAAGAACAATAAATGAGCTGAAAAAAGTTTATTTCAAAACATGGGAGGTTAGAATTTAAGATACTCTATTAGGATCCCATTTTATTTTACTGTAGTGAACAATTCCTGACAGTAAGAAAAATCCTATGTTGGATTCTTTCACATGCTTTGGCAACTGGCCACAGAACCCACAAAAGTTGTGTAGTATGTACCTTCTATGTTTAATTTAATTAAGTGTATTAGTACAATTTAGATACACACATGATCACAGTCATCATAGGGAATTTGTACCTGCACATGATATACCTTGATCTGTCTTTTTTCCCCTCCCACCTCCCTCCTCTCCCTTTAACTCCTGTTTCCTTTCTTATTTTCAAAATTTTTTTTCCATTTTATCCTTCTTTCTCAATTTTTTCTTTTCCTTTCTTTCCTTCACCCCTCTCTAGTTCCCTTTCTTTTTGCACAATTTCTTCTCATTTCACCATATTGCTTGTACAATTTGATTATTACACTTTCAGTATCTCACATCAGTGAGACAGTGTGATATTTACATATGTATGTTTTATTTATTTCACTTAAGAGTATTTTGTCAAGGTCCATCCATTTAGCCATAAATGTCTCAACTTTATGTTTCTATATGGTAGAGTACTACTCCATTATATATAAAAAATACATCTTTTTTTATCCATTCATAGATTTATGAGCATTTGGATTGCCCAAGATTTATGATGTGCCCTATAGGAACACCAGAACAGCTGCATCTCACTTGAGTTCTAACCTGTAGAAAAAGAGGCTGTCACAGCGATCTCCAGGACACTTGCTAGTATGTGACCACCCCTGAGCAAGTATGACTTTTAAAATCTGGACTGTATTTATATTCAAAAGCCTTTTTCATTTTATTAAAAAGAAGTTGCTGCTAGCTCGCCAGAACTCATACCACCTCTCCCAGATGTCTCATGTCACTAGCTATGGTTTTGGATTCCCACAAGTGACTCTTTGTAATACTCAGATAGCTGTTTTCTGGTTCCAGGTTTGCAGTCTCCAAATATAACTTCTAGCTTTTCATTCAATTGAGTAGCCACGTGGATACCCACCACCCATGAGAAAATGTGTTCTTAAAGGTATGATTTTACTCTGTATAATTAAGAAGCACCTGTACCACAGAACAGGCAAAAACTAAAACAAAAAAACTGATGATTGGTATTTAAGATAAAAATGGGTTCAGTATGGAATCTAGTGGCTTATTTATTACAAAAACCATAACAGCTATCTGTTTACTATGTTCATTCAAACTAACTAATTTCTGTGAAATACAGATTCTGGCATAGATATATGAAAAGAAAACACAAGCATGCAGGACCTCTTACACCATCATCAATGCGCAAGAAAAAAAAAAGAGTCAAAAGACCAGCTTACTGTCTGATGTTATAATGTATAAAGAAAATTTGAGATAAATAACATACATAGTATTTTAAGATTACAATCATCATGATGCTGTTTTTGTAACACACTTAAATGTCCATTTTGGTATAGAACAGACTTTTTAGTCAATCATCTCTATCTACTACATAAGAAGATCTCAACTAATTTGTTGTCCTTTAATGGAATGTGTTGAAGAAATTTGTGACACTGTTTGGACTGTTTAATCCCTAAGCATCTCTATGTGTAATAACACATGCATAACAAAGACATCATAGAAGGCTGCCCTTTTCTGATAGATGTTTCCATGTTGATTTGACATATGCCTCTTATTACCAATAGCTGGAGGACAAGAGAAAAGCAGACATCTGAATCTACAAGAAAAAGCTAATCACTATAAATATTTTCAGTTTTACATTTTAGAAGATCTGACCATCTCGATGGCATGAATACATTTGAATACATCATGAGCTCAGCAACAGTGTATTTTCATAGCTATATGAAAACTTGTTTCTTAATTTGATTTTGTACCAAGAACATCTTTCAATGAGAAAAACATTGTTTTATTTATAGAAAACCTTTTGATGATGACTAATGTAAATATATCACAATAATACATTTAGCAATGTTTATTGGGGTGTCTCCCATAAGGTTTTGGGAACTACTGGGGCCCCCTTAATGAACAAAGGCTGGTATAAGATTTTTTCCAAGCAGCTCTCCTTTATTCATTAAGGGTAGTCCTGCCCAATAGCTCCCCCATCCTAAGGGATGTCTACATAACTATGTTAACAACTTTTTGATGACCTGTGATAATCAGATCATCACAAATAACACATTATTGTGACCAATGAAAGATTCTCAAGTCATTGTACATAAACAGTATGTATTACATTTATAAAATTGGTTTTGACATTATTTTGACCAGCCAACAACTTAGGCAGAAAATGTCTTTAATTTTGATGACATTGATCTATTGTAAGCTGACTTAAATTACAGCATTCTGCATTCCAGTATGGAACTCCATCTCCTCAAAGTACAGCCTCACCACAGGCTTGAGGGTCCTCTTGTTTACACAGGATCACTCTGCAGGCAGAAGTTCTGAGTTCCTTGTGTCTTCAGCCAGTATAAACAACATGGAGGGGAAGAGGAGTTGAAGAGAGAGTAAGGGAATGTGGAAACAAAACAAATCAAGATGTATCATGTATGGGTACAAATTCCCTATGATGAATGTGATCATTATTTATACCTAAAATGTACCAGTAAACTTAATTTTAAAAACCTGAAATTACCATGTTCACCATCTATCTCCAATTTATAAGGACAAATTTATTCATTTATAACTGCTATGACTTTTATTTCATCTGACCAAATTAGAAAACTCATTTTTTCTTTATCCACGGATTTTAGCAGATAATATTGAAGTGAAACAGTAGGACTGAATCAACTAGCTATGTGTTCATATGCATGCAGTGAAACACATACAAGGAAAATGCCAGTGATGTAACTAATAAAATAATATTGTTTTACTAACAAATCTAAAGAAAATTAGCTTTCAAGAAACAACTCAAATATCAGTTTCAATTTGAATGTGTCCATAAACAAAGCTATAATGCTGCTTCAAATAATAAACATTTATTCCTACATTCTTTGAATGAATCATAGTAGAATAACCAGCACACAGAAATATGTTGACAGAAATGGAAGAAAAATGCTTCTAAAAACCTTCATCAAGCTCAAGGCATACATCTTTAACTTTATTATACAAATTATGAATTATACAAATTATATAATTATACAAATAATGCTATATTTTCAATTTATCTTCAACTTTTAATCAACAGCCAGTTCTGTCAATGTATCACATAAAGTTTCTCATAGACTTTAATTATCTTTTAATGAAGCATACATTTTCTATTATTACTTTCCCATAGATAGATTTCTTTTTTATAACAATAAAACCAAGTGATCTTCCAAATGATTAGTGCCCATCAATAATCTTTTTTACAAATAGCCAATGTGAAGATCATTATCTACCTCATTTATGATTGACAAATTATGGAACAAGTGATAGCAAACTAGAAACACTCTGTTTTTCAAATTTTCTAGTCTTTTTATATGCTCTGGATATTGTCAGGCACTGAAACAATTAAAATTTTTTCATTGCATTAAATTAATAAAATAATTTTTAAAACAAAATGTATCAGAGAAATAAATTTGACAGTTCAGTTCACTTCAGGATAAAACTGGAGCAAAACCAAACTTTCTTCAATAATAATTTACAATTTATTCCTATTTCAAGCAGATGCAATAAAACATTTTTCTCAAGCATCATACTTCTATAATGCCACTCATTTAAGATTCTTTTCTGCATTATCATATAACTAAAACATTAGACTTTGAATTATTTATATCTAAGCCAGTTTATCCTTGACTAGAAGGTTGAATTTTTTTGTTTTGTTAAAATTTTCTCTGAAAAAGCATTGTGTCTATTTATATCCTGGCATTAGGTTCTTATTTGGGCTATTATTCTACAGAATATAATAATATATAAAATGTAAATTCCACATCACAATTATTGACTGTGAAAGATAACATAGTTTTACACAGTTCTGAGCTACTTGTGATTGTCAATCAATATTAAAACATAGCAACACATCACCATTATCTTTTAATTTGCATATGTCTAAAGGAATTACCATACTATAAATTTATCAAATTATAACAGAAAATTTTATGCTAGATTTACTTTTCTGTAAATTGACATTCTATACCATTAGGCAATTACTGAATGTATCATGGTTTACACTTTTAATGGAAAGTGGTACTTCAGTCAAATATTTTGCAACAGAAATATTTCCAGAGAAACTGCTGCAACCATTCATTTCTTTCTTGGTAATTGCATATAATATTTTTATTCTTAGGAAAATGAAGTGCTATATTATATGAAGTTTGTAAAACAATAATGTTTATATGTGACTTAGTGAACATCTGCTACTATCCACTTTTATTACATTTTCTTTCACAGAATTCTTCTTATTCTTAATGTATTTATGTTGTATAAGTACCACTTAAATTTTGATGATTTAATTGCTTCAGTAGCCAATTCATCTCCATAAATTATGTTTTGTTTTTGTAAATCACTTAATCACCAATGATAGTTAGAAAACAAATTAAGTTGTAGGGTACTACTTATGGTGGAAACTAGTTTGACTTTTTTTGGTTTATGTTTCTTTGAAATAATTTCCATTGTTACTATTTCGTTTATTACTGAAAGGATGTCATTTCCTAATAAACAAGTCAAGAAATCCTCTTTTTATTATATGTAAATTTGGGTTAATTTTTATTTATCTTTCTTTAAAGTAACTTCCATTGTTACCATTTTTATGGTAAAGAAATGTCATACTTGACTAAGTGTTGCAAATCTACTTTACTGTCTTCAAATTAGGGTAAAAATACTAATTCTTCAATTTATTGACTAATGTAAAACTCCACATTTATAATATATCTGATAATTTAAAATTATTTCTAAAATAATCTACCACATTTTTTTTCACTATTTTTATGAAATTACCCTTGACAGACTAACCTTGAAACATCATGTGTTGTTCCCTGATTTTGCAGCACAAGACTGAAATGTAGCTTGTGCCCCATGTCATTTACTGGGCAAGTGAAACAATATCTGGAGTGCTCTATATCCTATTCAATGAGACAAATTCACTGATCACAAGTAGAATCACACAGAAATGTCAATTTGATCAGCGGTGTACTTCAATTTCTCCTTTTTTTTCTTACTACAGATCTGTAACAACCAACTCACTAATGAGCACTAAAACTTCTGTCACATTTTGAGTAACACCTGTAGAACTCCAAGCATTCAGCTTAGTGCATTAGAATTTACATTCTGAGACCATGTAAGACCACAATAGAGGCAAGAAAACATATTTTCTATTATGACCGTGTCTTATGGGAGAGCAGGAAAAATATCATGCACAAAATGTAACTCTCATCATATGCTGATGATTCAATGTACGGTTATAGGGCTCTGAAGACCACAATGCAGTGCCACTTTCTATGATCTGAGAGTTTGGTTTATCATTTGTATACAGCAAGTTTACAAAACGTTGAATTTACAAAAGAAAGAGAATACAAATGTGTGCCAAAAGATCAAATGCAGTGTGTGCCAGAGACTTTTACCTAATTTATCATCCATTCTTCTTATTTAGTGAAAAAAGCTCAAGTTTTAGTCATCATAGAATGCAATTCATAATTCTTTAGACTTCCTTATAGCTTGAGGAGATGATGTGAATGACCTCTGGGTAATGTAGGTTAAGGAAACGTGTGCTACTTCAAAGAAACTCCCATTAGAAGAAGCTAGCCCTAGTCCTCTGCTTCTTTGTTCTTTCCCTTTCCTCATTCTTGGTAGATGAACACCAAATTGATGAGGGTAACTCCTGCAGTCCTGATCCATCTGGTATAAGGTCAGGGTCACATAGTAACCAAGTAAGAGAAGTCTAAGTCTCTAGCATTGTAGACATGCTAACCTCTGAATTTGTTTTCAGTTAAAGAGATAATACTTAAGCAGTGAGTATTTGGGATTGTTCTGTTATATATAAGCCAAACTATCCTAACAGAAAAAATTAGGCAGAGTTCAATGCAAGCAGACTATAAAGCCACAATCATTTGATGGGAATAAGATGAATATAGAAAAGAGTCTCAAAAGCAACAATAACAAAAGCACAAACATATGTATTATTAAAATTGTAGCATAGATATTGTTTGATGTTTAACACCATGTACTTAGTTTGATGTCTAATTGTTCTACAAAGCTTGCTACAAGGGAAAAAAAGAAAATAATAAAAATCTTTTTACAACTCTTACAATTGTACAATCTTTACTGACAAAAATTTTCAGATCTTTCTAGGAAATGATTTTATATATAATCAAGTATATCTAAAGAGTATGAGCTTATTAACCCCTTACTCCATCTTCTTTCTTGTAAGGTAGGACTGATATTTTGATTTCCACTTTGGGAGTGACATTCTAGCTTCCCTTCACACTTCCCTAGAAATACATGGACACTTTAGTTACTTAATTACTTAAAATAATTTTAATTACTTTATGTATCAAAACTTGTTATGTCAGTATTCCATGTTTACATCATTATGGTTGTCACTGCTAGTTAAATCCAAATCATGTAGTATGCACTGTATTATGATTTCTTTTCATCACACTATGTTTTCCTTAGCAATAATCTTTTTCTTTTATGCATTTCTTTGGTTTTCCATGTACATAGCACCACTTATAACTAATGCTTTAATGTTATAAGACTCCAGTTAATGTTATCAAATTCATTTTCTCTCCATTAAGTTCCATGTATGAAATTCCCAGTGGAGCTACCAGATTCATTCTAATTTGGGCATATTTCTTTGGAGCCAAGCTGACCACATTCCATCTTAACTTCTACACATGTCACTTTACCTTTTATTGGTTTTAAATTCTAATCATGAAGTTCCTCCATTTGGATTATTTGATATTTTCATAAGGGACATTTCTATTTGATGTCCATAGTTTTATTCTCATTCTGTTGAACTTACTTAGATATTTTAAGAGGATGGAAAGTTTTTCTATAACACTTCTCTCCTAAGTTCTCACCAAAATTGAAAAGCCTCTACACCTGACCATATTCCAAATTCACTCCAACATATTTAGCTATTTTTATGGTAACACTCCCACTTCTCAGAATCAACTTCTGTTTTAGTACATTCAGGCTGCTGTAAAAGGATATAATTGACTGCATGCTTTATAAGCAGCAAGAATATATTTGTTTTACATTTTTGAAAACTGGGAAATCCAAAATCAGGACACCAGCAGATTTGGAGTCTGGTGAGTCTTTCCTTTGCTGTTCAAAGGTGGCTATCTTCTAGTAATGAATTCACATGCCAAAAGTGTGAGGGTTCTCTCTGGAACTTCTTTTAGAAAGACATTAATCTCATTTTTGAGGATTCTACCACCATAATCTAATCACTTTCTAAAGGCATTCCCACAGATTACCATCACACTGGGAATTACATTTTAATATATGAATTTTGAAGATACACAAATATTCAGTCTGAAATAATGTCTCTTTATTTTAACTAACTTTTCTCTTTGACATGTAGATCTTTGTTTTTCAAGTTATTTTCTTCAGCAAACCAACAATTATTAGCTATTCAATCAATTAAAAATTTGAGTATGCTTGTGATGCATAAGAAATATATTTATCATAGGATATTGGTACATCTGAACATTGCAACTTTATTCTTCATTCTCCTCTTTCCCCTGCTCTTCCTCTCATGTCCCTCAACCTCAAACTACTTTCAACCTCCATAAAGCCTATTTCCTTGATTTGTAGGCAAATAAATGCACTTTGAGTCTGAGGGCTGTGAAATAAATCAGAAAAAGAAGGTTAAATTTCACGTTTCTCTTCTGTGAAAAACTCAAGGTATAAACAATTTAAAGATAAAAATACAATAATATATGATACTCATTCACTAAATGTTAATAGGCACAACTTATATCTCAGAACTTCATTCTAACTTTTTTGGTGGCCCAATCTCATTGATAAATCCTTAATCATTGTCTGTTAGTCTTTTCTATAGGACTGTTTAGGTTCCAGAAGTGAGATTGATTACAACTTTTTTTAAGGTTGAGACAAAATTCAGGTGTTACGGTTTGTGCCTAGGTGTCTCCTCAAAGCCTCAGGCTGTCATAGGAGGAATTGTTCAGAGGTGACTGGATCTAGATTGAATGATGCCAGGATTAACGGTGTGTGCTTACTAAATTAGTCCACTGACTGGGTTGGCACAGTTCTTGGTAGGATTAACGGTTTCCACACTGGGATGGGTGGGCTGGATAAAATATAAGGGATAAAAAGGACTAGTATGGTCACTTGTCACTTGTTTCCTTCTGTCAGGCTGCCCTGCAATGACACTCTGCTATGCCAACCTGCCTTGGACCCAACAACTATGAACTGAAACCTCTACAAACTATGAGCTTTAATAAGCTTTTTCTTCTTTAATTTTGGGTAGCAATTTCTGTTGCAGCAACTAGAAATGTAGCCAAGACAGAATTTGTTACCAAGAGTGGAGTCATTGCTATGGTTGTATATAACCATGTGGTTCAGGACTCTTTGGAACTGGCTGGTGGGAAAAGTTTGGAAAGTTCTGGAGATGTCAGTTGAAGAAGTGGGCCTGGAATGCCTTAAGCTGTACTTGATGGGAGATTCTAGTAGGATTCAAAAGACCAGAATGCTGATAGAAACACTACCATTAAAAACCAGGCTCAGGAAGTTTCTGCTAGGAAGGATTACACTGGCTGTTGGACTCCAAATCGTGTGTGTTATGCACTGGCAGAAAGTTTGTCTGCACTTTGCCCATGTTCAGAGACTTTGGCTGAGACTGAGACATAGGACTGTGGACAAATTAATCTGGCAGAAGAAATTTCAAGACAGTCTAAAGTTGATATCATGGCATGGTTACTATTCAGGGCTTTGAACCAGATTCATGTTGAGAATCAAGAGCAAGGACAAGAGCAGAATGATTTAAAAACCTTTTGTTTGGCCAGAAAGTAAGTTCCAGTAAAGTTTTGGCCTGCAAAAATAAATCAGAAGAGAACAGCAGGACTTCAGCCTTTGCAGCACAAAGTTGCAAAAGTTAAAACCTTTGGTTTGATAAGAGAGGCCCAGAGAACCATATTCCAGATTTATGGCAGCCTAGGGAAGTTATTCCTCAGGATTTTGTTCTTGGGCACTCAACTCCTACAGTCAAGACAGAAGGAATCCTGGCTAATCTGCTCCAGCTGGCAACAGACTTGGCATCATTCATGCAGTGATAGGTGTATGTAAAATGAAAGAATTGTGAGGTCAGGAAGGTTCCCACGCAGATATTGGCAGAAGGCCTGGGAGGCCAGGCAGTGTGCCCATGAGTGTGTATGAGTGTGTATGAAGCTGTGAGTGTGAAGCTGAACATGCAGTAGAGACCACAAAAGTTTGTAGAATCCAGGCATGATAGTCTTCTGAGAAAAGCTGCAAGGAGTGAGCAAAGCCAGCCCAAGAGAGAAGTCACAGGAGCTACAACTATAGCAGTGTCATAAGGGTGGAACAGTCCTAACCCTTTGGAGTTCACAACTAGCCACAGATGGCCAAGGATTCTGGATGTGGAACTATGGGATTTAATATTTTCCCTGTTGGATTTTGGTCTTGCTTTGTTCTCATTTCTTTCCATCCCCCTCTTTATACCTTTTGAAGTGAAAATGTCTATTATCAAGTTAGTAATATCCCCTACTTATTGAAGACTAGTCAGGTCTGCAATCTCCCAAGAGAGTGTACAGCAAAGGCTAAATAGAAAGAGGCAAATGGAATGATTTCAGGGCTCCAGGAAGATCAAAGCCCTCTCACAGAACTCAAGGTCTCTCAGGGCTGAGACCAGAGAAGATATTCTCTGGGTGGCCCATATTTATTTAGTTGTCAGAAGAAGGGAGGGGAATAACTCAAGAAGTGTGGAACAACCCAAGGACTTCTTCAAGAAAGATATTAAATTAATGCCCCCAGGAATGGGGTGTCTGAGGCTACAGGCTTCATCTAGTTGAGGTTGGATCCAGGTATCCTTGGCTGTGACCTTGTTTTATCTTTTGAGACTTCGTGGCTTCACCTGTCATTACAGGCCTCAGTAGGAATCAGTGACTCATAGAGATTCACTTACTATGAGTCCATGTCCCATCTTCAGACCAGGAGCCTAGGCCTTGGACAGATTCACAAGTAAACATGGAAAGCCAATTGGTTAATTTAAGTCCTGCTCAGAGCTGCTTCATAGTGGTCTCCATCAGTTTCTCCTTTTCATTTTTGTAATTGCAGCAGTTGAAACATGGCTATCATTGTCAAGTTTGACATCTCCTATAGCAGACTAAAAACAGAAGCAAAAGGCACAGGCATTTTAATAAGTCCACTGTAGAATATATGACCAATATGTTGGTAGCAGACTTCACCACCGGTTTGAAGATCTTTTCTCTCTAAGGGCACATGTTCCAGAATGGCTTCCATAATGATGTTTTGTAACAAGTTATGAATTCTCTTTCTGAGGTAGATCTGGTGGATCCTAGTAGAAGAATCTAGCATGTTTATTGTTGGTTTCATCTGTATAGTTACTTGGAGCTTGGTAGTCTCCATGTAAGAACAACCAATTTTTTGTAGAAATTAATATTATTATGCCATTGTTTTATACATATTGTGGTTATACTTTCTTGGTGGGTGTTCAAGACCAAGTTAATGTAAGACCTGTATTAATTAAAATTAACTTTTTGCTATCTATCAAGCTCAGCTATATCTCCTCAGGATTTACCTTGGAA
>NW_004955425.1:17643598-17678690 GCF_000276665.1 Chinchilla lanigera | reverse complement strand
CTTTGATTTGTTTATGTTTGTGATACTGGTATGCTGCTACTGTTCTATTTTTTTGTTTGTTTGTTTCTCATGTACTACTCTCTTTAAAGTAGCATAAAAACTAAATAAAGTACAGCTTAAAAAATATAAAAATACCAAAAGAAGAAAAAACTGTTAATCTCAAATAAAATAACTGTTTACAGATTGGACAGAGAGACAAACAAGCAGACATCCACACACACAAGACAATTTGCTTATTAAATCAGGGTACACTAAAATATATTTTTGGCCACATTGAATTATAATTCTTTTTATAAGGTTTTAAGTTTGTAATTCTAAAGGTACTAGTCAGGACTTTTTAAAAGTAGGTCAATTAGCAGAGATCTGTTACAAGAAGAACTTGAAAAAAATAAAAACCTTTTATGTAATGTAGGGCCAGTCATGTCTGGTTCATACTAAATCTTGGGTGGAGAATCTGCCCAAGTAATGGGTCTAAGTAATGGAGGGTTAGAAGCATAAATACAATACTTTACTTCTGAAAAAAATCTTTATACATAGGATAGTGCCCATGGAGAAATTAAGGCAATCAAAAAATTTTCAGGGATTGGTGTTAGCTTGCCTGTCTGATTGGCAAATCCTTCAGGGCAAGCCTTATTGGATGGACTTATCCTCTAGAGGGCTCAGATCAGGAAAGCCATCACATGGGACTGTCTCCAGGGCTGGTTGTGTTTCCTGCCAAGGTAGTATATTCCTGGATGGCAGCCACCTGTGGGTCCATCACCTGTTAGGATACAAGCAAAACCTGTTCCCCACATTATTAACTGAACTAGTCTTTCTCATTTTCCTGTGTTAATGTCCTTCCAAAGCACTCGAGCCCTATGTTCGACATCATCATGGGATGTTGCCAAATGAAATTCCACAGGGGTAAATTTATTGTGTGCAGCTGGATTTTAAAAGTTTAGAGCAAAAATGGTTAAATCTAACTGTACTTCTGGGTGTAACTGTATTTCTTCTTTTTGTTTTTGTAATTGAGTTTTCAGAGATTGGTGTGCTTTTTCTATAATAGCTTATTCCTTGAAGGTTGTAAGGGATTTCTATGATGTGTTTAATGTACTATAGTTAGAAAAAAGATTGTAATGGCTTGAGAATATATGAAGGCCCACTGTCAGTCTTTACAGTGCATGGAACACCCATAGAAGCAAATACTGACAAGCAATCCTTTTGAATGTGGCAAATTCTTTCTCCTGTGTGGCAAGTTGCACAAACTAAATGATAATATATATTAATAGATACACTAATATACTGCAGTTTGCCAAAAGAAGAAAGTTGTGTAATATCCACTTGCAAGTACTATATTTTAAGCCTCTGGGGTTACTGTCTTCTGGTGTAACAGGCCTAGGAACCTTTTTACATGTAAGGCAGGACATATCGATTTGTCTTGCCTGAGACCTGGATAATTGAAACTGCTTGGTTAAAGCCTTACTAGTTTGATAATGGTATGAATGGTACTGTCTAGTTACACTAAATGGAGTAGTAAAAGTGATTAATGAATCAGCTTGCTGATTCTCATATGTTAAAAATCCAGGTAAATTAGAATGAGACCTTATGTGGCAAATATAAAAGGGTACTGTTTGATTGTGAATTGCCTTTCACAGCCAAGAAACAAATTAAACAGAGGCAGATCTAAAGTCGACCATTAGGTGGTGCTCTAGAGCCTCTGAGTAAGGTCAACTGCATAGACTGAATCACTAATTGTGTTAATAGGTTTTGAGCTACATTGTTGTATGACAAATAAAATAGCAGTAGTTTCAGACATTTATGCAGAAAGTCCTGGAGTCTCTATTACCTGTTGATAATCCTTACTCTAGATAATGGCCTTGCCCTTTGAGGAACCATAGTAAAATAGACTATTGCATCAGAAATAGGTTGAAATTCAGTAATTTTTGGAATAACACAAGAGTGCTTGAGAAAAAATTGAAAGATAGGATCACTAGGAAAATGACTATCAATTTTTCCTATGAAATCTGGAAATGCTACTTGCCAATATAGAGCTTGTTGTAGCAGAGTCAAATATTGATTTAAATCAATAGAAAATATGATTATAGCAGGATCAATACCAAAGAGTTATTTGTTTGGTTTTTGTTTTGTTTTGTTTTGGGTTTGGTACTGTGAATTGAACTCAGGACTTTGTGCTTGTCATGGAGGCACTTGTGCCACTGAGCTATTTCCCCAACCCCAAAATTTGTCTTTTGTGGTTTTTTTTCAAAGAGTTGTTTTGATCTTGTCCTTCCCATAGTAACAACCTTGGTAATTTGTTCTAAATATAATTGTAGCATTTTGATTAACTGATTAGAAAATTAAAAACCACTCAATAGGATTAATTTGTTTATCATAAAATTGTCCTGTAAGGCCAATGGGAGAATGAGGAGTATTAAAAATATAAAGG
Organism: Chinchilla lanigera; assembly: GCF_000276665.1. Classification (NCBI taxonomy): domain Eukaryota; kingdom Metazoa; phylum Chordata; class Mammalia; order Rodentia; family Chinchillidae; genus Chinchilla; species Chinchilla lanigera. The sequence goes on along the minus strand of NW_004955425.1, from coordinate 17,676,265 downwards.
ATAAAAGAAAAAATTGTATTTATTCTAAAAACTTGATTCTGTTGTAACATTTTTTCAACCAAAGTTAGCTCCTTTTGAGTCTCAGTAGATATTTGACCTTATCCAATTTATGTCTCCTAATAACTTTTAAAAATCAGAGTTTTTAAATGATATTGACAAATCTGTAGCTTTTGTGGCCTTACTATTGTGTTAGTCACTAGTGTTCCCAGGTAACAATAAGGACTGGACAATTGTACCTTGTCCAGAGCAATTGGAGACCAAAGGATATTAAATCTCATTTTGTTTCTGCAAAGAGGTCATACAGTTGTTCTTTAATTGGAGCTGCCAGTAAGATGTCATCCATATAATGAACTATACAAACAGAAAGATAGGTTTGTCCAACTCTCTGTGAGGATGCAGAACAAAGAACTGGCACAAACTTGGACTATTTCACATTCCTTGAGATAATGTGACCCATTGATATCACTGCACTGGCTTTTTAAACTTTAAACTAGGTACAGAAAAGACAAAATGCAGCCTATCTGCAGGAAAAAAAGAATGTTAAAAAAAAAAAGCAGTCTTCTAAGTCAATTATAATTCCCAGTCTCTGGGAATTGCAGTTGGGTTTGGCAATCCTGGTTGCTGTGCCCCATAGGAAGGAAGGAAGCATTTTCAGGTCTTACATTTTGCAATATCCTCCATTTGCCTGATTTCTTTGGAATAAAATACAGGGATATTCCAAGGACTAACTGAGTTTTCTAAATGCCCTAGGTGAAACTGTTCTTCAACTATTTTGTGTAGTTGGATGACTTTCTCCCTATTAGGGAGCCACTGATATAACCAAACAGACTCCTCATTTTTCCACTGTAAAGGCAGAGCTGTTTTGCAGGGAAAAGTATGAATAGTCCTTGTTTTTTAAAAAAATCTGTTGATATCCAATACCATGCCTGTCATTCTTAAACAAGCTCTTTGATTCTCTGTAAGCTCTGTTAGCACTCTGTACTTTTGATATCCCACATTAATCGTCATTTGTCCAATTGTAGGATTCAAATCTACTTGTTTAATTTCAGAATTGGAATATGTTTATTTAAAGTTAAGATTAGAATCATTAGTCTATATCAATTTCCACTTTTATAACAAATCTCTTCCCCACAAATTGACTGGAATAGGTACAATATATGGGAAAAAGAAGTCCCTTTGCTGGTCTGGCCCTTCCTAAAGCAGGGGTGAGGCACTTTGTAGTACCTTCTGAGGGAACCCCAGTCCTATTAAGGAGGTAGCAGCCCTTTGTGTCAGCCACATGGTGAGCTTTTGTTCTAATGCAAGTACAGACACATCTGTAGTAGTGTCTATTAGACTTTCAAAGCATTTTCCATTGAGCTTTATAAAACACATAGGCCTATCTTTAGTCACTTCCTGTGTAAAATAAATTTAGCTTTCTGTAGTCTTGCTCTGAGGGTATTGTTCCCTCATGAACTGTCTACATTTAAGAAAAGAAGGTTTATCTATAGGTAACAAAATCAGTTGTGCCACATTTTCTCCCTCTTCAAAGATGCAGAGATCCACAGCACATGCAAAAACTTGTATCTCATCTCAACAATCACTGTCAATCACATGAGTCATAATAGTTATTCCTCTTAAATTTAGATCAGACTTTCCTAGTACAAGACCAACTGTTCCCTCAGGTGGTGAACCATAACTCCTATAGGAATTGGGGTTGGTTTGTCATCCCTGATAGGAGTGACTCTACAAGCTGCAGGAAGATCTAATCCTTTACTTTGTATTGTCCTCATTGTGAGGGATTTTATATCTCTCTGGCGAGCCACTTTTGAGGTTGTTGAATTTTCTGGTGTGTTGGCACTGGATAAAGCTGACTGACCTTCTGACTCACAAGTTGTATTTCCTCTATTGTTAGGCTGGCCTGAGGAAAGACTCTTATGTCATTTTCTGGCAAAGATGTACCATCCTTATGGGTTTTAGAATGACAGTGTCTAACCTAATGTCTCCCTTTTTGGCATCTCAGACAGGGTCAAGCCACAGGACCCAAAACCTCTGTGCCAGAGGCATTGTTCCCTCAACCTGCTGCAGTTGCAGTGCCTGTCTCATTAGATCCAGCAAGAACTCTAAAATTTTCTCTAATATGTCCCATTTTTCCACAGTTAAAGCATTTTATATTACCCTATCCTGCATAATTAAAACTACCATAACCTGAGCCATTATGGTTGTCTTATATCATTCAGTTCCAATACCCGAAGGAAGCTCAAATATATGTTGTCAGATCCTTGGTTAATTTTACAGGATTTAAAGTTTGTTTGCAATCTTGATTAGCATTTGCATATGCCAATTGTAGAATTAGAATGTTCACAACTTGTGTGTTTGAAATCTGTCTGCAAATGGTTTCTTGTAATCTAACCACAAATTGAGTAAAGGGTTTTTTAGGGCCTTGAAGGATGTGCAAGAAGGACTGCACAGAGGTCCCATCCTCTGTAATACTTGTCCATGACCTGTTTAATAAATCTACTAATTGTGAATATGACTTATCAGGACTTTGAAGCTGATTCCCAAGGAACACATAATGTTCTGTCCCAGAAAGCATCTCCTCATTTTCTTCTGCACTCAGATTAGGACATGTTCTGTTTCTATGAGCTGGCTCTGAAACAAGACTTTTAAACTGTGATCAAAATGACGAAAGTGAGCAGGAAACAGGCATGTTGGTGCTAGATGCCTGATATATAATGTCAATTGATATGTATCCGAAACACTCGTTAGAACTCCTGCCATAAATAGGCTGTGGGCCTCATTATTAGCAACAATTGTTTAAGATTTTTAGCATCTGAATTTCAAAAGGCAAATGAGAAACAATCTTCTCATGATCATTTCACGAAGGTCCAACTCTGAAGCAAGCGAGGGTACCAATGATTTCTCCTTTTGGCACTGCTTGTTCTTTTAAAATCTGTAAGTTTCTAGGTAGATCCATAAGAGATGTTCTTTTGAAAGGATTTTTCTTTTGTTCCTGTGCCTGCCTAAGTGTCTCTGCTGGGAGCTCTTTCGTTTCCTCTGTGTCTGAATCAGAGCCTTTTGACTGAAATCTCCACAAGGGACTTAAAATGGAACAAACTAGGTTCCAAGTTGAGAACCTCTCAAGAGGAAATGAATTTTCCTGTGCTGTGTACCTTTGTAAGATTTTCACCAACTCTTTCCCAATGGTCAATATCTACAGTGCCTGTCTCAGGAAACCATGAATTATATTTGGTTACCTCTTGTAACATTTTTGTTAGGGCGATTTTTGGCAGGTGAGCACTTGAGCATTGAAGCAAACTATGGAGCAGCTTTATGTATATTTGTTCCTCAGATGAAAATTTTTGGCCCATTTTGCTCCTGGATAAAAACAGCTTGTTCACAGCTGGAAGACTCACCCCTAGTCTATGTGGAATGCTTCTCTTCCCTCCTTTCTCCGAGAATTCCCAGCAAAGTTTTCATCCTGTGAAGGCTTTCTCCATCTCCTACACTTTCCACTCTAGACTTATTCATTCAGGCTAAAAATTTCCAGTCCAAGGACTATATGTCCCTGTTCAAGCACCAGTTATCAGGTCATTAATATTCCTTAATATTGCAGACTGATCAGGTTTGCCATCTCTCAAATGAGCATACGGTGAAGGCTAAATAGAAAGAGGCAAATGGAATGATTTCAGGGCTCCAGGAAAATCAAAACCCTCTCACAGAATTTGAGATTTTCTCAGGGCTAAGACCAAGACCTTTTCTGGGTGACCCATATTTATTTAGTTATCAGAAGAAGGGAGGGGGATACTCAAGAAGGGTGGAGCCAATCAAGGACTTCTCCAAGTAAGGTATTAAATTAATCCACCCAGGAGTAAGATACCTGAGGCTATATTCTTTATTTAGTTAATGTATCCAGATATCCTTGGCTGTGACCTTGTTTTATCCTTAGAGGCTTCATGGCTTCACTTGCTGTTATAGGCCTCAGTAGGGATTAGTGACTCACAGAGATTCACTTACTATGAATCCATGTCCCATCTTCCGTGGAGGAGCCTAGGTCTTGGACAGACTCACAAGTAAACATGGAAAGCTAATTGGTTAGTTTAAATCCTGCTCAGAGTTGCTTTGTAGTGGTCTCCATCAGTCTATTTTGTGCCGTTGTATGTTGGAAGGGTTTAACTTACTTTTGTTTTGTACAGAGGCTGCATCTCGGTGTTTGCCCTAAATCTCAGAGTAGAATTTAAACTTGTACTTTTAATCAATGCTGAAATTCTTGGTGACCTCGGCAACGCTTACAGATGGCCTAAATGCCTTTTTACATAAAGAGATGTGTATGAATCTTTGGGGGGTCAGGAGCTTAATATTATGGCTTGTGTCTAGTTGTCCCCTCAAAGCCTTATGTGATCATAGGTGAGGCTTTTCAAGCTGACACTAAAGTGTGTGATGCTGGGATCAAGTGTGTGTTATTACTAAATTAGTCCACAGATTGGTTTTCCATAATTTTGGGTAGGACTAGGAGTGCCCCACCCTGAGTGTGAGTGTAGCCTGGATAAAATATAAGGGACAAAATGAGAACTGGTGTGGTAATTTGTCACTTACTGCTTGCTGCCTTCTTCCTGCTTGTTCTGTGATGCCCCTCTGCTATGCCAGCTTGCCTGGGAGCCAGCCAACTATGAACTAAAATCTCTACAAACTATGAGCTACAATAACCTTTCCTCCTTTAACTTTGTGTGTGAGATATTTTTCCCCAGCAATTAAAAAAGACTAGAAAATTAACTAAGAAATTCAGGGGAATATATATATATATATATATATATATATATATATATATATATATATATATAGTTGGCAATGTTGGAAATCCTAGTAGGGAAAGCAATTATAGTCTTTCAACTTTTACTAATGTTATACTTTTCTCAAACGACTTCTTAAATCACTCTAAGCCCTAAAATGTCTCAGGAAATAATACACTAGAAACAATTTCTACACATTGCATGTGTACATTATAAAAATTTACAGGTGAACCAATGATACTACATTTAAAAAATGGATGTCCAGGTAATAGACAGAAAGTCAGATGCATTTGTTTAACAATAATATAACAAAGTATTCAGTTTAGACATCCACAGAATGAGCCAGATCATAGGAAGATCAAGAATAGAATCAGGAGGAGGAGTTAGACATAGGGAAAGGGAACTTAGGCAGCATTGGGGAGAAATAAAGAGGTTTTGGACAAGTGATATAAATTGTAATATAACAGTCTATTCTCCATTAGTTTTACTCACAAGCCAGACAGAGAATAAATTTTTCAGATTTCCTGAATCCCTTGCCTGCTTTTAAGTAAAGTATTGGTCTTTAACGTGGAGCTAAGAGAAGTTAATGGAATGAGAGGAAATTTCAAGTTAATCATCCATTTGCTTGATGTATATTTTTGGCTGCTACCTGTGTATCATATTTCCTTGACTCTAAAATACTGTCAGTTATAAAATACACTATCTATTCAATAACAGTTTTAAAGTGAAAAATAATATCTGCCCTATTAGATGTACATTGAAATTAAAAAATCTTTATTTCAGACACTATAATAAAACCTAGGATGCTACCCTTCAAAACCACATAAATCAGGACCTTAATCTCTACACTTGCAATTTAAGCACATCCTCAAATATAAATTAGTACATATGATTTTTATGTCTTAGATAGTACTGTAAACATTGCCTCTAAGAAAAGAAAGAACATTGCCAAGTTCTGTTCATAGAGCTGAACTATAGAGTCAAAAACAACCTCACAAATAATTTCAGCACCTTTTCTGAAAAATAAAGATGTTATTTTGTTTTCTCTAATTTAGAAAATGCATAAATTATATTTGCCTAGCAACATTTTAATTATTGATGAATGTTTCTTGCCATTCATCTCTGTAATTATTTCAAGTTTTGGTATTTCAAATATTTCATCAAAGATCTATGATAAAGACTTCTCACAGCTGCAAGAAAAGAGGCCCATTCCATCTAAGCCGTGCACATTTACTGGTGGTGTTAGGGTCACTGAGTGGGTGGAGTGACAGATATAATTTTTACATCTTTAAAATATCATGCACAGCTGGGCACCTAAAAATATTCTATAAATACCAACCTTGCAACTGAACATTTTCCCAAGAAAACATTGAATGATCAGATACAAAAAAATTGCTGATATTATTGTTATCATTATCATTCTTAGATTTATTTCTTCCATTATATGAGGACTAGTATGTGTCCCTCCAAAACCTTATGCAGTCATAGGTGGGGCTTTTTCAGAGTGGCTGGATCTAGAGTGTGAAATTGATTCATGGTGTAGCGCTAGGATTAAGGGTGGTCGAATTAAGGGTGTGAGTGCTACCTGCCCTAAGGGCAGGTAACCTGGATACAATATAAGGGACAGAAAGAGGCATATAGCTGGTTGTACTTGGTCCCTTGCTTGCTTTTAGTATCTATCACCTGCCAATAACTGTTTCTCCTCTGTGATGTCCCTCTAGCATGCCACCCTTCCTTGGAGCCAGCCACCTATGGACTGAAATCTCTATAAACTGTGAGCTAAATGATTCTTTCCTCCCTTAACTTCAGGGTGTTGAGTATTTTGTCTCAGCAATCAGATAAAAGTGACTAAGACAGTATGACAGCAACAGCCCCATTTTTTATGATTACCTGACAATTGTAAAAGCTTTAGAAATTTAACAACTATAGTGTATGTGGAATAAAATAAGTATTTCTGAAAAATAAAAATTCTACTTCTTTGCATACATTTAAAAAATCTACAGGGTACAGTATTTTGTAAATTATCATAATATGTCTGAAAAAAGAAAATCTATGTGGAGTTAGAATAAAAGTGAAATATTTTCAGCTTCTATCCTCCATGCTTTATTTAGGAGACTTTTACATTAATTATATATCAAAGTGATCAAGAGAAATAAAGTAATTATACCCGATCGTTGTGACTTACTTGAGTATGTCATTCATTCTTTGGCTATCATTGTTCAGGTCCAGAGTTAGTCACTTGTTAGCAACTTATAGATATGTTCAAAAGAAATGCTGAATAAGAAATAATTTCACTCTAAGTATCTCAATGTAATTATGTTTCTTATATGCAACCCATCAACATGTTGAAATAATTATAAGATTATTTGTTCATTTCATAGCCATGTACATTTTGCATTAATGTATTACATCTTTTTATTGTTAGATTTGGATATGAAAATAATTTTTTGTAGAAGCCACTGCAGCTGTTTTCATATCTGCTTAGAAATGGAATAAAATTTATAAGGACAGGCAGATGCTGACAAAGAATCTGTAACACCAACCCCATAACATCTGGTTCTTTTGTGAAAGTCTCATATACTGTTTTCCCAGTATATTTTCTTACTATTATATGGATTCATCCCATCTTTAGTCATATCCTAACCCTTTCTGACATATTTTCCTTTGATAGAACTTTATTAATGTAAATATAGATTCATTTATTCACTACCTGAATAGCTATTTGTTTCATATTAACTCTGTTCAAGACCTTGCCTTAGATATTAAAGATACCATAGGTCATATCTCTATGAATCTTACAAATCCACAAAAGAGAAAGAGAAATTAAACATCCCCTAAAAATATAATTATAACTAGGGAAGAGAAATGTAATCTCCAAGGAAATGGCCATAAAATAATGTTGTATTAGTTTGTTTTCTTTTGCTAATAATGAAAATATCATAGGCTAGACAAGTTTCAAAGAAAAAAGGTTTATTCTGGTTCATGGTCTGTCTCAAGGTTGAGGTGCTGTGCCTTGACTGACTTCTTGCTGGGAGAGTTTCAGCATATGGCATTACATGGCAACAGACAGGGAGAAAGCATGTGTTTTCCTCCCTCTCCCTTTTCTTAAAGAGCCACCATTTTCAATCATAAGGACTAAATCTTCATGACCTTGTCTAATCTCAATTACCTTAGAAAGATCTCACCTTAAACACCAGTCAGATTAACTTTCCACTCTCTTAAACCTTCATAATGAGGATTAAACATAATATTCAGATGGGACAAACTTTTTAAACTAGAACAAACATCATGTAACACAAGAGCATCATTTACTCAAAGAGACAATGAGTCAAAGATTCTTCCCTAAGGAGGTGACAACAGTGCTTATCTCCTTCACCTGCACATAGAAGCAGACTTACTTATATGAAAGACTCAGGCACCCTCACAGAATTACCAGTTCTGAGGAAGAATCAGAGAATAATAGGGGAGCATATGCTGTCCTGTATGTTCCTACATTTACTTGGTGACTGGTAGATTACAGTATTTATGTGACTTGCTCATATTATACACTAACCAGTGACTACCAAATTATACCTATATGTGTTCTATATATTTTGTAAAGTAATAGTAAGGTCTCAGTTAAAAACAGTTTAAACAAACTCTGGGAAAATTTTTTTTTTCATAAATGAAATTTCTTTATTAAAATACTAGCTCTACAGCATGTGGACTAAGTTCACTTGGATGGTTACATAAATGGGAGTCAAGACTGCATGAAGAAAAACATCGCTTTAAACTTCACTGCAGAGCCGGTCCAGGTAACACATGATTGCTATCACCACTGATGAACAAAAACTTCAGGCTACATGTGACCCTGTTCCTCCACACAGCTGCTGGATCCTGTGATGACTTCTACTGTTATTGCTGATCCAATAGATTTGATGGAGCTAAAGTCTCTGCCATCACCCCTTATTCAAAATGAATTCTTCAAGGAACTTGTTTATTCCATCACTATCTCCCCAAATAAAATCTGGATGAGTGGATAGGATTATCAAAAAGTTGGGTTACGTACCTGTGTCTTAATTGCAAGTAAGGGCTGAAAAAACAGATGTCTGGAATGTCTTCCTGTTAAAGGGTAAAACAAATTGTGTATTAAATAGGTTTTTAATATCTCACATAAGCAATAGCAGAGAAAAAAACAAAAACTGAGCAAAAATATTATGATTATTACACTGTTCCACATTTCCAGATGCTGCTGCCATACTTTTGTGATAAGCCCCCTTTGAGAACCACAATCTGCCAGAGAAACTGAATACTTTTGAATAGGCTGGATGCTAAACCACACAGCAGAAAACTTGTCCAATAACCTAGATCACTTTCAGAGCTTTTTGTTTTGTTTTATTTTGTCTTGTTTTTTTGGTACTGAGGCTTTAATGCAGTAAGTTCCCACTGAGATATAACCTGTCCTTTCTTGTAGATTTTTTGATATGGGATTTCACTAAATTGCTAAGCCCAGGGTATGCTCAAACCTCCACCTCAACGTCAGAGTACTGGAATTACAGGCGTGTATCACCACACCCAGCCACAGACCTTCTTTTACTGGGCTCCATACAGATATTCTAGTAGATAGTGATTAAAAGACACACTCTGAAGTATGATGATATACGATACCTCTAAAATGCAAAGGTACCACTACAAAAGGGGATCAGTAGTTGACACAATGTATTACCACATAAATATTGCTTTGGAAAAGATATGTTAATAGTCCCATTACCTGCATGATTTTCTATAAGGCAACCACCTTTAGAGTCTCTGAAGATTTACTTCTAGTCGCATGGCATGAACATATAGTAACAAGTTGGTGGGCTAATTAGTTCATATGGTCAGTAAAAGATAGCTGTTTTGACAGTATATAATGACCTTTTTCAAATTCAAATTTATTTTCTCAGGACACCCTTGTTTTTGTATTCTACAACAGCTAACTGAGCAAGTAATAACAAACCCTTGGAAATACATAGGTATTTACAACTCCAAAATTCCTGATTAATGCTTTTATGTTAAGCTTTACCAATGCCTGATACAGTGGCATAACCTGTGTAGGGTGTGGTGTCCTGAGGGGATGATGGGAGATTAAGAAGAAACAAGACCATAAAAGGAAAGCTAGGACCAAGTGGAACGTGACCTCTCTGATGGAGAGGCAGTGACAATATCCCAACCCCAGTGTTTATTTATACACAGTAAAAAGGGGGAAAAGCATGTGATAGGGTCGAGAGCGCAATTTCTCAGTGTTTTGCTGAGAACATTGAAAGCCAAAACACTCAGAACTATCTGTGCTACAGTTAACAAGAAAGAACACCAAGGCCAGACACCTGTTGATTTGCAACTGAGGTAGAGGTCAACTTGTTTAAATAGTCTGTCTCTGGTATTCTGTGTACCTGGGACTGGTTTGCTCTAGTCTCCATGAATTTTTCCACCTTTGGCTTAACTGCTCCCCACAATTTAGCACATCAGAAGTCTTTTACACAAATATTTTATAAATTTTTCTACATTTCACATTAACAAAATCTTAAAATTAGGGGAGGAGAAAGATTTCTTTTCTTTTGGCTTTGTTTCTATGTGTGGTTTCTTGTACTATACACAGAGTTTGTATATACTTCTAGTTATACATCAGAAGACAGCATGAGTGGTTTGGCTAGAGCTAGGAAAAATTAATCTTCAAGCGAGCTGTCTCCCACAGACATGTTGGTTGGGTCTTGTGCTTATGAGACATATAATAGGTCAGTCCTTGGAAATACTGGATTCAACTGCTGATACCAGAATGAACTGCAATTTCTGGAGTGCAAAAGTGAGTCAGAGGTGTTATGGACACAATAGAGAAACACAAAGAAGGAACTAAGTATCCTCTCTCTTCCAGTCTGCTGATTCCCTTTAGAAGGCCTAATACAGAGGCAATTGGTGAAGAAGAAAAGTAATTTTGAGTTTTAGATTTACCCTCTCAAAAAGAAGAGTACAGAAAAGTGATTTCAAAATTGACTGAGATTACACATTACTGGGCATTGACAGCACTATCATAGAATGTTCAATGGGTTTCAGGACAAAGTTTGAACCCAAACTGTAAGACATATAGCTTTTCCAACACCTGTCTTTAAGCTCCAGTGTATGTCACTAGAAATAACCATCATTATACTCTTCAGAGTTCTGGGGCAGTAGTACCTGTGATTCTCAAAGGCTTGCCTTCAGAGTAGACTTCTTTCCAAGTTATCAGCAGTATTCTTTTGATTAACTATTTTTAAACCCTATATTTGAACATCAAGAGCCTAACCTGTTTCACCAGCTAGATTATCACTGTCTTCAAATCTAGCAAGACTAGATAACACATCTGGATTCTCTGAGCAGCTGAACAGAAAAATATATTGCCTGAAATGCTTTTCCTTAGCTTCTAAAATTCAACTGAGAGCTGGATAAGTAGGTGGACAGTATATTCAGACAGTGAAGGTTCTTCTACTCTTGCTCCTGACCACCTGATGTAGCTGACATTTCAAAGTCACTAACTCAAGAGAATCATTTGTGCCAATGACACTGTTCTAACTGGAAGCTGGACACATATTACAGAGCTACTGTAACCTACATTTTAAAAGGAGTTCAGAAGTAATATCACTAACTTCTGGATAAGTTATGCCTGAGTAAATTTGACTGGTGGAGTCAAGGTCAGATGCTCTTACTTTAGCAGAAGTTGAAAAAGTAAGCACCCAGCATTTTTATCTTCACTGTTGGGAGTCCAGCTCTGCTTTGTAAGTTAGACATCATAAGACATGAGACCAGAATCAGACCCTAGTCACCCAAAAAAGTACCAATGAGTTTCCTAAAGCATACCTGGGTAAAGGTGAGCTTTGCATAGACAATATGAGACATTGTATGCCATTATTAAGATTGCTGATTTTTTACATTCTGGGATATAATTCTCAAAATAGTAGAAAACAAATGTTTTGCCTCAATATTTTAAATCTTCTTTCGGTAATATTGTGTTCTCAAATCAGGGAACTTTAGGCCAGACTTTAAATTCCATACTTTCTGGGAGTTAAACATGGACCCAAGATGTATAAAAAATTATCTTCTTTAATAGATTACTTGTCCCCCTGTAAATGAAGGACTAAAGTCATACATTTTTACCTAGAGAGGCTATGTTATTTTAGAAACATATTAGTAGAATCAGAGTTAAGGGTGGCTTTTAAAACTATAACATAATTCAGTACAATTCCTTTTGAATTAAAGATTCCCTCTTCACCAACTTCAGGTCCTGGTCACCTTGTTTCTATTTGACTACATTAAAAAATGGAGCACTCACAAACTCCAGAAGCTATATATGCTATTTTGAGGCAATGATTTTCTTGAAGTGGTAGTATTTTGCTTCATTCCCTATAGAACTAGATGCTGAGATGAAGATTTATGTACATATTTATTGAAAAATGTCTCCTTGACAAAGTTTTTAGAGAGAATGAGGAAGTAGGGTTGGTAATGAGGAAGGAATTTAGCTATGGTTGCAAGAGGCCTCACTTGATCTGTCATGGAGGTCTAGAGCTCAGGAATGTTTCTAAGTTGTCCTGCCTAGAGTGAAAGAAGATGGAAGATGACTCTATACCCCTGATAAACCAGCCATTATATTTGGGCTATTCCTGGAGGGATGGACCATGGTCTTGGATGAGGAAATTCTGTCACTGAAGACCATTACCAAGGAGACCTCATCAGGCTAAGTAGCTCACTGTCAGCAGATGGAGTATTGCCAGTGCTATGAATTTCCCCTTGTCCCTTTCTCCTCTTAAGTGTTAATAGCACACGTCGTCCACTTTTTTGCCATTTTTTCTTAATTCCCTTAAGTTTTTCACAGTAACAATGGTTGCAATCTTAGATCCATATAGTAATATTCCTTTTATTAAATTAGGAAACATAAGGTTGAGTGGATTTTCAGATGCAGTAAGATAATTATCACCCATATTCCAGTGGTGGAGAACCTATGGCACACATGCCACAGTAGGCTGTTGGTATCAATGAAGGCTCTAAAAAGCTCATTGTCACTGCTTTGTGCTCTTGACATTTTATGAAGAAAAACTCTTTGACTTAGAATTTGACCTAGAATGCAGAAGTAAGGGCCCTGTATCCTAGATTACCAGGAAGCTGCCCTTGACATATTCATAACCATGAAATCACATTGCTTTTTGGAAAAATAGCATTCTAGCATTAACTAACAACAAAATGAAAGTGCATGAATACCATAATTTATGCCACACATTAATATTTTGCTTTATTCCCTTATTGTTTCTATACAGAGAGTTGAATTTTTACCAGTGGCAGAAACTCACACATAGATAAAGCAATGCATCTTGCTTATTTCTAAAATATCAATGTTAATTTTGTACAGACTTTGCCTAGACTAGCACCTAGGATAAACATAACAGATATTTAATGAAAACTCCTGACTGGATAGAGAGAACTCAAGTCTAACTAAAAATGTTTTAATTATATCCAAAATCAAGTAAAACACTCAGAATTCTTACTTTTATGGAATTTGACCTTTCTGTTGGTACTCTATAGCTTTAGATCAAAGACTTGAAGAAATGTAAAGAAGAAAGAAGAATTTTATAGTCTCATAATTCTCTCCCATTTGTCTCAATTCCCTTCAACTCTCTTGTGTGCAAGAAAGAGCCTTTGTTCACAAGCTGCCTTGTGCTTTTGAGGAGGGATGTGAAATACCAAATCAAATCTTCACTTTTAATTTAATTATATTAATAGGGAATTATACTGAGAGTAATACTAGCTATTAATCAATGTTACCTACTTTTGTGCTCTGGAAAAAGTCATCTAAGCTCCCCTTCTTCTTTTATCATTGTCTTCATTTTTGTAATTAGGCTAAAATCAACCATCTTTCTAAAGGGAAGTCGGTGCACATTCCACATCCTTTTTTTTTTTTTTTTTTTGATTGTCAAAGCAGATGGCTATTTTTGCCCATGATATAGCTCACTATTAAGAAAGTTTTCGTTTTCTCACAAGTAGAACTTATTTGTGATCAACATCCTGTTATTGAAGGATGATCACTTCTGAGCCAATGTGGCATCACAAAACAATTTCAAGTGAACTGAATAAGACCTAGCTTGCACCCAGTGAATCTAATGGATGAGCTAATTCCACAGTCTAATTCTGCCCAAGTATCTGGTTTAACTATACCACACAGTTTAGTTATTGAAGAAAACTTCATATAAAATTGCAGTCCTACATAATTCAGAGTTATTGCACTTTGATGCTAGGAGATGATAAGAAAGTGGCAGCTGCCTCCCAGGAAATTTCTTTGTTTCTTTTAAATTACATGTCTTTGAAGTAATTACTTGAGATTTTTGTAAACTAAACCTACATTTTCATAGTACAAAAAAGACAAGAACTCAACATTTTTACTGACCTTTTGCTATGTGAAATAATGTTAAATTTGACAAAAGAGCTAAAAGATTTTTAAGCATGACAAGGAATATTCTAAATGCTTCATCTATAATAACTCATTTAACTTACATGTTAGGAATTACTATCCTCTTTTTAAGAAAGAATTGAAACACAGTGAAGTCTGGTAAAGGTGTCAAGTTCATAGAGCTAGCAAGGGTGTCATCTGGCTTGAACTCAGCAAATCTTAAACCAAGTCTGTTGCCTACACAACATTCATTACAAATATTCTAAAAAGGAATACTCTTCATACTAGTGATAAAGAAAAGCAAGTTTTTTATTGGAAAAAGTTTGTATTATTAAGGTAAACTATTTTTAATTTTTAAAATACATTTCTAAATAGTATCATAAATGCTGAAATCAATTCAGGCAACATTTAACTGTTATTTAAAATTTCTGAGTAGTATCACAATCCCTGAAATTAATTCAGACAATATTTAATTGTTATTGTTACCAGGTATGCAACCCAAGGTCAGAATCTAGCCACTTCATTGGCTGGCTTGATATTAAGAGTAAGAGAAAGCCTGTATTGGTGAAGAAATGAGTTTATTTACAATTTTATCAAATTAGAAAGGCAGTTAGTCTGTTCCTGTACAATATACGGAAGTACTTTAACTTATAGGGAATATAGCACTAAAATTCTAATTCTTAAAGTACTATTTCAATTTCTCTATTTTATTATCTGTTAAGACTCTACTACAAAATGGTAAACTTATGTGAAAGGACGTCTTGCTTTAGAGATTATAGTGGACATCTAAAAATCACATTCAATCGCTCTAGGTGCTAACAGACATTTAAGATGTCACTAAATTTTTTACTTTTATATATCACTCAAGACCTCTAGATTGGAGAATTTTGGGTCTTAAAGCAAGTAAACTAAGTACAAACCTTTCAGTTCTGAGAATTTAAACTTAGCACTTTGCTTTGATCATTTCCATGTCATTTACTGAAACTACCCTGTGTGATTTATAAACATTATCTCATTTGATCCTCATAACATATGTGATGACAGTTATTTTCAGAGAAGGATACTAAAGCTAAGAAACTTAAAGTAATTTCCCAAAAATTCTATTCCAGCCTGATAGGTAATCTGATTTATGTACATCTGAAATCTACATAGCCCCATAGCAGGATGGTTTATTACATGATGAAAACAAATACAGTAATAGACAAGTTAATGGGAAACTATTTGTCAGTCATGATCCAAGATGAAAGAAAAAACCTCTATCTGTTGTACAAATAGAAAGAATTCACAATGCATATAAAAGGGACATCAAAGCTGGACCTGCACATAGCCAATGCATCACTCAGCAGGGTAAGCTTGGTATCTCTTCTTTCATTTTACATGTCTACCTTATTACTTTATTGATTGATTGATTGATTGTCTTTTTGAGACAGGGTCTCGCTGTGCAGTTAAGGCTGATCTTGAGCTCACTTTGTAGTGCAGGCTGGCCTCAAACTGGGAACAATCTTCCTACCTCAGCCTCTCGAGTGCAGGGATTACAAGAGTGTGCCACCACGCCTGGATCCCTTATTAGTTTAAAAATGTGAGTCAGATCCCCACTCAGCTCTGTATGTAAGAATGTTAACAAGGTTTACTAGGCCCAAATTTATCTAGCATACCACATCCCCCTTCCAGAATGAAGACATTAAGAGTAACTAAAGTAATTTTTAAGGTTTGCAAGAATATTTAATTGTCAGCTTTTACAGCATCCAATGCTAGACCCCTTAGCAATGACTACAAGCCTCCAGCCATTATCCTAATCATATAATCACCTCAGAATTCAGAAAAAGCAGAGCTTTGCAGAGTACCCATTAAGGGGTAAACCACCCCTGCCCTCCCCCACCCACAGGAGCCAGACTGAGGTATGGACAGCTTCAGGGGCCTCAGTGACTTCTCCTCCACTGTTCCACCACCTGTGTAGGAGCCAGGCTGAGCCCCAGATAACTTTGGGGGCCTAGGTTACTACAACTCTTGCACCTCATGGGAGCAAGGCTGAGCCTTGTACAGCTTCAGGAACCTCACATGGGAACCAAGCTGAATTCGGGAAAGCTTTGGCAAACTCAATGAGCCACTCCTCCCCACTCCCTCACCAGTATGGGAACCAACAGAGCCCCAGAAAGCTTAAAGAGCATTAGTGATAGCACCCTGACCCAACACACCATTGCAGGAGCCAAGCTGAGCACAAGGCACCTTCAGGTTCTTGCCCAGCCACTCCACACTATCACAAGAGTGAGAGACTGAGCTCCAGCAAACATCCACATCTTCAAAAATGTCAAAATTAAGGTTTGAAATGAAATCTCAGACTTTCACCTCACCCAGAACAAGTCCAAGAGAAATCGACACAGAAGAGCTTAGAAGTCATACATCTGAAATTTCTGAAGTGATACTAACTGAAATAAAGAAACAGCTCTATCAGGCCATAGAAGACATCCGATCAGAAATAATCTCTCAAATAAAAAAGAAATGACAACAATAATGAAAGAATTGCATAGAACATCTATATCAGATATAGATTAAAACATAGAAGAGCACAGAAAAATGATGGAAATATTGAACAACATAGGAAAGAATTAGAATTCATGGAACAGATTCAAACAGATAACCAGGAAATTAAAAATTTCATTGAAAACTGGCAAAATCAATGGAATGAAGCTGAAGATAGACTTTCAGACCTTGAAGACAGCATTGTAGGTCATGATCATGAAAGGAAGGACCACCTAAAAGTAACAGGGAATCAGGAAATAACAATTCAAAAACTGAAAGATGATGCAAAGAAAAACAATGTGAGATTAATAGGTGTTAAAGACACAACAAGAATCCACACAAATGATATTAAAAGACTATTTGCAGAATACTAGCAGAAAATTGCCCAAGCATAGAAAAAACCTGACATACAGTTAGTGAAGCATATACAACTTCAGTTAGCCATAATAAAATAAATCTACACCCAGACATAAAATAATCAAGATCCTAGAAACTCAGCAAAAGAACAGAATATTAAAAGCTGTTAGAGAAGAGAAAGAGATCAACTGTAAAGTTAAATCAATCAGGATCATTGTAGACTTCTCAACACAAACCATAAAATCAAGAAGAGTGTGAAGTATTTCAGGTCCTGAAAGAGAACAACTTCCAACACAGATTGATGTACTCTGCAAAACTATCCTACAAAATTAATGGACAAATGAAATATTTCCATGGTGAAGAACCTGAAGATATTCATGAGCACCAAACCAACACTAAGAAGAGTACTAAAAGATATTCTAGAAAGAGATAAAAATTACCACAACTTCGAGAACATCAATAGAAAGGAACCACTAAGAAGAGCAAGCAAATAACAGAGGGAAAAATGAGGAACCAACAGCAAGAAAATAACATGACAAAGATAAGCCAATATATATCAATGATAACCATCAATGTAAACAGTCTCAATTCACCAATCAAAAGAAGCAGACTGGCAGAGTGGATCAAGAAATAAAATCCAACAATATACTGTATATAAGAAACACATTTCACTCAAAAGGAAATTCCTAGCCTGAAAGCCAAAAGATGGAGCACAATACTCCATGTGACAGAAATCTGGAAAAAGCAGGAGTAGCTATTCTGTTTTACAGACAATGTGAACTGTAGATGGTTCTGACCAAGAACCATCAAAAGAAATAAAGAAGGTCACTACATACCTGTTAGGAGAAAACTTCAAGAGGAAAAGGTAACAATCATAAACATCTATGCACCAAATACAGGAGCATCCAACTATATAAGACAAATTTTAATAGATGTGAAAAAAGAAATAAGCAGTAACACAGTCATAACAGGGGACTTTAACAACACTTTGTCACAAAGAGATAAATCAACTAGAGAGAAAATCAGCAAAGAAATAACAGAACTAAACCAAACTTGTGAAAAAATGGACTTCATAGACATTTACAGTGTTCCACCCAACAACATCACAGTACACATTCTTCTCAGCTGCACATGAGATGTTCTCTAAAATAGATCGTATACTAGCACACAGAACATACTAAATGAAAAGGAATTGAAATTATCCCATGCATACTATTGGACCATAGTGCAATGAAATTGGAAATTAATGACAAAAGAAATTGCAAAATCTCCATAAACACATGGAAATTTAATAGCATCCTCCTGAATGAACAATGAGTCACAGATGAAATTCAAGAAGAAATTAAGCAATGTGTACAAACTAATGAAAATGCAGATATAACTTACAGGAACCTGTGGGACACAATGAAAACAGTTCTCAGAGGGATATTTATAGTGGTGGATTCCCAAATCAGAAAAGCAGAATACAAATACACAA
The DNA here is from genome assembly GCF_000276665.1 of Chinchilla lanigera. Taxonomy (NCBI): domain Eukaryota; kingdom Metazoa; phylum Chordata; class Mammalia; order Rodentia; family Chinchillidae; genus Chinchilla; species Chinchilla lanigera. The sequence goes on along the minus strand of NW_004955425.1, from coordinate 17,657,715 downwards.
TCTTTTGCTGTACCTCAAGCTTCTAGTAAAAGAAGAGCAAGTCAAGCCAAAGCACAAAGAAGACAGGAAATCATAAAGCTTACAGCAGAAATTAACACAGTGGAGAATAAGAAAACAATACAATGATGGATTAACAGCTGAATTCTATAAGAAATTTAGGGAAACTTTCATGCCAATTCTTCTTAAACTCTTTAATGAAATTAAAAGGGAAGGAATTCTCCCTAACTCACTTCTGGAGGCAAGTATTACCCTAATACCAAAACCAGACGTGGCCCAACCAAAAAAGAGAACTACAGGCCAATATGCCTAATGAATATAGATGAAAAATTTACCCAATAAAATACTAGTAAACAGAATGCAGGAAATAATCAAGAAGATCATATGCCATGACCAGGTGGGATTCATCCCAAGAATTTAGAGAAAGTTTAATATAGACAAATAAATTAATGCAATACACCATATCATCAGAGCCAAAGAAAAAAATCACATGACCACCTCAATAGATGCAGAAAAAGCTATTGACAAATTCCAGCACTCATTTATGATAAAAACCTTATGAAAATAGGAATATATGGTCTTTATCTCACTCTGATAAAAGCCACCTATGACAAACCAATAGCCATCATTGTACTAAAGAGACAAAAACTGAAAACTTTCACTTTAAAATCAGGAACAAGACAGGAATGTCCACTGTCACCGCTCTTATTCAATATAGTTTTGTAAATATCAGCCAGAGGAATGAGACAAGAGAAAGAAATAAAAGGAGTAGGATAGGAAAAGATGTGAAATTATCATTATTCACAGATGATATGATACTTTACATGGAAGACCCCCCAAAATACACCAAAATGCTGATAGATTTAACAACCAAATTTAGTATCATAGCTGAATATAAAGTTAATATTCAAGATGCAATAGCATATCTCTGCACAAAAAAAAACAAATAGACTGAGAGAGAAATTAGGGAAACCTCAAATTTCATAATAGTATCTGAAAAGTGAAATACTTAAGATTCAATCAAAGAAAGGAAAGAAAATATCTATACAGTGAAAATTGCAGTACTCTCATAAAAGAGATCAAAGAGGATTTCAGAAAATGGAAGGATATTCCTTGCTCATGGATAGGAAGAACCAACATTTTGAAAATGGCCATACTCCCAAAAGTGTTGTACAGATTCAATGCAATCCCAATTAAAATACCATTAGTATACCTCACAGATCTAGAGAAAATATTCCTAAAATTTATCTGGAACCAGAGGAGGCCTAGAATAGCAAAAGCAATCCTGGACAAGAAAAGAAATGCAGGAGGCATCACAATCCCTGACTTGAAATTATATTAAAAACCTATTTTGATAAAATCAGAATGGTACTGGCACAAAAACATACCTGAATATCTATGGAACTGATTAGAAGATACAGACACAACTACAGACACACTCAACCACCTTATTTTTGACAAAGGGGCCAAACATGTTCACTGAAAGAAAGATAGCCTCTTCAACAAATGGTGCCTGAAAAACTGACTTTCCACATGTTGAAACTAAAACTAGACACATGTCTATCACCATGCACTAAACTAAAGTCAAACTGGATTAAAGAGTTAAATATTCAAATGGAAACACTAAATCCACTGAAAGAGAAATTAGGTGGAAATCTTGAAGACATAGGGGAAGGCAAAGAGTTCATGAACAAAACGAAAATGCATGGAAAATACTTCAAAGAATCAACTGGGATCTTATCCTACTGAAAAGTTTTGCACATCAAAAGAAATTATTAACATAATCAAAAGAAAACCAACAAATTGGGAAAAAGTTATGTCCAACTGCTTCTCAGACAAAGGACTTCTATCTAAAACATAAAAGAATTTTTAAAAACCAGACCCCTAAGTTCACAGAACAAATCCAAAACTGGACATCTGAGGTTATTTTCTCTTGTGAAACCTGACTGATGCAAGATTTCTCAGATGAAAAAATACAAATGGCAAATAAATGTATGAAAAAAATGCTCATCATCATTGGTCATTCAAGAAATGCAAATTAAAACCATACTGAGATTCCATCTCACCCCAGGAAGAATGGCTGTCATCAAAAAGTGAACCAGTGACAAATGCTGGAGGGATTTGGGGAAAATGAAACTCTTCTCCACTGCTGGTGGTAAATTAGATTGGTAAAACCACTGTGGAATTCAGTGTGGAGATTCCTTACAAAATTAGGATTAGAGGTCCCACTTAACCCAGCTATTCCCCTTCTGTATATTTTCCCAGAAGCATTACAGACATCATACCACAGTGATACATGTGTACCCACGTTTATAGCAGCAGAATTTGTCATTGCTAAATTTTGTAACCAACCCAAATGCCCATCAATGGAAGAATGGATTGAAAAAAAGTGGTATTTTAATACAGTGGAGTATTACTGAGCTATTAAATGGATATAAACTCAAGACTTTGGTAGGTAAATGGATACAACTAGAGACAAAACTCATAAATGAAATAAATTGGGTCCACATGTGTAAACATCATATTGTCTCCCTAGTGCAAGAACCTGAAAGAGTAAATATAACCCAGAGGGTACAATAGACATTGTGAAAGGGAAAGAAATTGCTAAGGGAAGGAACAACTGGGATGATGGAAAGGATTAAAAGAAAGAAAGAAGAAAGGGAAAGTGTATATATACATATATATATATATATATATATATATATATACACACACACATACATATAAATATATATATATGGAGAAGGATAGCTGGGATAATTGTACTGCTGATATCTGGTGGTTTATTGAAAAGAAAAGTTAATGCTTAAATTTTTTTACCAATTTTGAATGCTTATATCTGGTAATCTGAGCAAGTAATTTGAAGACAACAATATGCAATATAACAACCATTGGTGAATTCTTACCATCTTATTTAATGAAGCTCTGTATCATTTCTAATATTTTTGTTATATTGTTTTTTATTCTCTTTAATGGTTTGATTAGTCTTGCATTTTTATATCTGGTGATCTGAGCAACTTTGTTGAAGATAACAATGTATAATATAACACCCACTGTTAATTCCTATAATTTTGCTTTGAAACCTGTATCATTTTTATTGTTTTTGCTTTGTTTTGTTTCTGTCTATGTTATTTTTATTTTGTCATTTTTTAAAAATTATCTTTAAAATTAACAAAAAAAGAAGTCAACCACCCCTAAGCAGGAGAAATTAATCCATGACAGGAACTGAGACTACCTTCTCGAAGCAAGGAGCTCATAGTAGAAACCAAATCAATCCTTCAAGCAAGCAATGGTGGCTCTGTCAATGTACCAATCAGCTGAGCATTCTTTTCCTCAATTTGAATGGAAATCTTGAATTGGCAAAGGGTGGTTCCCTTGAAGTTAGTGACTCTGGACTTTCAATATCAGTCCTTAATATTTCAGCTGAGTCTTGAATCACATTGTCTAGTGTCTCTTCGTTATTAGTACTGAGCTGTTGGTATTGTAATTCTTAGCATTGTTTGTGGCTTCTAACCGCCCTATTAGCTCCCCTGCTGTCCGAATATATAGTTCCTCTTTGAGGCTCTTTGAAGCCCTAACAGCAACATTTGCTGCCCCTCTAGAGCAGTCCACCACAAATGTCTCAGAAATGTTTCACCTTGGCTGACACCTACCTCTCCAGGGTGCTCCACTAATGCCACTGACCTCGTCTCAGCCTTCATCTTTTTTGTCTCAGGCGCCAGGCCTCAGCCATCGCCCCTCTAGCATTCTCTGGTCCCTGATCTCAGGCTCAGGCTTCTTCTGCACAGCAGCTTGGGCCTTAGGCCTTGCCTTGGAATCAGATTTGCTTTGGCCTTGGCCTTCACTGACAGCCTCAGCTCTGTCTCAGCTTTGGTTCTGTTGGAAGACTCAGGCCTCACCTTTGCTTTGGGCCTTGGGCTTTGACCATCACCGTCCCTCAGTCTCCACTACTGCTGTAGCTATGCATCTCCAGACTTCCATAGACTTAAAAACTCGTAGTTTTTCCAAGCTCTTTCCGCCCACTAGACCCAAGGTAAAATTATGAATCTGGAATAGGATTACCAAAGTGTGGACTTTATAAGGGCCCATGTTGCAGCACAGGGTGATAGTAAGCTGAGGGGAGCCTTCCTTGACTGATGAGAGGGAGAAGCTGCTTATTTAGAGGAGGAGCTGGCTTGCAAGTGCAATGTCTTGCATTTTCAGAACAATTTAAGTATTTTTGGAACAAACTGGAGGGGCAAAGCCCTGCAAAATGGCCATAAGGCAGTGTCCTTAGGAATGGGTCTATTTGTTAAGTTGGTTACAGTCAGGGCCTCCCGAGTGAGTGTAGAGCAGCTAGAACAGTTTCAGCTGTCATGGAGAAAGTTTTTAAAAAATGTCTTATGCTTATATGGAAGTGGGAGGACTAAAACTGGCTGTGTGACTGTTGTGACTTCTCCAGGAGGAACTGCCTTGCTACCCCTGGCCCACTGAATGTAAGGGGTGTGGAGGGAGAGCAAATCGGGCCATGGTGCTTCCCCAGTTTTTGCCACAAGCATGGTTTCTTGGATGCTCTCAGAGAGGTGGCAGCAGTGCCCAGGATTAGGACAGGGTTTGGCAGCCCAGTCAGATCATACCACTTTGCAGATGTCAGGGGGAAGGGGAAGGGTTGGGTCTCAACTTTCTCTACTTCACCAAGACTTCACAGAGCCAGTCCTGAGACGCTAATCAAGCAGACCTGGATTTGACCAGTATTTCCTAAGCTGCCAGTTATGCAAATACCCCAGCCATGCAAGCCCTCAACTCTCGTCGTTGTTCTCTCTTCTTATAAAACATTAAAGCTACTTCAGTCCCCATTTATGACAGATGTTGAACTGCTCTGCGCTGCCTAGCCTGGTCATACTGATTAAAGATGCCTTCCGCCCTTTGCTACTGTTCAACTCCTTACAGGCAGAGTTGTTAATAACCTCTAAAATTACTTAGATAACTGTAAGAAATGTAAGATGTTATTACTGGGGCCCACAGACAGAGGCCTGACTCTGAGTGGCTTAACAATCAGGTTCAGTCCCAACATGAAGAGCCAAATTAACCAAGACAGAAATGATTTACAGTGAAAACTGAATTTATTAATATTTGGCCATAGCAGGGAAAACAGCCAGAGGAATCTATCTTCCTGAACCTACAGCAGTGTTAGACTTTCATAAGAGAGGAACAAAAGCAAGAAATACGCACAGCATGCTGCAGACTTGGCTTATAAATATGATATTTTGGATTGGTTGGCACTGTGATAAGGGATGATGTTTCCTCTCCCAGCATGCGACAGAGCTGGAAAGGAAAAAAAACAATATAGCCTTGTTCAATCCCCCTAATTTTAAAGAAGCCTCTGTTATATTATCAAGGAGGTACCAACTACTGGAAGTAGAAACCATTTTTCCAGTAGATGGATTAAAGCAAGGAAATTGAAATTACTAAAACATGGAAAAGAAGTCACATACAATTGAAATTTAGAACTCAGAGGGGAAGAAATTCCTTGGGATTGCTGGCTCCTGTGGAGTGGAGAATTGCAAAGCTGGTCTGGAGAATGCAAGAAAAAGTGAAAACTGCATTCAGCGACCATTTTTGGAAGAACTTGTGGCTGTCACACTGAAAAAGCAACAATCATCAAGTTAAAAGTAATGACAGATCTCACCTGCACTACCAATCTTCACAGTAATTTAGGATCAGCATTTCATACATCCAGATGTCCATTAGAGACACTTTGGGCTTAAATTTAAGTGATGTGTGATTTTTAACTTGATTTTCCCTTTTATCTTCCTTTGTACCTTTTGTCCTTGTAGTACCTGTACTATATTCATTCCTATCCTATTTACCATGTATAATACCAGATTGTGATTCATAGGGAGTGGCTGTAAAGAAATGATGTCAGAAAGTAGAAGAATGTGGAAAAAAATACACCTAGGAATTTCAGACTTTATGATTTTACAAAATAACTTGTGTGTTTCTTGTAAAATATTGGATAAAATTGGTTTCAACATTCTCAACAAAAATTGGAATGTGTATCCAGGGTCTAATAATCTTCTTCTGTACATGAAGTAGGCAACAAAATAAATTATTTTTACTAGCACAATTGTGTTGGTTTCATAAATATTTTATCATCAAATCCATTTCTCATACAATATCCTTATCACTAAAATTATTTTTTGCCTTTAATAGCATCTGGCAGGTATACAGTGTAAGATGAATAATCAGTGTGAAGCCTTATGTTTCTTTTATGAGAAGTCTGTTGATGCCAAGACTTATAGAACAAATGTCTCATCCTCTAACTGATGCTGGAATATAGCTTTGAAAGCAAATATAATAAATTCATATCTATTAAGTTTCTACCATGTGCCAAGGTCTAGACATTGGGCATATACAAAAGGATAAAGCAAAAAATATCTAGCTCATAGAACTAGTGGTTCTTAGAAGTCAAGAGTAAAATGTGAATAAAGGACAACAAATATGAAAGAAATAATGGAATTATGAAAACACCATGTACAATTCTCTCAATAAATTATTGGGGGATGGTATTTAAAAGCAAAACCACACATCATTAAGATTTTAAAACTTTATCATTATTACTCATAAAAAATCAAATTCTTGGAAAATAAAACAAAATATTTGGCAGATTCAAATAACTTAACTAACATATCCTAACTAATTTTTAACCTGTATAATGTGATTAAATGAACAAATAGAACTTTATTTTATGGGCAGAACAAACAAAAGCTTGATGTCTTCCAAAATTCACACACACACACACACACACACACACACACACACACACACACACACTTATTGAAAAATAAATTATGGTTCCTGCTCCTTTGTCCTAAATATGGAGGAAACGTTCATTGATGTAACATGCCTGCTACCTAATGGCCATCTCACCCATAGAAGGAAGCGTGTGTAGTGGGTAAATTTGGGCTAAAGGATGGCCCCTGAATCTCCCCTTTCTCTATTTAGAATCTGTTTGCTTAAAGAGTTGTACTGTCTAATATTTTATAGGCAATAAATTCAATTGCATATTGGCTGCACTTTCCAGCACCTCTAGCTTTCCAACACCATTAACAACTGACCAGGTAAATTTAACCCTGTGACACAGATTTAGGAAACCCCAGTATTGTTTTTTGACGCTAAGCCATGTCTTTTCATCTACATTTTCCTCCAGAAGATGATTTTCAAAAACATTCACTGTTTAAATTTTTTGTCCCCAACTGAGACATTTATTGAAAAAAAAAAACCAACACTTCCTACACTTTCTAATATCTTCTGTTTTGAGTCTGAAAATGTACTTAAGCACTCTTTTGAAAGAAAAAATACATGTATGCATTAATGAAATTTGAAGAAATAAACTTGAATGGAGAGTGTGAGTGACTTTACCAATCAGATGTTAAAATATAGAGATCTTGAAAATAAAAGAACATATTGCTGAATGATCTGGCCTCTCACTGCAGGGAACATATAATGTGATTATAGGTAGCAGGAAACTCTCAAAAAGTTCAGACCATAAATGTAATTGCAACTTTGTTTTGCTTCCTTTATTCCATCAGCTATATTATGGAATATCTATTCTGAAGTCCTGTTTGAATTACTACCGAGAGGAGAGAGAATAATACAAGAACAGTGTGATGTGAATTTCTCAAATCACATTTCATGTAAAGTTAGGAGTACCACCTTCACAGGTAGGTGAATTCACAATATCATAATACTATGCAATATATTGTCAAGCACAATTTTGTAGACTGATATATTCCCTCAAGCTACATACACCATAAAATATTAGCTTAATGTGATAATAGAGATACATTGTAATGCCCTGATTGATTTCACTTTCATTTAACTGCTGCCTATGAATACATAATTACTACTTATGTTCTAATATAGTAAGGACTAGTTGCAAGTCACATGGAATTGGGTATGCTAGGTCTATAAGGTCCCTAACTTCAAAAGTTATAGATATAATTTTCTGATAAGTACTGAAATCTACTTCAAGAATAAAATATAAATACAAAAATATGACACTGACATGGTTCAAAAAACATGTATTCAGGGTGGCTGTGTGCTTTAGAAGGAAGAATGGTTTACAATAAATCAGAGATGGTTACTAAACTGAAATACACAATTGTGATATTGTGTAGAATATAGAATAGAATGGAAAAAGTTGTACATAGGTACACAATATTATAATTTTGCAACTATATGATCAATGATAATAGATAAATATATGTAATATTGTAATCTCATCCTTAGAGTAAGGGTCCAAAAGAACTAATGGTCTGTAAATCAAAATATGATTAAATGCTGTAATCTTACAATTTGATTAAATTTTAGATGTCAAATCTAAAATGCCCCGTGGCTTTTAATAAAACACAGAAGCTCCTAAAACTTTAATGTATGTTCTCACATGTTCTAATTCTTCAGTTGCATATTTAATGACATTTATGTATTTATAGTTTTATGAACATTCACCAAATAATAACAAAATAAATCCCTATGATTCAATAGACCTGTCTCAGCAAGTTACCCAAATGACAGCTGGGTGAATGACTCTGCATTTAGTACACCACTCATAATCACATCAGAGAGGTGATTACAGAAGCATGTTCTGCCAATCTAATCCGGTAAAATGCATGCTTTTCAGTGGAGTGTTTATTTCTCAGGCCAGAAAGACAAAGAAAACCATAAGCAAAACATCCTTTATTATAACAATATCTCTCTAAGTGCCTTGAATTCCTGAAGGAAAGAAATCTTAACCCTCTTTTAATCCTCAGTTAACTTATTCTTAGGAAATTACCTTTTGATTCATATGAAGTCATGTGAGATTAAAAACATGTTAACATACTTATTTTTTATTTTTTTTAAATTTTATTTTAAAGAGATAAAACAAAACAAAATTTCAAAACAAGACAATATACTATTAGTAGCTGTCTTAGCTACTACATATATGTATATAGCTATCTTAACTTATAAGTAGCTACCTCAACTACTACATATATATAACATATATATACACACTATCTTATTTGCTACATATATATGTATATACACACACTATCTTAACTGCTACATATATATATAGCTATCTTAACTTATAAGTAGCTATCTTAACTACTACATATATATATACACATATGTGTACACACACACACACACACACACACACTTTTTTTGCTTTTCCCTTCCTTCTTTTCTACTTTACCACATCCCAATTTCTCTTTCTATTTGAACAGTTTCTTCCCATTTTACAATGTCTTCTGTACATTTTAAACCTTATTTACTCTTTTAGCTTCTCACGCTAGAGAGACAGTACAATGTTTACCCATGCTCATCTGGTTTACTTCACTTATGAATATGGTCTCAAATTGCATTCATTTACCTATAAAAGTCTCCAGCTTATCCTTCTTTATGGCTGAGTACTCCTCCACTGTATAAAAGACTACATTTTTTTTGTCCATTCCTTGGTTGATGAGCATTTGGGTTGTTTCCAAAATCTAGCTATTGCAAATTGTGCTGTTATAAATATGGGTGCACATATATCACTTTGGTATGAAGTTTTTAATTCTTCTAGGAAGATACTCTGAAGGGGAATAGCTGGGTTAAGTGGGGCCTCCAATCCTAGCCTTTTGAGGAATCTCCACACTGATTTCCATCATGGTTGCACCAGTCTATACTCCCACCAACAGTGGAGACATGTTCCTTTTTCCCCACAGCTCCTTCAGCATTTGTTATGGGTTGATTTCTTAATGATAGTCATTATTTCCAGGGTGAGATGGAATCTCAGTGTTGTTTTAATTTGCATCTCTCAAATAACCAGTGATTAATGTAGTTATTGAATGCTGCAATAAATGTTATGAAATAAAAATTAAAAATAAGTAATGAAGGTATTATTTTGACTTACTAAAAATCTAGCTTTTTAAATGAAAATTTTCAGCCCATGTGGCTGCATGTATTCAGCATTTTATATGGGAAACAATTCTCAATTTAAACATTTCCAAAAAGAAAGTGGGAGTTTCCTAAGTGAGAGTTATTGGACAATGGTTCATTATGAATCTCACTTAGGTTTCTCAACTAGATACATAAATACGTTTCCTTTTTCCCATATCCTTTGTATAAGAACAACATCAATTTACTTTTTTTTGAAAAACAAATAATGGTTTTATTTTCCAAACTCTTACCTTTTGTCCTATATTGATCCATCCTGCACCTACCCCTCCTCCAAATTTCTGATTAAAGATAAAACTATCTTTTAAAATTCTATTCTATACAGTATAGGTGATGTTTCTGCTCTTTACCTTACAAAGCACAAAATTTAATATTTTACAAATAAAACCTTAGAGGAATCTGACAAGAAATTATAAAACCCATAGCAGCTGCCAAAGGGAATCTCTCTTTGTGTGGTGTCATTTGTCCCACCTGCAACCTGTGCTCTTTGTCCTTTCCAGAAGCCCCATGGAGAACGCAACTGTGGCAGAGATTGTTGACTCACTTCCCAATGTTCATTATCCCCTTTCAAAGCATCTACATTTTACTCTATATAAATGGTCGCAACTTTTTTAATTCCCTGTTTTGTAAACCAATGTTAGTCATTGTGTTTGTACAGCATAATTAAAACATTGCACTGTTTCCAAAATTTCATCATATTTTTGAACTCTTGCTTTCAAATTTTCTGTTCTGCTCTTCATACAAAAGAAAACATTTTATATATAAGCATTCATTCAAGGACTATATTTTACTTAGTCCTCATCTAGATAACTCCAATTTTCCAAAGTTCTAGAGTTAGATATATTCAATGATATACCATTGAAAAGTTATAAAATAAGGCTTCAGAGAAAGTTCCTTATAAGGCAGATAGACAGTTGTGTGTGTTCTTCATCTCCCTACTATTTTATACAATTTAAGCATGATTATTGGGACTCCATTATACCAAAATAACTTGAAAAGGAAAGCTAAATAAAGTAGCACAGAGTGAGGGGGAGTGCCCTGTCTTGGTTTGGGGGATATTTTTGTAAGGGAGAACAGTATATAATTCAGGACACGTATGTTATAAGATTATTTATAATAGTCACCCAAAGAATAATATACAAGAGAATGCAGGAAATCTGTCTACACAACATAGACTAAGAATTCAGCTGAGGGCCTAGATCCTGAGATAATGTCCTGCATGAGTCCAGCTGAAGACCTAGAGCTCATAGCAGTGCTTCCCCTGAATCCAACTGGAAGCCCAGAGCCCACGACAATGTCTCACGCAGGCCTGTTTCACGGATGCATGCTGGGAAGGCCCAAAGGTCAGTGGTGGAATCTAGGAAGTCTCTGCCAATGAGATGAAGGATCTGTGCTAGCAGGCTGAGGGATCTGCACTGGAGCCAGGAAGAGATGCTCAGAAGAACCAGAGCTCTCCTGAAAGATACCACAGCCATCCTCAGCAACAGTGAGGTCCTGAGCTCCTCTGATGATCAAGATGGCTGAGTTCCCGTCAGGGAAGCCAAAGCAGCAAGACTTCCCAGGAAATCGGCAGCGCACCATCTTCCCATCTGGAGCCAGGAAGTGATGCTCAAAGTGAGAATCAGAGCTCCCCCAAAGTGAACCAAAGCCATTCTCAGTGCCAACGAGGTTCCAAGCTCCTTGCAGGATGAAAACTCCCAAGTTCATCAGGAAAGCCAGCATTACAAGCTCCTCCAAAACAACCAACAGCTCCTTACAGCTTCTACCAGCTTCCAACAGCTTCTGTCAGCTCCTAACAGCCACTTTAGCTCCCAAAAGCCTTTTTTCTGTCTGCCTCTTATGCTGCTGGCAACAGTCCCCAGGTGAATCTCCCATACCCAGCAATTTAGCTGGGGGTTATAAGTTGAAAACCATTTATCAATCTACTACATGCCCCAAAACTCTGAAAACACAATAAAGATTCAATTCCTATATTAGAAGGGTAGACTCTGGACTCTGGGAGCTTTCTAACTTCTACCTTACAGATTTCATTATTGTTTCAAATATCTGGTGGTAACGGCCAACCATTACTTCCATGTGATACTTCTGCCTATAGAAAAATGCATATTATCAATCTGAAAGACAGAAAAACTGTAATGGATCTAGAAACGCCACTTAAACAGAGCAGGAAATTAAGAGTAATACAATGAAGTTCCAAACCTAGTTTCAAAGGCCTGAGAATATTCATTTTTTTTGTTTTGTATTTTTTTTTTCCAAAAGAACAGTTAATGCTTAATTTTTTTCTTCTTTTAAATTTTTGACTGATTTTGCCTGCTTATATCACACATTCATTAAGATGATTAGTGAATGGACAATTCAGACAAATGATAAATGTTGACTGCTATCACATTCCTAATTTCGGTTAGCAGAAAGCAAAAATATTTGAATTTATTTCACAGATATGAAATTTGTTTCTACAACTGAAGAGATCAGAAAGGCCCGTAGAAATTCGTGGAGACTATTAAACACATATTCCAAGAGAAAACTAAGCAAAAACGTTATTCAGATAGTACTGGTATATCTTCTATTATCTCATAAACTTTATAGATAGGATACAATAAACACAATAGAAGATTAGGACAACCCACAGGTAAAGATGAACTGATATGCTTAAATTATAAGCATCTGAAGAAAACTAAAACCTTAAAAGAAATGTGCAAAATTAAAAAAGAAAAATCAATACTCAAGATAGATCATAGGATCTGACAACTGGTCAGCCCAGGAGCAATCCAGCTCCTTTCCCCTAAATCATGAGACCCAGAAACAGGGCCACGAGGGACCCAACTCCTCTCCTATGCATCGTGGACTCAGCATCTGGTGTGGGAAGAATCCAGGTGACTTACTCTTCCCCCCTACATTAGTAGGAGTAGGTGACCAGGGGAAGGGCACACAGTAAAATGGCAACTAGGGAGCACAGGATAGACATGTGGGACTAGTGAAGTGGACAAGTCTAAAGCAACATTAACAATGTCAGTCAACAGGTGGTAAGTTAGGTAAACCAGCTTTGTGCTAAAATTCAAAGATACATGGAGTAGAAGCAAGTGGATGAGGCCATGTTCTTCTTTCTTTTCTTCAATCTTTCCTTTGTTTTCTTTTCTTTTTTCTTATCTTTTTTTTTCTAAATGGTTAGGAGAACTCTAGCCATAGAAAATTAATCCTATCCACCAAACCCAGAGACTAAACTCAAATAATCCTTTGCTTACTCCTACATTCTTTCTTTTCTGCCCTTTTATCTTGCTTCTCAAAACCTGCATGATCATCCCTTGTCCTCCAGCTTTGCTTCTACTTTGTTTTTAGTTATCTCTATTTTATCCATTATCTTTCTTAAATATTCACATCACAGGGTAAAACCACTATACGAAGAGGAAGTATTTTGTGTACAAGCTCCTAATTTATGATTGTTTCTGTTATATAACTGTAGATTTTGCCCTTATAATTGAACATACAAAATTAACAGCACAGTTTGTCAATTTGTAAACCTTGCTTGATGCTATTGATACTGCTAATTGCACTTTAGCTAAGATGTCATACCCACTGTAACTAGTTGTTCTCCCTTCTGTAATAATACTGGGGAGTAATGGGGTAATAACCTTACCACAGCCCCACACCAAAAGATTGGGGACTGAGCCAAATAGATACCACCATCTCACAATCAATTTCAAAGGTAGGATCTTGGGGCAGACATGAACCAAGACCCTCCCTCTCAGAAGACTTCCCTGAAGAACAGACTTTACCTAGAGAGATCTTGATACTAGTGATATAGCTACCTACTAGAGATATAGCTACCTACAAACACAAGGATCAACACAGAAAACAAAATAATTTTTTGGAAAAAAAATGACAAGTTGCAGGAGTAAAATGAAATGTCAGACCTCTAGCCCAACTAGAACAAGTCCAGGAGACATGGAGATAGAGGAAAATGGAAGATGCATATCTGAAATTTCTGAAATCATAGGAACCAAAGTAAAGAAACAAATCCAGGAGGCTACAGAGGAAATCAGATAAAAAATAATCTTTCACATAAAAAAAGAAATGACAGCCCCCAATCTTCCCCCACCAGTGGATGAGACAACCTGGGCCCTGGACAGCTTCAGCAGCTTTGGTGGCTGCACCCTCAC
>NW_004955425.1:17641099-17642358 GCF_000276665.1 Chinchilla lanigera | reverse complement strand
ATAATCAAGATCCAACAAATTCATAAAAAGAACAAAATATTAAAATCTATTGGAAAAAAGAAACTGATCACCTATACAGATAGGCCCCTCAGAATCACAGCAGATTTCTCAATACAAATCATTAACTTAAGAAAAGCTTCAAGTGAATTATTTCAGCCTATGAAAGAAAACAACTTCTGACCAAGATTGATGATACCTTCAAAACTATCCTTCAAAATTAATGAAGAAATAAAATACTTACATGGTAAAGCACCTGAAGAAATTCATGATTGCCAAACCAACCCTAAGAAGTGTACTAAAAGATATTCTAGAAAGAGATAAAAGTTAACAAAATTTCAAGAACATCAATAGAAAGGAACCACCAAGAAGAGCAAGTAAATAGAAGAAAAAAAGAGGAATCAACAGCAGGAAAATAACTTGACAAAGATAAGCCAATACATATCATTTATAACCATCAATGTAAACAGTCTCAATCCATGAATCAAAAGCACACTGGCAGAGTGGATCAAGAAACAAAACTCAACAATATGCTGTATACAAGAAACACACTTCATTCAAAAGGAAATTCATAGATTCAAAGTCAAAGGATGGAAAACAATTCGCCATGTGACAGGAACCCAGGAAAAAGCAGGGGTAGCTATTCTGTTTGCAGATAATGTGAACTTCAAACCTAGAAGGATCAAATAAAGGTTACTACATACATGTTAGGGGAAAACTTTAAGAGGAAGAGATAACAATCATAAATATCTATGCACAAAATACAGGAGCACCCATTTATTTATGACAAATTTAACAGATGTGAAAAATGAAATAAGCAGTAATACAGTCATAACAGGATACTTTAACATCTCATTGTCACAAAGACATAGATGCACTTGACAAAAGATCAGCAAAGACATAATATAACTAAAACAAACATGTAAACAAATGGACTTAGTAGAGATTTGCAGAGTGTTCCACCCAACAACATGAGAGTACACATTCTTCTCAGCTGCACATGGAATGTTCTCTAAAATATGCCATTTATTAGCACATTGAACATGCTTATGTAAGTGAAAAGGAATTGAAATTATCCCATGCATACTATATGACCATAGTGCAATGAAATTGCAAATTAATGACAAAAGAAATCTCAAAAACTCCATGAATGCGTGGAAATTAAATAACCCCCTCCTAAACAATCAATGGGTTGTAGATTAAATTAAAGAAGAAATTTAACAATATGTAAAATCAAATGAAAATGCAGATACAACTGATAG
>NW_004955425.1:17608273-17634904 GCF_000276665.1 Chinchilla lanigera | reverse complement strand
AAAACAAATCTACACCAAGACATAGAGTAATCAAGGTCCCAGGTATTCAGCACAAGAACAGAATATTAAAAGTTGTTAAAGAAACATCAAGTATAAAAGAAAACCCATGAGAATCATTGCTGACTTCTCAATACCAGCCCTCAAGTCAGGAAGAGATTGGAATGAAATACTTGAAACTGTGAAAGAAGACATCTTCAAACCCAGGTTGATGTACCGTGCAAAATTATCTTTCATAATTAATGGAGAAATAAGTTATTTCCTTGACAAAGAAAAACTGAAAGAATTCATGACCACCAAATGAACCCTACAAAGAGTACTGAACCGAGTCACAGATGAAATGAAAGAAAAAATTAAACAAAGTTTACAGTTTAAAAAAACACAGACATATCATACCAGAACCTGTAGAAATCAATGAAAACAGTCCTAAAAGGGAAATTTATGGTAGTCAATTCTCACATCAGGAAATAAAATAAGCAAAAATAAACAACCTAATGTTGCACCACAAGCTTCTACAAAAAGAAGAGGAAGTCAAACACAAAGCCCATACAAGGGGGGAAATTATAAAGATCAGAGAAGAAATTAATGCAATTTAGACTAAGAAAAAAATACAAAGAAGCAATGAATGGAAGAGTTGGTACTTTGAAAGGATAAATACAATTGATAAACTCCTAAACAACCTTATCAAAAAAGGAAAGAAAATCTCAAATTCATGCAATGAGGAAGGAAAAGGGTGAAATCACTACAGATCCTACTGAAGTTGAGAAGATGATGAATTCCTACTTTAAAAGTCTTTACTTGCATAGGATGGAAAACACAGAAGAAATGAGCAGGTTCTTATATACATATGAAAAACCAAAGCTGAACCAAAAACATATAAATATTCTGAATAACATGATTTGGTAAATATAATTGAAAATATAATAAAAATTTTACCAAGAGAGAAAATTCCAAGTCCAGGTAGAGATACTACTGAATTCTACAAGAAATTTAGACAAGATCAAATGCCAATACTACTCAATCTCTTTAATAAAATTGAAAGGCAAACAATACCCACTAACACATTCCTGGAGGCAAGTATTGCCCTCATATCAAAACCAAAAAAAGCCCCAACCAAAAAAAAAGAACTACAGGTCAATCTCCCTAAAGAATATACATGAAAAATTTTTCAATAAAATACTAGTAAATAGAATGCAGCAAATCATTGAGAAAATTATATACCATAACCAAGTGTGATTCATCCCAGGAATGAAGGGATGGTTCAATATATGCAAATCAATATGTGTAATACACCATATCAATAGAGCCAAAGACAAAAATCACATGATCATATCAACAGATGCAGAAAAAGCTTTTGAAAAAGTCCAACATTCATTCATGATAGAAATCCTACAGAAAATAGGAATAGATGGTCTTTACCTCACTCTGATAAAAGCCATCTGTGACAAATAAATATCCAACATCATCCTAAATGGACAAAAACTGAAAGCTTTCACTCTAAAATGAAGAAGAAGACAAGGATGTCCACAGTCACCACTTCTATTCAACATAGTTCAGGAAGCATTAGCTAGAGCAATTAGACAAGAGAGAGAAATAAAAGGAATAAGGATAGAAAAGGAAGAAGTTAAATTGTTATAATTTACAGATGATATGATACTTTACATAGATGACTCCCAAAACTCCACCAAAAGACTTCTAGATTTAATAACCAAATTCAATAGCACAGCTAGATATAGCTCAACAAAAAAAATCAATAGAATTCCTGTACACAAACAAACTCACCGAGAGAGAAATTAATGAAACTACACTGTTCACAATAGCATCCAAAAAGCTGAAACAGGAATCAACCTAAAAAGGAAGTAAAAATACTGTATACTGAAAATTATAGTACTCTGAAGGAGATCAATGAAGATATCAGAAAATGGAAAAATATCTCTTGCTCATGGAAGAACCAATGTAGTAAAAATGGCCATTCTCCCAAAATTGTTATGCATTTTCATTGCAATCCTGATCAAAATACAATTAGCATAACTCACAGAACCTTTGGGGAAAAGGAATTTTTTAATATTGTTGAAGGAAACACAGACTGGTAGAACCACTGTGGAAATTAGAATAGATATTGTTCAGAAAGCTAGGATTAGAGATCCCATTTGACCCAGCTGTTCTCCTTTTGGGTATCTTCCCAGAAGAATTAAAAATATACCACAGAGATGTATATGCACCCATGTTTATAGAAGCACAATTTGTCATACCTAAACCTTGAAAACAACCCAAATGCCCATCAATATATGTGGATAAAAAAGATGTGATATTTTTATCATGGAATACTACTCAGGCATAACGAAGAATAAACTGGAGACTTTTATAGGTAAATGGATGCAACTTGAGAACATACTCATAATTGAAATAAATCAGATTCACATGTGTAAACATTGTATTATCTCCTTGGTGCAAGAAAGTGAAAGAATAAGTAAGGTCTAAAATATACAGTAGATATGAAATGGGAAGAAATTGTTTAAAAAGCAAAAGGAGCTAGGATGGGGAAAGCAGAAAGGAAGGAAGGGAAAAATGCAAGTTAGCTATACTATTAGTGTCTCTTAGTTCATTGAAAAGGAAGATTCATACTAATATCAACTGGAGAAATTTTATGCCCATATCCTGTACTCTGAATAACTACTTTGAAGATGACACTATGCCATGTATTAACTATTGTTATTCTCCTATTATTTTGTAATGAATTTCAGTTTTATATTTTTAATAATAAACATTCAAGTGAAATATTTTATAGAGCAAGGAGAATTTTTTAAACATAAAATTACATTCATAACTCCTTTTGTTCAGGACAAGGTTTGAATGTAGAGCCTTCAGCAAGGTAATAATTGTTCTACAACTGAGCTACATCCATAATTGTTGTTCTTTTAATTTTTATTTTGAGTCAAGGCCTCACTACGTTGCCCAGTCTGGTCTTGAACTTATAATCCTCCTGCCTCGGCTTCTCCAGTAGCTGAGATTATAAGCATGTGTCACCATGTCTGGACAACTCTCCATATGTGGGAGACTAACTAAAAATCATAGAAATTAAAAATGTGATTTCCAACTGTCTGAACTTTTAGTATTATTTCACTCATTTTATAAATATTTATTGAGGCTTTCTTCTAATTTTCAGGTTCTACTTCAAGTACTAAGTTAGAATAGAAAACAAAACATAATAAAGTTATTGTCTTGGTTATTTTTCCTCTCATTGCTAGGACAAAATACCTGACTCTTAAAATTAAGGGAGGAAAGGTTTATTTAGCTCACAGTTTACAGAGGTTTCAATCTGTAATCAGCTGGCTCCAAGGCAGGGTGGCATGCACAGGGGCCGCACTTCCAGGTGGTAGAAAACAGCAAAAGCAGCAAAAAGCAAAAGAGGAGAACAGTAAGGTTCTTTTCCTCCCTTATACTGTAAGAAGGTTACCACCCTCTAGGATGGGTATAGCAGTAACACCATCTCTGTGCCCTCCTATTGCATAGGATGAGGGCCCAGGCTCCCTGCTGAGCTGCTTAGTTAAACTTCTAGACTTCTCAAGTTTGCACAATGTATCAACCATTACAGTTATGTTTTAACAAGACTTTCAGCAAATAGAGATACAGTGAGTAAAATCCCCCCAATTGTCCCTATAACTCTCTTCTCATTAAAACCTACTTAATCAAAAAGAGGGAAAAGAAAAATAACTAGAAAGAATGGAGTCTACAGAGAAACTAGCAAATGAACACAAATGTAAAACAAAATCTGAAAATGAAAATGTTATCCAATGCAGGAAAGTTGAGCCTGGTTGAAGGACATCTTCAAGAGCAGACCGGGGCCTTATAAGGCCTTAAAAAGGTATTTCTCATAAGGAGATATTTCAGAAGGCCAAACTTTTATTTTAGTAAGGCAAAATGTTGATTTGATTTTGACAAACCCCTAATCCCACAGGAAGCCATAGAATGGGACAGAAAATGGACTTCTGAGTATTTGAAGATATGCTTTTCTTGTTAGGAGTAAACAATTACAATAATGGGATAAAGAAAACAATACTTTGGAATCAGCTCTGTAGTATGTATTTTTGATCAGGGAACTCATATTGTGTTAAATCCAGTTGTTTCACTTTAATCTTCATTTTACTAGGCATTTCAATTTCATTTCAAAAAATAAATTATTCTCTCATGAAATTATTTTTTCATTTCTCTCTTGAAAATCTAACCTATACCATTTCAATCCTATGTTACTGGTAACTACTCCTTACCATCCTTTGATATATCTTCTCCTTCTCCATAGTGTCTGAAAGCTCCATTGTCATAGAGTTAACTTACAATTCTTTTCTTTTCCTCTATTAAAATTTCCTGTTTTACTGGGGACTCGGCTGTGTAAGAGTTACGATGCTGAACTAAGCCCCACAGTCTTGAGGCCTGTGTTGGCCTGCTTCAGGAACAGAAATTATCTGGAAAGCTATATGTTTTCTGGCTATGTGGTGAAAACTCATAATCACAATGCTTTCAGGGCAAGATTAGCTAAGGACAACAGAAAGAACACTTGCTCCCTATAAACCTGAGCAGTCACCTGTGTATGGAGACAGAATTGTTTCCCTTTTAACCTTTATCTATTTTGAAGTTGCACCTGTTCTTTATTTCTCAAAATCACCTTAAAACATATCAAAAATGATGCATGACCCCATCCCCCTGTGCTTCTACCTGGCTAATAAAATTGAATTGAACATGGTGATTGGCAAGCTTGTTCTCTGGAGGCAAGTCTCCTCCTTGTCCTCTTGCATTTTGAAATTTTGTCTCTTTCTTTTGTTCTTGTCAACCCCCAGACAGGTACCCAAGGTTTGATCAGCCTCTAGCACTCTTCAATTGATGTCATTTAGTCCTACCATGTGTACATTAATGACTCCAAAATTTATTCACAACATTAATGTCTCCTTGAGAATTTAATAACTGACTCCCTGCCTAATGAGAGCCTAACAGCTCTCATTGGCTGTCCAATAGTCAGCTAAAACTAACCATGGTACTGTTCAAAAATAAATTGAACGTTTCAATCTTTTCCATAGTCTCATATTTCCTGAGAGAAAATGAAGTGGTTATGTAAATTCATAAAATTATTCAGGACAAAGGCATACTTGTAATTCTTGAATACAATCTACCTTCCATATCTCTACAAATAGAAAGTAGAAGATTGATATGAACCCTGTTGTTGAATTGAGTCATAATATGATTGAATAATATAATTGAATCATAGTATGAAATCCTAGAGTAGACAGATAGATTGCAGATGATAGATAGATAGACTGATAGATAGTTCATTATTAGGTTGATAGATATGCATGCATGCATATATAGGTATATATGAATACACGCACTTGTATTTTCTGGCTATATATACAGAGGAGGCCTAGAAACAATGAGCACACTTGGTGCTCAGGTCTTGGCTTCTAAACACCATTCTTCAACACTTTTGAGAAATTTCTCATTCAAGGACCAGGACAGCGAATGTTCAAAATGAACACAGAACACATTGTGCTGCCAAGAGTAAAGATGTAATTTATCTTTAAAGACAAGTTTGTTGAAAGAACACAGGAATCAAAATGAAGAAATCCATAATGGCACAAAGGTTGAATCATTTTATCAACTAAACGTTCACTTCCAGCTCTGAATTTTAAAGCCTAGATACACCTATAGACAATAAATTTAGATGGATGTTTGAAACAAAACACTGGAATACTCTCATAGTATTTCCTACAAGACAAAGTATATATATATATATATTTTTTTTTTTTTTCCTAACTGCAGAAGATAATTTAGTAACTTCTGGTCCAGGAACTCAGCACACAATTATAATCAGTTGGTCAAGGTTACCATTCAAACCAAAAGATACATTGACTTCATGTATTCTTTGATAAGATGCAGTTGAAAGCATCTATATTGCTCTTGTTCTATTCTTAGCAAAATTATATATATCCCTCTCATTCCAGTCAAAGAGAGCCAGAAACAACAATAAGAAATTAAATAAACCTGAACTGAAGTATACTCTACAAAGTAACCAGTCATTTTTCAAGAGGTACAATAGTTTGCAGAAACACAAAATATCAAATGAACTACTGAAAATTGGAACAGATAAAGGAGAAATAAAGGATCCAAGTAAAAAAGACATCATGGAAGAACAGGTGAAATTTGAATAAGAAGCATTAAATTTTCTGGTTTTCTTATTATGCCAGAGTTATTTAAGATGTTAACATTAGTATGGTTGGTTGGGAAAGAGAAACCCTGACTATTTGATTCTTTTCTACAAGTCTGAAGTAAGTTTAGAACAAAAAGTGTTCCCAAATGAAACAAACTGCTACAAATATTGCTCAGTCTGTAAATATTTTACATCTATACTCTTTGAATGTCAGATTTCTCTATGATTTAAAGATAAAATGTGATAAAAACTTTTTAAATGTTTACCTAGGAAATACTTGCTTTCTGACCCCTTACAGGGCTCACCTTTCTAATTTCATGGTGAAGGATGAAGAAGGTTCTGAGCAGAGTCTTATTCCTTCTAGCAGGGAATGGATCAGAGTTGAAATGAAGAACATTCATCTGTCTTCCTGCGATTTCAGTCCTCTGATATTGTCCTACTGTGTCTCTCTATTTGCAAAGTTCCCTGCACAACTGTATCTTCTCTGTATCTTATCAGCCATCCAGCAATACTGCAAGATATTGCAATCAGTAACACTTCTCTGCATAGCCTCTCTGGCTTTCAAATTATTTGTCAAGAAGGTGGAGCCTTTTTCCTGATGAGGCAGGAAAGACATTCTGGTGTCTGAGACACCAGTGAAAAGTGCTGGCTGTGTCACTCTGGCCATCTCACATGGGAAATATAAGGACTTGAAGACTTGAATCCCCACTGTCCCCTCATCCAAACGCTCCCTAACCAGGCCTTACTCAAATTGGAATTCAAAATAAAAGAAATGACTTTTAGCCGGGCATGGTGGCACACGAACTCAGGAGGCAGAGGCAGGAGGATCGTTGCAAGTTAGAGACCAGCCTGGGCTACAAAGTGAGCTCAAGGCCAGCCTGAACTGCATAGTGAGATCTGTCTCAAGACAAAAAAAAAAAAAAAAAAGACTTTTGAGAAATTCAAAACTTTCATTTTCTTATTTTTGTCTTTTGAAATGAGAGATAACCTACATGCTTTTTATTAAATGGCTAAATAGTATTCGCTGCATACATACTCCATTTCTTTATCCAGTCATTCATTGGTGGACATTTGTTTGATTTCATATCTTCACTAATGTGAGTAGCGCTGTAATAAATGTGAGTGTACATACCTCTTTGACATGCTGATTTCTTTTCCTTTAAATATATACCCAGCAATGTGATTCCTAGAACATACAATAGTTGATAATTTATCCCAAATAAGCAGAGAATATAATGGTAGTTATGAGAAACTGAGGTGGCTAGAAGCAAAAGGACCTGGGAAGATGCCAAACAAAAACTATGTAATCGTACAGGAGTAATATATTCATAAATGTCTATAGCAAAGTAGAGATAGAAACTACAGAAGAGATCATTTTGGGTGTGAGGGCCACAAGGAAAATATAAGTGAATGAAGAAATGCAGAAATGCATAATGATTGTTAATGACACTGCAGTTTCTTTTTGGGGGTGATAAAAATGATCTAAACTTGATTGTTGTGATATGATAAATGTTCAATTATCTGAAGACATTGAAATCATTGAGTTGTACAATTTAAACTGATGCATTTTATATTATGTGAGTTATATCTAATAATACTTTTTTTAAAAAGGAATTTCAGCACTAAATAGTCCAATAGTCTCCATGAGAAAGCCTATGAATTTGATTGGAGAATATATAGTTATCTAGAAAGAGTACATTGAAAAACAAAAGGAGTAGCTCTAGAATAAGATTTCTGTAGAATTAATGGCAACCTAGATGTCATTATTTATAAAGTTCCAAGAAGAAAATGATGATATGGAAGTAAATCCACCATGACCAAAAGTTAATACCCCAAATTTAGGGATTTTTTTCAAATTCTTCTTTCAGGATTTTTCCTCCTGGAATATAAAAGAGAAAATCTATCTTCTTTCACTGAATTCTCACCCATATCACATGATAAAAAATAAAAAAAAAATTCACTGGAGTAAGAGGTGGTTTTTGCTGTTTGCCTGCTAGCTGAAGAAATTACCTTAGAGATATATGCATCCACATTTGCCACTAAATTAGATGTCCTGGAGTTTTCCAAGTATAAACAGTGTAAGCTGAAATGCTATTCAGGGGTAAAAGTCAGACCTATCAACTTGCAGATTCTTTCCTGAAGAAGAGGTCCAATCTATATTTTTGCATCTAGTAAAACACTGCGTGAAGTGGAAATCAATTCCTAAGTTAATTTGAACCTAAAGCTGTTTGAGTATCCAGAAGTCTCACAGCAGTTTAAAGTATTTTCTCACAAGATTACATTAGGTACAAAAATATATTTATGAAATACAAAGGTTACACATTGAATTTATACATATATATATTATAATAATACAGCTCTGCACCTAGCATACTGATGTAAATAAAATTTCACTAGGTTTTCCTAATAATTTCATATCAGTCACCATTTGATTAAAAAATGAAATATTAATATATTAGCACAAACTGCCAAAATGGTCATCACCCTTACTAGCTCTGATTTCTTTCCCTCACAATTTTCCCCACTTCATTTGTATTTGCTAATTTCAAGTCAAATATTAAACAAAAACATATAATCAAATACATAAATGGCAAGTGGAGATTCATTAATAGAATGATCACGCCATAATTATAATTAATTGAGGTTTTGACAATAAAGAATTCTAATATTTTTAATTTAGAAAAGTTTCTCTCTTTTCCTGAACTAGATTTAAGAAGATTCATGCATTTCTCAAATATCTTGCATTTGAATATAGCTTGTTTTTAATCAAGCAGCTATTACTTTCACCTAATGAAAACTAATATGGTGCATGTTTTCCTTACTCCTAAGTTAGAGGTTATTGCAAATTTTAGGGGGATTTCATCAAGTCTAGAAAGAAAATAGAATTTCTTATGAGCAAATGGTCATCAAAAGTAGAAAACCATCTGAGGTTTGATCTCTATTTCTCTTTTCTATGCTTTACCATAATTTTCTCTAACACTGACTACATTTCTAGTTGGTGGGCTCCTCAGTGAGCCTCTTGAGGTTCCTAGAACTCACTGAGGAATCTGACAGTATTCTCTGAAGTTCAATTTCGTATTTCTAAGGAAGAATATCCAATTTTCCCATCCTGGCTCAGTTCTTTGTACAAAAGAGAGAGACTGTGAGGAGTACACAGTATTATAAAGGGCTCATCTATGGGAAAAGAAAGGACCATACTCTCCCCTACTCGGAGGTCTTATTAAAGAACAATCAAATAAAACAGTTATAGAGCATTGTCCTGAATAAATGAATAAAGAATACAGGGAATGCTGCACTAGATGCTGGAAAAGTGAGGGAAAGATTCTTCACATCTTCTAAAAGGAGCCATTCCTCTAAACATTGACCATAGCCCAGTGAGTGTGATTTCACACTTATGACTTCAAGAATTATGAGAACAAATGTATGCTATTTTATTTATCAGAATTTTTAGAGCAGTGAAAGGAAACTAATACATTCAAACTTATGAATAAAAATGTGAAAATTTAATTTGCATCTCTCATGAGATGAGATGAGAAAATAAATAGAAAACACAAATGACTACTGATGTTGAACATTTTTTCATGCATTTGTTTGCCATATGTGTAATACTCAATTTATTAATTATTGTAACACTTTTACTAACCTGCTTTAAAACTGCTTTATTGTTTTTATTTTTATCTTTCAAATGAAGTTTTTAAAGTGTGAAATTCTATTATTTTATTATCTTAAGTAATGTAAAGGAAAAATCACACCAAACAATACTTTATGGAGACTATAGTCAAGAAGAAATCTGTCTAACATTTAATCAAGCTAGGAGAAAAGCGAGATTGTCTTAGTTAATGCTTACTGAACTACTAAACCAGATAGTTATATCTACAGAATTTTCCACTTCATATATTAAATGTTCCCTTATACGTTCCATGAAAAATCTGAAAGTTGTGAAATTAGCATCATAAAATTAATCCTTTGCATTAATGAAAAGACAAAACTGTTTTAAATTAAAAGGTTGAATGTATCACTTTAAACTCCTAAAAAGTAACATTGTTCCTAATAAAAAGTAGTGGTTTTTTTTGTTTAAGGTATTAGAATGCAAAATATATTAGAATTTTGAAATTATATTTCTCTTTAAAACGGAAGATACTTAAGCTTTAGAGAAATATTAAAATGTTGTGTATAATAGGAAACCATCAAGTTGAAAAGTCTAAATTTAAATAGTAGAAGAATATCGGTGATTTTTGAAGAATAATTCTCAAGTGTCCTTGTTCATTAGTTGATATCCAAAATATTTGAGCAATATTATGCCCGTACTTGGGAAAATAAAATTATTGAGGAAAAAGTACAAAGTATATACACACTAATATTTGGAAAATAACATTGTAATAGATCCTTTAAGTGACACACTAGTGACAGGAGGGGAAGAAACATAGGGGCTTAAGAAAGTACATCTTGTTGTGCATTAGGAGTGAGGTACTTTACATCAAAAGGTAATATTTCAGATGTATCAAGTGATGACACATTAACTGTTCCTTTCCATAAAGCAATAGAAATTAGCAGTACAATGATCCTAGCTATCCTGTGTATACATACACGTATTTTTTCTCTTCGTTCTTTTTCCTCTGCCCTCCTTCATCCCAGTTGCTCCTTCCTATTTGAGCAATTTCTTTCCATTTCACAATATCTATTGTACCCTTCAGGTTTTTTTACTCTTTCAGGTTTTTATAGCCGTGAGGAAATATGATGTTTACACATGTGAATCTGATTTATTTCACTAATGAGTATGGTCTCTAGTTGCACCCATTTACCTATAAAAGCCTTTAGTTTCTCTTTCTTTATAGCTGAGTAATACTCCACTGTATAAATAAAATAAATAAAATATTTTTATAAATAAAAATACCACATCTTCTTTATCCATTCCTCAGCTGATGGACATTTGGGTGGTTTCCAAGATTTAACTACAGCAAATTGTGCTGCTATAAACATGGGTGCACATATATTGCTGTGGCATGATGTTTTCTGTTCTTCTACACCATCTTGTATGGTGAAGCTCTGTATCATTCATTTCCAATTTTTTTTATTGCTTGTTATTTTCTTTGATTGTTTGATAAGTCTCGCATTCTTACATCTGGTGGACTGAGCAACTTAATTGAAGATAACAGTGTGTAGTGTAGCAAACATTGTTAATTCCTATCATTTTGTTTTGAAGTCGTGTATCAGTTTTGTTGTTTCTGTGTTGTTTTTGTTTGTCTTCATTGTTGCTGTTTTGTTAGTTTCTTTTTCTCTTTAAAATAAAAATTTTAAATAAGGTAATATTTAAACTATTGCTGAAAATTAATAGAAAACACAAAGCAAAACAAGGGTTATTAAGTATTTTCATCAGAAATAGCATAAATTTCTTTAAAAATAAAGTTTAATTTATCAAGGTTATGTAATATTCACTTTTATAGAAGAAAAATCATAACAAATAACAGATAGAGTTAACCAAAGTAAAACTGTGAAAGATCTTGTATGCTGCAAGAAATCTGGAGACCTATCTTTGACAATACAGAACAAATCAGATATTGATGATTTCTTTATTGTTATTATTATTATTATTATTGAAAATATAGGGCAGGAGCAATTTTTTTAATACAATATCTCCATGACAATATAGAGAATGTGGTTGGCAATGAAATGAAATAGAGAGATACCTAGCAAAATACCCAGGACAGAAATCTAATTAACAATTTGTGTTAAAGTTTGTTGTTCAAGGCCTACTAGGTAGTCGATGCTTATATTTATTCTTTCAAGTAATTCTCAGAGAAACCATTTTAAATCATTATTATGGAAATTTATAGCTGATACATCTCAGCATCACAAATCACTCATTGAAGACAAGAATCATCCAACAAAGCTAGAGTCTGCATATTCAGGAAGGATTATCCTGAAAATTTGAACTTATTCATATGACACTGGCAGAGCTGTAAGAAAATTAAAGGAACTCAAGGCATCTTAAGACAAAATCTTCAGGTAGCCCATTGTCACTGTTGCCAGATTCTCTTAGTCAAAGAAGTCACTGAATTAGCTCAGTTCACAGAGTGAAGTACTATAGTCTACCTCTCGATGGGAAAATCTGCAAAGTCACATTGGAGTGTAGCTAGGAGAAATGAAAATCTGGAGACATTTTTATAACAAACATACCAAAATAGTTGAGTCTTAGAATTTTTCTTCCCTGCCCTAGTAATTGCACTACTTAAAATTAGCAGGAGTGGAGGACTGACTTGGACAGGAACTGAATTTGCGTTTGCCTCAAAGTTTTTGCAAAAATAGTATTTCAGTAAAAGTTTAAACAGTTTCTTAGATGCTGGTTCCCAGATACTTTTGTGAGTGGAACATTGTATGCTCTGTTAGATACAGTGAAAACCTGGAAATTCTTGCAAAAGGAGAGAAATGGAGTTAACCAATTACTGTGTTATATACAACAACATGATTAACAAACATAGATTCCTCTGGCTTTGAACATTGTCCAAAGTTTTGCCTTTGGTGTAATCTTGACACAAGACCAGATCTTATGACACAAAATCCTCTTTATTTATTATCCACTCATCTGTGTATCTGGTCAATAACTTCTGGCTAATAAAGTCCTGCAAGCGGGATTTTTCTTAGCTTTCTGTCATTTAAGTAAGAAGAGTGGCATGTATGGAACAAGTCTAGTTACTACTGGGATTATATATGCACTCAACAGCTGATATTCAGCTTCCACATTTATTGTGGTTACCTCTTTATTGAGTGGTGTCATAGTGAAGGCAGCAACTGACAGTACATTAGGAGTATTAAAAATGACTGTTTTGTATGGATGTGTTGATGTGACTAGTACAAATCGAAGAAAAAATGCATGAGAGTATTATAAAGATGGTTCAAACAAAGTTGATTTTGAATAGAATAAAAATAGCACAGATTAGGCTGTATAATGCCTACAGGAGGGGGCATTAGTGTTACAAAGAGGCAGGAAACTTGAAAAGAAAGTAATGCAATGAGAAAAGTTGTGGGAAGATCTACAGATATTTTTATAAAAAGAAGAGCCATAAAGAAGGATAAATTTGAGACATTTTTAGACAAATTGGTGCACCTTGAAACTACAGTGTTATGTGAACTAAATCAGACATTCAAGCTTAACTATTACATTACTTCTCTTATATGAGAAACCCAAAATACAGAAAAAGAGCAAGATAAAAGATAGAACTATGGAGATAGGTCTTTTGTAAAGGGAAAAGGGACTAAGAAATAGAAAGGAGAAAGGTGGAAGAGGAAGGGGATGGAAAATGAATTAGAATATGTTATGTACACGTGCCAACTTCCCACAGTGCTGCAAAGATGTACTAATAAAAGTTAAAATTAAAAACTAGATTATCACTGCCAGCTGAGCTCAGTGAACTCATTCTTTGGTGAGTGTAACAGAGAATGGAGAGAAGTTTAAGTACAATGCACATGGACATTGTGAAATGGACTTCTTTAGAGACAAAAATAGTGAACACCCGGGACCAGTTACATCGGAGCAGTGTGGCTTGTGTGGATCTAGAGAGCTCACTACACAGATGGTTCATCAAGAGTACTGAGCAGGGTCCCAGGCAAGGAGTCAGATTGAAACAGTTTTAGACAATAATTTAGAAGTGTCTGTTTAAGTAAATTTACCCAGAATACTGTTATCATCAAATGCTGCACAAAAGTATACTAATACTTTTCAATTCCAAGTGCTTTATGATCAGTTTCATTAGTTATCTTTCTTTTTCTGAGCTTGCCCGAAGGTTCCAGTGTGCAAATAATTCTCAGTTAGTTCTCTGAAAGTGCATTAAGTCTTTGAGTGTATGAATGCTCTAGGGTAACATTCAATCTCTCAGAGTAGTCATTTACTAAATAGTAGGGTGGGGTGCTATGTCCTTTATCCAAGGAAGTGAACTGCAGCAAAGAATTAAGGGAC
Organism: Chinchilla lanigera; assembly: GCF_000276665.1. Classification (NCBI taxonomy): domain Eukaryota; kingdom Metazoa; phylum Chordata; class Mammalia; order Rodentia; family Chinchillidae; genus Chinchilla; species Chinchilla lanigera. The sequence goes on along the minus strand of NW_004955425.1, from coordinate 17,620,754 downwards.
TCCTTCATGTTCAAAAAGCTCATTACAGAGCTGTGGCAGCAGAACCAATGAACATAGGGCAAGAGTACTGCATAATAAAGAAAAGCGGGTTTCCCTTTGATAATATATTATTTCCAATTGGCTAATAAAACGGGAAAGAGCATGTAAAAAGCATGCAATTTTGCTAATTATATCAGCATAATCTCTGCAGTCTTCTCCAAAAGTATTCAATACTTTGGGCTATTTAAATCCATTTATCCCTTTTTGAAAGGAACTAAATGGAAGGCATGCATTCAGCGGTAGATATACTGTAGTTCTCTTTTTATCTACAAAAAAGGATTTCTTTCAGACTTACCAAATATCTTGTCTTCAAATAACAGGGATTCATTTTATATCAATTCATGTTGTCCTGTCTGCCAAAGTGATCCATGTTCAATGACTTTTAAAGTGATTAGAACAACTCAGAACAATTGTTTTCCCACCCAAGCTTTTATGAAAGCAGAGAAATTGTTTTAATATTTTCAAAAGCATCCATTAAGATGACTCCATTTAAAGCACTAAGTGGTTTAATGGCATTTTCTGTGCTATTCAAAATATCCTAACCATGAAAAAGAAAATCAGCTGATATGTAGAAGTCCATTAATTTCAAAAGATAAGCCCAACATATAGAACTTTACTGTGACAATTAGGAAATTTTTGACTAGCTAGAAAACTTCTGAGTAGTTAGTACACTTATCTTTCTAATTTAAATGAAAATGAATACAACTATTTATCACTCCAAGTGTTTAATTGAAAATAACTTCATTGGATTAAGTATAGTGTATAAATCAGTATTGCGGCATAGATGGAATATAAACAGTGCACAGACATAATGCATCTATGAAAATATTTCAATTAAATTAATATGAAGTCTAAACAAAACAAATACTAGACAGATCTGCAGGAAGGGGATGTCAGGTGAGAAGTTATTTCCATAAATCATGTTAAAATCAAGTCTGGTTTTTGACCTATAAGTTGTACCGATTTTTTCTATCAATACTGAAAGGGAGCAAAACTATAAGTAACAAAATTCAGTAACTACAATGAGATCATATATTGGACTCACAGGAAGTTATCACTTGACACTTGGCTCCCTCTGGTTTTATTTCTTTCTAGAAATAGAATATTTCCCAGGATGTTTATTTATTTTGAAGGATACATTATGTTAGCTACCAGCCTTCATTTATTTCTCCCTAAGTTACCATTTACTTTACACAAAATAATTCTAATAACCAAGTCTGTTTAACAGTAGTATTAAATATAAACTTTAAGCTAGCTTTTGAGTAGAATTATAAGTACAGGAGAATGTCCAAAATATATACATTTATCTTTAGCTCCCCCAAATCGTATATCTAATTTCTACTTTCAGAACAATTGAAGATGAATATTCTAAATCTTACAAGGAAAAATTATATGCATAGCTACTTCTTTATCATACAAAAAGGCAATAGAAACAGATTTGAGAATTAAGGTATTACTAGTGTCTGCTATCTTATGTTAGTTTAATATAAAGCAAAAACCTCAATTTCAATGAATAATTTTCACAAAGCAATGCCATGAGCCATTTTCAGCTTTCACATTTGCATTTTTATTTATACTGTTATATCTTACATCATGCCAAGAAAGGGTAAAATTTTACTAACAGAGTTTTCCATTTTCTTAAATCTATAAGACCAAATACACCAACTTTTATGCAAGTGAGTTGACCAAAAGGAAATATAAAGGCACAATATTAAAACAAAGTTTGCAGGGAAGGAGCAAATAGTTTTAATGCTAAAGTCTGAATAGAATTTGATAAGAGCAGTAAAGCCATTTTCTCCTTTCTATTCCTCTGGAATTGCAGGTAACATGGGAATAAGCAAGCATTATGGGCACAAAAGTTTAGACTCTGTCAGATATACACACAATTCAGACTAAACCACACATTCCAATATTACAGTTCTTTTAAGTTTTTTTCTCTTGAAAACACAATATAATAATGTTACAGGAGCAACAGAAATTGCTATGGTTGCAGAAATACATACTGACCAAGATACTAAACATTAAACATGAACATTACTGATTTACTAACAAAAATATAGTGATGAGAAGAGATGGGAAAATGGTGACTGCTTGCACAAGTGCTGTATTTTTCACAGTGGGATATCTGCTTCCACCTAGGACAGTGATCAGTGGCTTATTTTAACAAAAAGAAAATGAGATCGGGGGTTACACAAATGTCAATATGCTACTTATGATACTGTATTTTGATTTTCCGATTAATACCACCAGAGTAAATCATAGATACATTAGCTCTCTCTGCATTACTCCTTATCAGTTCATATAAACATACAATTATATGATAAATTTTTGAATAAAAAATACAAGTTTTTCAAATAAGAGAGTTTGACATGTCCTGCCTTTCACAAGGGATCAGAGATGTTGATGAAATGGAAAACCCACAGATTAAAAAATGTTTAACAGCCTAAAGGAAAATCCCATTCTGCACATGTTTTAAGTATACTAAGGAGAATAGATTAGGCAGCACTGCTTTTGAAATAATTTTAACTCAGCTCCCAGGAGAAGGTGGACGTGGCAGCACATGGAAGTGTGTCAAGGACTCGGGAGGGAACAGTGAAGCTGGTCAGGAAGAATGGGGGAATGCGGAACTGCGGCAAAGGGCCTGTATCCTGGTTCCCCCAGGAAATCAGGAGAGGCAGGATAAGCAAACTTAAGATGGCTAGTCTGAATAATTCCTGTGTCTATCCCTAGTTACCTGGTACCTGACCTTGGGTCAATACAGACAAGTGCAAAGTGGTTCCGTTAACTCCATAAAAGAAGTGGTTAGTGTGTTGTGTCTTGATTTGCTGTTTTGTATTGGAAAAGAAAACTCTACCTAAGGGGAAAGAGGAAAAGAGGTGGAAAGAAGCCAAGGCAACATGACCCACACATGGCACCAGTTTGTCCAAAACAAGGGATATCCACCTTATGCACGTAACACAGATTCTGAAACACAGAAGGTACAGAAGCAAAAAACATGGTTAATATGATATTTAAGCATAGAAGTGTAAGTTTTCCTGGAAGCATAAATAGTGCAGGCAGCCAGCATGTGCCAAACATATTGGAAAGAGATAGACTTTTAACATGCATTGAAAATTTGTGTATTTCAAGTGCAGATGTGGAACATTGGGAGATGGAAAAATTAAGTACATTTTATGAATAGTTGAATAATGCTCAACTGAATACATTAACTTATATGAATATACCTAGGTAATTGGTTTTGCATGTTAAAAATATGTGGTATATTTTCACTACACCATTTATGAACTAGTATTCTTTTAAATATGTAACTTATGGGAAAATTATATAAAATTATATTAAGGAATTTAATAAGCCTAAAAGAGTTAACACAAATAGTAAATGTTGAAAGCACAGAATGCTTGGTGAGGCAAGGCACAAGCTGCATAACTCGTTCACTCCACCCAAATACAGACGCTTCATTCCTTTAGGAACTTCCTTGTAAGTCTTTTGGACATGGCCATTTTTTCCTACAATATTCAAGCTTTTCCAGTAACCATTGCTTGAATCTATTTCCATCTCCTTCAAAACTCACACAAAATTTCATTAGTGTCAGAAGCTTACTCTTTCTTCTGAGCCTGTTCCCCAAAAAATACCCAGTTGGCCTTGCTGAGGTGGAGGAAAGTCTTTCCTGCTTCACCCTAATATGTGAAGCCCTTCCCAGAGTGTCACGGGACCCCCTGCCTGGTGGACTTTAGATGTCATAACCTGCTCTCTACTTCAGTCAAACACATTGTTGTGGTTTCCACTGAGAGGTCCTCCTGAAGCCTCAGACGCTCAGAGATGGGGCTTTTGAGAGTTGGTTGGATCATATATGTATGAAACCTAGCATCTACCTCAGAAACAGATAGAGCTAAAAGTGATTTTAGAGGTGAATCCTAGCTAGAGAAAGTAAGGGACAGGAAAATTGCCCTGGAAGAGTCTATCTCCCTCTCTCCTCCCATGATCTTTCTCTCTCTGTCTCTGTCTCTGTCTCTGTCTTTGTCTCTGTCTCTCTCTCTCTCTCTCTCTCTCTCTGACTGCAATATCATAAGCTCTTCTTCCTCTACCATGCCTCTCTGCGAGGCTGCTCTGCTTTTCAGCCAGTGGAAGATGGGGTGAAACCTCTGAAAACTGAGCCAAAATAAATCTCTCCTTTAATTTGTCAGTGTTGGGTTTTGTGTGTCAGCAAAAATAAAAGCAAATAAGATGCATATTATCCCTGGTATAGATGAGAGAGGGTGGGAAAAATTCAACATGTATATCAGGTACTCAAGTCAATACAGATTATTATGAATGTGTCTTATTCAGGAAATATATCAACTTTAATTTTTAGAAATAAATAAGCAATAGTGGGTGGGGTCACTTAGATTTCTACTAGAAATTTTATTTGAATGAAGATATCACAGTTGATAATTTCTCAACTGATAAATTTACCCTCATTACAATTAAAAGCATCAAAAGAAACTGTCATATCTAAACAACCAATAGGATATATACATATATATATGTATATATCAATTGGTAGGTGTCCTGTTTTGTTTGATTGCTACATACGGTTTCTATAAAACCATGAATAAAGATACACATACTTGGGTGTTCATATTCTGACTTCGTTATCATAGACATCTGCTGCCTACACTACTTACTCCTACTTTCCCCAACCTTTGTTAAGTGTGATCTAGAGAGATTTATGGCATATACTGTTTAGTATAATGTACAATATATGTATAGACACATAATACTAAATATATCTATTTAAACATAGAAATAATATATCTCACATAGTATATAACATATATGTGTGTATTAGAAAAATGCATGTTTAGAGAACATATATAGTCTTTTCTTAATAACAAAATAGTACATCAATTATTCACATAGAAATTTTATTGTATTAGGTATTAAAAGTAGCTAGAGATAATTAAAGGATATGGAAGGGTACACATAAATTATATGAAAAACTGATACATTTTATGTAAAGATTATATTTATTTGATTATTACATACATATATATCATATAATAATAATTAGAGAAAGAGAGAGAAAAGGAAGAGATTGTTTTGATAGCTAATCAGAAATAACACTTTATTTTCACTCTAGGTTTCTCATAAGAGAAACAATATGATATGTAGTTTTGTGACTGATTTATTTCTTAATATTATGATCTCAAGGTACATCCATTGTCCTGAAAATGACTCAAACTTGTTTTTCTTTATGGCAGAGTAGTATTTCATGGTGTTTAAATGCTACTTTTATTTATTAATTCATCTGTTGATTTAGCTATTATGAGTTATGCTGCTATAAATGTGGGTTTGTATGTATGTCTATGATAGCATGTCTTTAACTATTTCAGGAAGATACCTATAAGGAGAATAGCTGGGCCCAGTGGAATTTCTAGTTTTAGTTTTTTGAGGAATCTCCATACTGGTTTCCATAGTGATCGTACTAGTTTACATTCCCACTAGTAATGGGAAAGGGCTCCTCCTCCCTACACACATCCTCTACAACATCTGCTATTGTTTGTTTTCTTGATATTGACAATTCTGGTAAGGGACTAGAGGGAGGGTGGGGAAGGAAAGAGAAAGAGGATTAAGAAAAGGAATTAACGTGTGCTATGCCCATATACCAACTCCCCAGGAGGAATGTAAATAATTTGCACTACACACACACACACACACACACACTAATAAACTAAAAATAGTGACATACATTTCATTTGCTTTAGTCAGCTCTCCTATTCACAATTTATAAAGGTAAAGCTTTAATTTAAGTCATTGTTTGGGGGAATTCAGTCCATAGGCAGCTGGCTCTAAGGAAAGCACATCATGGCAGAGTGAAGCTGCTCAGCTCCTGGCTATAGAACAGGGTAGGGGAGGGACACCCCACGGAGGAGCCAGTGAAGGACCATACATGGTACCCAGTGACTTTATCAGCACTAAAATTTGAAAACAACAGCTTCACTTGCTTTGAAAGTACAAATTTTAGGCCACCAATCCAAATCTGATGTCCCCAGACACCTTGAAGCAGCTGTACTAATGAGGTGGTTATTTTTAACCCAGTGAAGTATTCCTATCAGGATTTGTGGTCATATCTTTAATTTATAAAAATATAATTGAAAACCAAAAAATCTATATAAAAGTGAGTTTAGCAATAGGAAATTATTAATTTAGTAGATACAACTTAGAACATCCTCAGTTGGGCTGGGGATATAACTCAGCAGCATAAGCGCCTGCCTAGCAAGTGCAAGGTCCTGAGTTTGAATCCCAGTACCAAAAAAATAAAACCAAAAAGAAAAAAAACAGCCTGCGTTTCAGAACAGACTCTTCCACCTAATACCTACGCTACAATACAAAAGTTTTTTAATCTTTCCCTGTCTTTTGTCTGGAATCACAATATAGAGAAAATGGGTCATGCATAGAGGCATGTTATGGGGATTGTGTGAGAGAGAAACATTTATTTCTTTAACACAACACTCAGTAGTTGTTAGTCTTGGGGACTTGAGTGCTATAACTGACAGAAGTTCCAGGGAATGAAACACAACAAATTTGGAAGCCAAGGCAGAGTTCAGTACATTAAGAAAATATCTTTTATTTCTTTAATCCTCAAAGCTTTCTGGAATATGAATTGCAGCCTTAGGAGATAGCTCTCCCATCACTGGATATGAAAATATCTACAAATTTTGCCCATAATTCACTCATAGAAAATTACATTATTTGCTTGAACTGCTAGAGCATAATGATGATATACGGCCGTATTTGTCACATGCATAACTCAGTTGAGTAGCCCTGGCATAGACAACATGGTTTAGGGAGTGAATTGGTTAATAGTGTAAGCATTATGATATAATTCAGTAATATAATAAAGATAATAGCAACATTTTTATAATATATGCCTATTAAGTCCATTGTGGGAAGATATATTATGAAAGAATAAGTCCTACAAAATGAGCAAAACTGGGAACAAGTCCTTGCTCTCTCATTTTCTAGTTTCATTTTCCTGGCAAGTCACTGAAATCTCTGAGACTGATTTTCTTACTCTTAAAAAAAAAAAAAAGAATGAAAATATCTGCCTCACAAAATTGCTGATATTCTTCAACTCCCTTATTGTGTTGCTCTAAACCTCCTAAGGTTATAAACAATTGATTGAACACCCCACTGTTGCCTAGACCTCCCTGATGATAAGAGACACCGAGGAAACTTGTTCAGCACACAGCCCCACAGACCCCTCCTCTGAAGATGCTGTTTTGAGTCTCAGGTTTCCAGGTAAATAGAACTTAGATGATTTTTATCACTACTAAAAAGCAATCGTTTCACTTGTTTTTAAAAATACAATTTCAGGCCATCAACCAAATCTGATGATTTAAACTCCAGAGGATATGCCTGATAACTATAATTTTAATCAGTATTGGAGGTGATTTTTATGAATAGACATGTTGGATACCTTGAATGATTGTTAAAGTCTCATCTAGCTCTGAAATTCTGTGATACTCTACAGATTATATTTTGAATCAAATTTTATAAGATATGTACTATCCTAGCTAAAATGTTGTTTCCTATCTGAGTGGTTCAGATTACTCTCAATGACTGCAAGGTATATCATTTAGTAAAGGAAAAAGGGCTTTATTGCTTGTCCTGCTATTTTCAATTAGGAAAAAATCTAAAGATAATAGCTTGACATTTTTGTGTGTGGCAAATAAAATTAGCTTCTTTATTGCCCCTTCTCCCTGCAAATACTAATTAATTATGAGAGAAATTCATGCTTTCAACTGCTCATTTTGGAGCATATATAAACTCCTGAGAAGTGAGTTATTTCTTGGTAATTATCCTGTAATCATGAAAAGCATTAATGTTTAAGTATATGGTATCTTGTACTTCATTGGATTACATAGTTCTCTACTAGTGCTCATAAAATGGCATAAGCCAAATATGTAATATGAAGCTGCTACTTGATTTCACTTAATATGCATAATGGTGTACAGGCATGTTTGATAAATAAGCTTAATAATCACAGATTATATTTTCCTCCAAACACATTCATGATATCTTTTTGTGTCATCTTACATACTAGAGGGTGTTTTCACTGCTGGGACAAACTGTTCAACACACAAAACCTAAAGGAGGAGAGGTTTAATTTGACTCATGGCTTCAGAGGCCTCAGTCAGTGGTTAACTAGCTACAAAGCAGAAACATTACGGCAAAGGGCAGAGGATAATGTGCTGGGCTCCTCAGCCCAAGAGACAGGTTGTGTGGTTTGCAATTGGAAAGGCCATTTTAGTGGGACTCCCAGATATTTGTAACTCACATCCTACCAAAATGTTCCCTGGAGCTACAGGACTCAGGTTTGCCCTACTGGATATTGTCTTGCTTTTATTTGATTCTGTTCTTTTCCCTAACCCTCCTACATGGAAAGAGAATGTTTACTCTGTTCCATGGTATCCTGGGGTTGTGTAATAATATTTTGAATTTTACAGTGGCACACAGCTAAAAGTTTGCCTTAAGTCTCAAAAAAGAATTTGGATTCAACTTTTGAGCAGTCCTGGAACTTCTGAGATTGTGGTGCAAGAATTCATGGGTTTTCAGTTATATGCAAGATAGCTGCATCATGTCATACAGAAATATGACTGGGTTGCTGTGTCTATTGGTGACTATGGTGTAAGGAGAAAGGATTTGGTGTCCAGTTGACAAGTGCGGACTTACATCAGTTAGTCTTAATTATCACACTGACTGGAGTAAGAGACTCCAAGAGAGCTGATTAGATCATGAGGCCACTGTACCCATCAGCAGATCAGTCCAGTGATGCTCACAGCTAACTATGCTGTCGGGAGGCAGGACCCAGTGGGAGTGTGCCTTTGGAGGCTGCACCTCTTAGAAGGTGCTCTTCCCTGTGTTCTGCCTCCTGGATGCCCGGAAGTGAGCAGCTTCGCTCCACCACACCCTTCTGTTGCGATGTTCCTGCCTTGGACCCAGGAAATCATACACAGAACCCTCTGAAACCATGCACCAAACTAACCTCTTCTTCTTTAAGTGCCAGTTGTTCACTTGTCTGGAATTTTGTACCAGCAGTAAGAAGTTGACCAACACACTTCTCATTCCCCATCTAACACTTTCAAAATTCAACTAAGACAATATTTATCCCAATTTGGTTTGGGTGTGCTATTCACAAGGTGTAATAAAAACAAGCAGTGTATGTTTAAAGTGTTACATTCAAATACACACTGCCAATAATTGCCTGCCAAATACTCTCCCTATGTTCAAGCACACTTATCCCATTATTCTTGCTACTTTCTGAAGGAACGTGGGAACCCTCTTTAATGTCTTTAGTTGTACTGCACTTGCTATCCCTGTTCTCTGTTTTTTTTGTTTGTTTGTTTGTTTGTTTGTTTGTTTGTTTCTCCCGTACTGGGAACCGAACTCATGACCTTGCGCTTGCCAGGCAGGCGCTTTTGCCACTGAGCTAAATCCCCAGCCCCCCTGTTCTCTGAATTTATTGAAAACATTAATCATTAATTTGTCATGATCATTTTCACCTTGTGGAAGAGCCAGAAGCCTCAATACCCCAGATTCAGTGAGTAAGGTGGATGAAGACACACATCATAATGTTTTTTGAGCCTGCCTTTCTATTGGATGGCACTCAGCAGCAACACCATTGTATTTTTAATTAATAAAGTGAATCACAAACAGGACTTCCATAACTGATCTGGAAACCAGCAGGAGGATGGGATAATAATATCTGAAGCAAAGGAAGAGTATTTTGAGAAGGATTAATGGCAATGCCTCTTGATGTAATTCTTTTATTTAAATATTCACTATATAAATTTATCAAACATTGTATATTTACATACAACACTCTGCTTCACTCTCTCATTATAGCAGAAAGGTAAGATCATTGTTATTAATCCCTGGTATTACTTTTTCAGAGTAAAAACTTTACATTATTTTTAAATATAAATCTCAAAAAGCAGTGTTGTGCCTGTGAAATAAAATACTAGGTACTTAAAAATATTTACTGAACCAATAAATAACATCCCCGAATGATGGCTGATTTAGTAATGAAGTGAAATATATAAATATGCAGACTTAAGCTTACTATATTATACCTGTAAAGAGTAGAAATCCCAACTGAGATTTTGAAATAAATCCAAGAGCCTACTGTGCATTTTAAAATCACATGTAAAATCATTACATTAATATTTCAAACACTTGATATATGCCACAAATAATTTGTGGTTTTTGATGTTACACAGATGAGAAATGTCCCAGAAAGTCTTATGGGATAATAAGAGGCAAAAACATGAAAACAGTGTAGGTGACATAACTGAAGTCTGTATGGTTGTGGTTCTGTAAGGGGAAGGGGACCCAGTACCAGAAATTGGGAGACGGCTCCATGAGGATAAGTCAGGAAAAAGTCCACAGAGAAGATAACATTTTTCATAGAACTACGTATGCCAGAAGACTTAAGGAAAATTGAGGGCCAAGATGAATATTCGCTAAACTGGTAGCAGTGATGAAGGAAAGCATTTTTCAATATACAGCACTGAGCTGAAATCTTGGAGTAACAAGGAGAAAATGAAAATGAAAATGAAAAGGCCAACACAGTCGGCAAAGAGTGTCATCTTTATCGTGCCAAAACTATGAACCTTTTCAGTAAATAATGTGAAGAAAGTAAAGAGATAAACATCAAACTAATAGGATCAGATTCATATTCTAGAAGAGCAACTTGAAAGTATAACAGAAATGGAACAGAAGGTTACAAACCACAGACCGAGACATCGGTTAGGAAACTGTGTCTCTGGCCCAGAAGGCTATAAGGACTTTCTGTTAAATCCTTAACAGGGGTTTTTGGAAGAGAAAGCTTAAAATTTTTTTGGAATGAATATTTTCTATAATTAAATCTTTGAGAACATAGAATCATATATAATTATACCAAACAGAGGCAGGAGCACAAATGAATGAATAATCCATAACTGGTTTCTAACAAATTCGTGTGGGTGACTAGATGAACAATGAACTTTTTCACTGAAATAACAGACAGAGGAAGAAAAACTAGTTTATTCTAGTGCCACAGTAAAAATCTTTAAATGAAGAGTTTATGGAAGGTGGTTGCCCCAGTTAATATTAGCTGTCAGTTTGACTGACCAGCTCGACAGTGGACTTATCCACTGTTGTTCAGAGGTGAATGTGTTATTAGGGGACAGGTTTAGTGGAAAGATGTGGATCCTTAGGGGATGAGCGTCTTTTGAGGGTGTATGTCTGCCTGGCCCTCATCTCCTGTGCTCTGCCTGTGAGTGCCACAGAGTTAGCAGGTTTGCTCCATTGCACCTTTCTGTCATGTTTCCACCTTAGAGCCAGGCAAACGTGTGATGAAACCTATGAAACTGTGGTCCAAATTAAACCTCTCTCTTTTAAATTGTGTATGTCAGCAACAGAAAAGTTGACCAACACAGTGGGAAAATATTTTGTGTTATTTAGAGTAGCGGGACTAATTTCCTATTAACCTGGGGAAAGCAGAGCTAGCACTAGGGAGTTATCTAGGATAAAAACACACATTTTAGATTAAACTGTGCATCAGTAGGCCACTACTTAGATTAAAACACTGTACTCTACCTCTTGCAACAGCACTGTGTGCCCTGGACAACTCTGGCAGAAATGTTGATGGCTCACTCTTTCACGGTTGGATGGCAAACTAGGAAAAGGCCTGCAACGAAAACCAGTCAGCGCTGACACCTCTTCTCACATACTCAGCCTCTAGAGTTGTGAAAAATACGTAAATGTTTTTTGTTTAAACCACAGAGTCTATAGTATTTTTTGCAGCAGTCTGAACTAAGACATTCATAAAACACAATTTCAAATTTCTGTCCATAAATGTATCCTTCTGTCCAGACAAGTGATTAGCTTTTTCTGTCATGAAGGAAAAACTTAATTGTCTAAAGAAAATAGCTTAAACTAGCTGTTCTAATGGAATACCAACTTAAAGCTTCCTATTTGTAAATGTTCGTATTTTTGTTTGCATTTATAAATATTTATAAAGTTTCAGGCTTTGAATTCTTTACTCAGTGCAATTCTCATAAGAATTTAGTATTTTATAGGCAAAGAAAATGAGGCTTGAAATCTCAAGTTACCCTTAAATCCAAGGGAGTGAATAGCATGACAAAGAGGGATCTTGGGTTTAAATGAACCCATGTCCTCATGATCACCCACCAGAGTGCCTGCAATCAGAAGTTTTTCTCTTGCAGAAATGAATTTGGAACATGGAGATTTGTAGGTGCACATTTGTTCTAACATGGAAAATAGTTAAAAGAAATAAATGCAGGTGAGCAAGTGCTCTGGTAGCTGCTGGACCCGTGGTGCAAGTCTGTGCCTGGCCCACACTGCCACAGTTGCCAGCTGAAACTCTCAGAGAGAGCCAGGTATTTCCCATCTACTT
>NW_004955425.1:17512723-17602484 GCF_000276665.1 Chinchilla lanigera | reverse complement strand
AATGGCAATTGGGATGTGGGAAAAGAGAAGGGAAAGGAGGAGAAATTTTGTATATATGTATATACAGGATAGTTAACATAGTTGTTCTACTGTCTTCTATTTCTTTGCTGAAAGAAACTGTCAATGAGTCCTTGCTTGATCAATACTGCATGTCTCTATCTGTTTTCATGAGAAACCACTTTGAAGATATCAATATGTAATACAAGTGTTGTTAATTTCCTACCACTTTGTAACTCCGTATTGTCTGTTCAGTTCTTTTGCTGTTTTGTAAAATGTTGTCTGTTTGTTAATGTTTTCCTCTTTTTATGTTTAAAATAAAAAAATAAATAAATAAATGCAATCTAAGCTAGCTTGTGAAAGTTGGTCACCATCCCCACTGAATAGCTTTCTGCCTTTGACAACTGAATATTTGATCTAAAAAAGACAAAATACTCAGTTGTCTTCTTTTTAAATCAAAGTGGTATTGTTTTAGTCACATGGGTTTTTCTCAAACATAATTAATTTTATAATCAACTCTTTCAAATTTTCTTTAAAAATAAACACTTCAAAATGCAGCATTGTTTGAAGATGAAAAGATTAACAATTGAAAATAACTGGAGGCAAATAAATAATCTAAGACCATTATTAAAGTAGTCTTATGATTCCTGCAACAAGCATAACTGAAATAATTATAAAAGCATTAAGTACTGTTCACATTGAATTTCCCACTATGACAGCATTTATTTCTTTGTTTTGCTTTGTTTTGTTTTCTTTTTGAGATAGGGTGTCACTGCAGAGTTTAGGCTCATGTTGAACTCACTATGTAGCCCAGGCTGGCCTCAAACTCACAGAAATCCTCTGCCTCCTGACGAGTCAGCCTCCTGACCACTGGGATTGCAGATGTGGGCCATCACACCCAGATCATGATAGCAATTTTTAAAATTTCCTGAAGCATATTTTTGTTTTGTTTTGTTTTTTTTTCTCCGGTATCAGGAACCGAACTCACGACCTTGCGCTTGCCAGGCAGGCACTTTTGCCGCTGAGCTAAATCCCCAGCCCCTCCTGAAGCATATTACTGAGAGTTCTTTAATCATTCCATAATGTGCTTATTGTCTTTTAAATTTTTTCTCCTTCTTCTCCTTCTTCTCCTTCTCCTTCTCCCCCTTCTCCGCCTTCTCCCTCTCCCTCTCCCTCTCCCTCTCCTTCTCCTTCTCCTTCTTCTTCTTCTTCTTTTGTATCAGGAATCAAACTCAGGACCTTGCACTTGCCAGGCAGGTGCCTTGCCTCTAAGCTATATCCCCAGCCTATAGGACTTTGCTTAAAGAAGATAGTGTGATCTGGGACAGCTCCTGAAGACCATCACACACTTAGCTCTTCTAACATAAGACAGTAACAGTGTAACCAAAGTAAAAATATAATGAGGAAGACTAAGTGAGTCTGTCAAACATTAGTGCTGTGTTTCTCTGACATCGTACTTAATCTGTGGACTGATCAGAGCCACTCTTTCTATTCTTTGGAGGGAATGTATACTCAGAGTTAATGCATAAATTTAATGGAAGGAATAAAACATGACCTTGGGTTGCAATACAGAGCCTCCTGAAACTTCTAGACAGACTCTGAACATAGCAGGGATCAAGCATTACAAACAATAGCTGCTCTTATGAATGTTATAATAGATACCACTGCAAATTGGAGGCCAACACCAAAGTGCTGAAATTTAGCAACTATTACATCCATTGTTTCTATCAAGGCAACAAGCAGAACCAATTAATAAAGCAAATTGTAGTCACAAATATATAGTTATTTTTATTGATTGGCCCAGGATTCTGTGGTTCAATTCACGACAGACATCACAAAGAAGCACGCAACACCAAGCAAACAAGATTTTACTGGAGCCTATTGTCCAGTTCAAAGAGGACAGTACAGTGGTAAAGGTGCTTGGACTGCCTCTTTGAAGAGGTATCAGACACAGGTTTTGTAGCTTGGCTCTTGTTCCTGCACAAGCAGGGTTGTTGTGCATGGTCCAGGCTATTTGTATTCATCTCCTCTGATCTCTGAGCATTAAGGTCTGCATTTGGTATACATGGTGATTTGCCATCTGTTGGCTCCATTTACCCCTGGCTGGCTACAACCTTTCCAAAAAGGTAATACATTGTTCAGAGCCAGACCTTGTGTGCCTGGGAGGGTCATGGGAAAGTTGCACTAGTACAAGAAAGTTGGCTGCTAAAATAGAGCAATTCAAGGGAGTGGACCCTGTTTAAAACAACTTAAATCAGGGAAAGGAATGTTAATAGGGGAATTCAGGTCCTCTCTATTGCATCACAACGTGTATCAACAAAAAATTAAAATTATATTCACAAGTACTTTAGACAATACTGTTTGCCTTTGGCTATGTGCTTCAGCTCAGAAACTAGGCTTCACGCATTGTCTTTTCATCATCTTATTTTTAAGAGAAGCTTTTCTTTATCATTTGCAACAGCATTACCATTAATACAGAAAATTTCTCAGCTATTGCATTCATTCATGCTATTTTAATTATTTCTTTGTTTTTTAATATGCCTAAGCACTTGTATAAATCTGAAACCTCTATTTATTCATTTTTCTGTACTAAAACCATTTCTACTAAAATAATGTGGCATTGTATACTATGTTTTCCTCTTTATTACAAAAATACACAATAATAAAGTGTCTTTTGTAATGACTGATTGGCAAGACTTGGAACATATATGAGCTGAAATTCTTAGGTTTTATTCAATGAAATAAATGTGTTAAAAACTAATATTCCTAGGAAGAACTTATCCCTGCATATGTTTCGGATTGATGCAGAAACATGTGGAGACCTGAAGTAACGCTGAGGAGGGGAGGACTTCTACTTACGTCCATCCGAAGAGACACAACTTCTCCAAGTTTCCATTGATTCACAGTGATGAAGAGGCACAGTTAATCACGCAGAGGCAGTGAGGATCTGGGTCAGCAGCAATAGGCACTGCGGGGTTCTCCAGAGAGCTGTGTAACCACAGGCATTAATACAAAACCAATAAAGCTTGAACCCCTCCCACAGGGCCAAAGTGGAACTTCAGGGTCAGTCAGCAACATGAGAGCTTACTGTGTGGGTGTGACATGAGCAGAAGAGAAAGCCTGAAGAGGAAAACCAGAGATGTGTTCAGTGCAATACAGCATGTGAAATTGTCAGAAGCAGTTTGGAGACACTTTTCAGGAGCTAATTTCTAGTAAATAGATACATGGGAGTTTGATCTTTGAGAGAAAATAAAAAGGAAGAAGGTGGTTCTAATTTTCATAACAATAACTATAATTTATTTTGTTCAGGTTTTTCTTCAGGTTGGTACAAAATTACAAACAGCTTTGGAAATCAGTCTATTTTAAAATATTCTTTGCAAATAGAGAGTAAAGAGCAGACAGAAACAATTTGTCAACACCATCTGAAGAGTTTTCAAACTCTAAAAGTTACTAAAAATGGATTCTTAGGACTCATTCTGGAACTGTTTAAACACAATCAGAAGTCATAAGAAGCAGAAGTCTAATTTTAACAAGTTCTTCACATTATCTTTATATGGCCAGTCTGATAACTGCCTGTAGATTGGTAGCTGAAATCTCTAGTATTTACTAATGAAATAGAAAATGTCTAAGTTCCTATCAAGTCTATCATGTTATTGCTTTAATTGTGCCCAAGTAATATCTATGTCAAACGTATATTCATTATGAGCACGCAAATTGCTATGAAAGTAAAACTTGTTTTCATTACTGCACAAGAAAATAGTACTGCAAGTGGAAATTTACACATGCATCATAATATCAGAGGTGGCACTGATAAAATAATTAGACTGAGATTTTAAATAAATAAAATTAACTCATTTATAAGCCTTTTTTATATACTTATCAAAGTTATTCATTATTTCTTAAAGTTTTTACATGAAATGACAGTTTACAAAACAGCAAACTAATATTAAAAGCTCAGATATAAAGTGTTGCTCCAGATTCTGTCCAAATTTTAATACAGCAGTTATTAAAATATACACTGAACACTTCATAAATACACTCTGGTTTGGGGGGATTCTTTTTTATTAGTACGTTTGCAGTCCATAATATTTGGGCATAAGTAGAATGTTTTAGAAAGTTTTTGTTTTGTTCTAAAAAAAGAAGTGTGATTTCTGATTTAATCAGAGTGAAGTAAGACTTTATTGTGTCAGAATAGTTATGCCATTTTCAAAACGTACATTCAATAGACTATATTTTCTACAATATTCATTCTTTGATGACTATGAGCTGTTTCTGAGATGTATGCTAAGTATCAGAAATATCTGCTTTACACCTCTTTTCACTTTCTCTGTGAGCTTTTGTAAACAATTTCAGTGCTGACACAAAGAGGAAAGTATATTGAAGATGATGCTAAATAATCTATTGCTAAGTCAAATCTTACAGTTTGGCTGCATTTGCTACTTCTCTGAGGAGGACAAACTAAATTATCAGTAAATTTCTCTTTGAGGAAGAAAAAATTGAGACTACTATCTAAAGTAAAAATTATCAATTTTCTGATACATATTTTGGCTTTATGAATTGAAATGCAGAAAGGTGAAAACCATTAACTTTGCATAAATAAGATTAATTCTTTTTTGTCAAGGTTGATGGAAAATCAGTCAGGTTCTTTCATGGAACACACTTACTACCCCCAGATTTTGTCCTGTCAAGATTCTGAAATTTCTGAGTATCAAGTCTTTGAGGAGTCAGTTTTTCCTTAGCCACGCATGTACACATGTCACTGTGCTACAGCCAAGAAATATGTAAATATTGGTGCCTTGGTCCACAGAAGTATTGACATCTTTAGTCCCACAGTTTGAAAGTTCCCCTGCCATGCTGGAAAAACTGGAATCTTTTACAAGGTTGAGACTCTGGTGCCTAAGACCTACTTTTCTAGGTACCTGACAAAAATATCTTTTTTAAGCAAAACACCTTCTGTGGATGTTTTCTGAAAAGATATTCCAGTTCTCACTGTTCAAGACTCCACAAAACTTCTCTCTCTAGGGTAGGGGAAACTTGCAGTGTGGAAGAAGCACTTGTATTTCTGAAAACCTATTGTCATGCAGCTTAGCTATAAGGAGAGAAACCAAAAAGTTTTCAAAGTGACTTCTGCTTTCAGTCTAAAAACATTCTTTGAGAAAGTAAAGCAAAAGTTTACCTTCTTGAATGAGGAGAAATGGAAGGAAAAATGCAGAAAGTAGTTAATATGCATAATAAAAGTTGGTGACATGTTTGGAATATTTTCAATTAGGTTTTCCAGGTCAAATACACAATCAATAGCATTAATCATTAGAGAAATGTAAATTGAAGCCACAGTAAGCCACTGGCACTAGGATTGTTTATATTAAATAGGAAAAACATAATACTATGAGCTCAGAGCATGCATAGCAATTGGATTTCTCAAATACTTTTGGTGAAAACAACGTAACAAAATAGTATAGCTCTTTTAGAAAACAACTGGAGTTTTCATATGAAGTTAAAAGCACACACTTAATGCCATAGCGTTCTGCATTTGATATTTACTCAAGTGCATGAAAATTTTATTCACACACAGCTGTACACAGATGTTTATAGTGTCCTTATTCATAATCATAGAAGACTGAAACTAACCCAGATGGTCCTCAACTTGTCACTGAATAAATTCACCTGTGGAAGCATTCACAGTGAAACTCAAAACCATCATAAAAAGACAGTAACATAGATTGACCACAAGCAATTATTTAACAAAAGAACCTAAATACAAAATGCCACAAACCATATAATTATACTTGTATGGTATTCTGAAAAAGGTAAAATTAGAGGACTATGAAACCCATCAGTGGTTAACAGGGAAAGAATTGGGAAAAGGATGAACTACCAGGTTCACAGTATATTACTCAAAAAAAGATGAATATTATTGCATGCAATTGGTATTTCAATGAAAGAGGACATTTTTATTTAAAGAAAATTGTTTTTTATTAGTATGCGTTTGCAATATGTAATGGTTACATTTATAGGTAGTATTGGCACGTGTGCAGAGTATATCTTCATTCTTTTTTCCTTCCCTCCTTGCTCCTTCTAATTCTTGGTCCCCTTGCACTTGCAAAAGCTCTATTTTCATCATTTTCCTCTTATTAAATGTTATAACTGTAACATAAAGACTTTTGGTTAGTTTCCTAAAGCAGTTCTGTATAAATGATACCTTAAGCTAATTGCAAAAAAGTTATGGCAAACTAATAAACACTAGTCACATTATTATGCATATGTATGCATATATACACACTATATAAAGTATTTGTAATAAGACTAATAAGTCATTGTAAATATACATGCATAACTGTAACCATTTTTGTGGTATGCTTATTACTTATGTTAATAAATTATGAACATATTTCTAGCTTTTCCATAAATTCATTTTAGTATTTTTAGCATAACAAAAGGAAGCTTATTTGGGGAGAAAAGATGGGAAAGAGAGAGAACAGACAGCTACCATGAGGTAGTGGGGAGCTTCAGAGCTGAAAGCTCTCATTTTAATTATTGCACAATAATCTTTTAGCTGAATATGTCATTTAATTAATCTCTGAATGTGCAATGAAATTTTCTTCTTTTTTCACTATTGGAATGTGGAAGTTTTTATTCTTCCTTGTCAAATTTAGTTGACTACTGTTATAGATATTATATTAAGGCTTTTGTAGAAAGCTGACAGAAGAAAATAAACCAGTATAATTGTTGCACTTAGGATTCCATATTTTGGTTGAAAATTTTCAAAAGTGTATGCATGTGTGACAATAACACAGTAAAACCCAACATTTTGTGAAGGTATGACATCCTCATATCTCTCTATATAATGTTTAAGAGTATAGTTTTTGAATAGTTGAATATAAAAATTTTTTAGAAGAACACCCCATTTGTTTTTACATTTCTTTTGTATTCCTATCAGAAATCATGTAGGAATAGGAGTCTTATTCAAGTTCTTGTAGAAAGAAAGGAAACATCTTAATAGAAAATAAAGGTGGCTTCTATAAATAAGAAGGTAAGAGGACAATTCATTAAAGTGCTTTAATTATAAAAATTACAGATAAGGCTGCTTTATTCTCACTGAACATGTCCTTTCCCATCCTCTGAAGAGTTTAGTGGCTGTTTTATTTTTTTATCTCATTACAAGCTTTAAAAGTGAATTACCATTTTAAAACAGGAAAGGAAAGAAAGAAGTGGGGAGAGAAAATTAATAAAGAAAGAAATGGAAGGCAGGAAGAGGAGCAAAGATGTTACTTAGTACTAAGAACCTGTTTCCTCCCACTCATGAAAGACCTCAGATCTTAGCAAATTAGGGCTTAAAACATTAATAAATTTTATTCATATGGCAAGTATTTGCTAAAACATTTAATAAATAAGTTATTCTGCTCAGACACTGTTGTAACTCAATGTAATTTTAGTCACTCTCTAAAGTCTAAGTATAATATATTGAACCTGAAGAATACATTTGTCTTACTTTCCACTGGTAAACATTTAATGATGAGAGCAATTATCAACTAAACATAACGTTCAAATGATTTAGCTAAGACTTAAAGAATGAGAAAATTCAAAAGGTGATTGAAATAGGCATTTGGTTATAGATGTTAATACAATTATAAAATTTGTTCAACTAATGTTGGAGCTGTGCCATGTGCCAGATTCTATCTGCTCAATTAGATAAAGTTAAAACTAAATGTGATATGATTAACTTATAGGACAGATATATACTTTAAACAATCCTATGAAAATTTAACAGTGATCCATTGTATTCACAAATACATTCTTTCCTAAAAGTTTTTCAATTACCATTTTGCTAGTGGAATATGAAGATACTTTTCACTTTGTACTTCTTGTACCAGTGACATAACGTTTATTTTGATTTTAACTCTGCTTTCAGTCCTGCACTATATTTAAAAAACAATTACAATTAGTCCACTCACTCTGATATTCCTCCTATGGTTATTCTGCTTTTTAAATTTGCATATGCTAAAATAGTCAAATTTTCTTTAACATACTTTTTTTTTTTTTTTTTTGTCTTTTTTTGGTTTTTCTCTGGTACCAGGAACCGAACTCATGACCTTGCGCTTGCCAGGCAGGCGCTTTGCCGCTGAGCTAAATCCCCAGCCCCTAACCTACTTTTTATAAAAGACAGCTGGTAAAGGCATTATTACACACATTTTTCTTCTTCATGCTCTTGCTCAAGAAAGGTGTGAAAAGTTTAGAAACCTTGATGCTAACATTGTCATTATGTTCACCAATCTTCTCATTTAATAGCTGGGCTGTTTCCTTCCTCCACAGAGTAATAATTTGAAAATTCTTAATCATTTTATTTTATCTTATTTCATCTTATTTTGTTTTTCTTTTCTTTTCTGTTTGTATTTGTATATACATATACAAGTATATTTGTTGGGGCTGAGGATTTAGCTCAGTGGCACAGCGCCTGCCTGGTAAGCAGGAGGTCCTAAGTTCAATTCCTTGTACAAAACAACAACAAAAAACCAAACCAGATGCAGGCAGTACAAAACAAGTATATTTGTTATCTCTCTTTAAATTTCCCCTGTTCATGTGGCAGTATTCAATGTTTACCATCCATTCTTCTTAACTAATTTCACCAATAAACTAAGATAACACCATCAGTCTAGTTGTCTTCATGAGTACCATTTGTGTCTGATCCAAAATACATATAGCAGCAATCAACTAGATGCCTTAATAATTACTAATAAAACCTCCACTACAAAAGTTAAATTTCTAAGAGATGGATCAAAAAGAGTTCAAGAAAAAATTTTGAAATATTAGTAAAATGTTTATTGCTTCCTGAAGTGACTTAACACATTGAATTAATATTTGCTGGTATTAAGTGTTGCAAAATTCTAATACTATAGCTCTGCGATTGGTACTTACAGTGTTTAATATGCATATATATGGAAATGCCTAACACATTGCAGATTCAGAATAAATGAAAGTTAAATAATCTAAATATGTACAATATATTTATAGTGAGAATAGAAACTTTTTTCATCAACACCAGTAGCTAAAGTATTTAATTAATCTCTCTCAATTATGCCATATAGCTCAATCACAGAGTAAAATTCAACACATGCACACTCTCAGGAGATATTTTAAGTATTTAAACCATAGGCCAGGCAGCTTGGAAGTCACTGCAGAGCTCTTTTATCTACTGAATCTCCTCATATAAAACAAAAAATAAGACTGTTTAGCACCATGTGATTTTATGGTAGGAATTAATCTCTCTGTTGTATGTAGTAGTAAAGATTCAATAGAAGTTATTATTTATAAATACATCAAAAATAGCGAATTAATCCATCAATGTTTAGGAAATATTTTCCTGCTTTCTTAAAGAATCAGTTTTATAATAATTAAACTGAAAAGCATAAATTAAGTCTTTGTATGCTTATAATGTGCACTTCTCATGCTGATTTAAGGAATCCAACTGAAGTCCTACCACAAGAGCTCACAGCAGTGTATATACGAGAAAATGATTTATTTACTCTGTGAATTACAGGCTACCCATAAGTTGGGACTAGGTGCTAAATCTATGTTGACAGATGCCCTAGCTGACTTTCCAGTATTCCATTTTATAGTCTGTCTTGTTAATCTGTTTGAGGCTTTTTGGTTTTAGGCATTTGTTTTCATTTGCTTATTTGGTTTTGCTTCCTGCTACTCTCTTTAAAGACAGGGACCCCGAAGAGCGTGGTTCCCATTTGTCCAATCATAGGACATACAGGACAGATAATGGACTGTTGGTGAGACATACTGGAAAAAGTCTCTCTTTCTCCAGACAATCACTATAAAATTTTAAAAGGTCTTCAGGCCATAAAAGTTTACTTACAGAACTAGAAACTTGTCATTATAGCTATCTAAGTTAGTAGCCTCCTATCTAAACATGTTCTATGCCAACTGATGAAATGGAGTTTAGAACTCAACTATAACTTTCAAAACATTGCAAAATATGTTGCTCAAAGATAGCAGCAAATTACAAACTTGTGAATGTAGTGCACCCTGTGAGCACTAACCCCTGTGATGAAAATATAAAGGATAATTTTCCCATATGAAATTACTGTATCCCTTGTGATTTATTGGAGTATGTACTTCAAATTCATGAAAGAACTCTTCTTAAATTTGCTAGTTACTCTTAATGACCCTAATTATATTCTATATTACACATCCATACACGGTGAAAAGTAACATGCACTTATCCATATTTTTTGCTACTCACCAAATCCGTAAGTTCAGGAAATTCCTACTGTAGTAATTTTGATGACACTTCTGCATACTTCATTTTAATTACAAATGTGTCCAGATATTCCAGTGTAATTTATTTCAGAAAGCTAAGCCACAGGAAAACAGTTTTTTGGACAGATTTAATTAAAATCAAGATAGGTCAGATCCCCGCAAGTAATAGTCTTGGTACATGAGTATTTAGACTATCAACAGTTGAAATAATTATCTTAATGAAGACAATTATATAAATCTACATTTTGACTAAAGGATTAAAGTAATCAAAGTTGACTTGAGCAGCTGACAAATATCTTGCTGAATTGTAGAGTGATCAATTACTTTGCTCTACTCTTATTAATGGCTTCTTTTACTATGAACTTATTTGTGTTTCAAATATCGTATTAATCCAGTCTTCTTACCCAAAATGTGATAATGTGCCACACACTTTGTCCTATAATTGTTTGAAAAGATAGATGATGCCTGAAGAATATATGATGCCCTATTCAAAAGCACCTAAGAATTACATATTGTGATTAACCATAAAAATGAGTTGCAATAAATCTCACTCAATTCATATTCCTTTCTCATTATAACTTTGGACACTTGTTAATTTAACCAGATGTTATTGGGTGGAAACATATAAAACTTACCAATTTTAAGTCAGTTTTACTTTTTACATGTGTTAATTATATTTTCTGGCCACAGAAGATATTTTACTCAATGAAGACTAGATGATTTTAGCTATGTACTTGCCATTACAGAAATGTACCTGAGCAACTGGAAATATATTGTACTTCACCCAATATATAGCTGATGTTATGGCTCTGAGTTACATATAAAAGTATCCTTCTAGGAATAGTAACACACTTGATCTCAGAAGCAAGGCTTTCTATCAAAACTACTGAGAAGAGAGCAAGCGTTCCTCCCTATGTCTCATCAGCATAGTCTCTTACTCTGGGCTAATTGTGATAATCTTAGAAAATTGCATGTGCATTTTCTTCCTTCATCTTTATTTTAAAAGTAAAACATGAAGGGTGATGAAGGGTGCTGGTAACTTCTAACACAGCCATCTTATTTCATCTGTATAATTTGAGGAAAAGACCTTAGGTTTTCTGAAGTCAGTTCATTGGGGAAAAGAATGTTAGTTCATGTACATTAATTAACCTCAAATGGTTGAAAAGATAGATGATGCCTGAAGAATATGTGATGCCCTATTCAAAAGCACCTAAGAATTACATCTTGTGATTAACCATTCATTACAGCATTGCTACCTATCCCACTAAACTAGGGCCTTTTCCATGATGAAGTATGAAGGGGGCAATCCTTTGACTTTTTTTTTTTTGTTTTGTTTTTGAGACAAGGTCTCGCTATGTAATCTAGCTGGTCCTGCACGCATTATGTAGCCCAGCCTGGCCTCAATGTCCCAGAGGTCCTCTTGCCTGAGCCTCCTAAGTGCTGGCATTGCAGGCATGCACTACCACTCCAGTCACAAAGCTGGCAATTCTCTAAGAATTTGTTATTGTTTTGTTACTACAGAAGAATTAATTCATTCATTAAGTCTTTGCTATTCTTGTGCTGTTACTATATTTTTAGCTTGTAAATTAGTAGAATGGAAAATAAAACATCAAAGCTGGAAATTGGTTTCTGTGCTAGATTACTCCAAATTCATCTCTTAAATTCTCTACTCCAAAATTTCATCTTTAAACTAAGGCAGTTGCTGAAGACCAGTTCTATTCTCCTAAATGCCACTGTCAACTAGGATATGCAGCAGATACCATTATTTCCTATCTACCATTTTTATTTTATGTTCTATTTTCAAATTATATATTTTCCTCTTCATTCTTTTGCATACACTCTCAAGTGTGTTACAGCTATGAGAAAATGAAAATTTTAGACCTTCATGTTTCTTATGCAAACTTAAAAATCTTATGCACCAATATACAAAAAAACACTTTGTAGAAATACATGTATTCATTTCATTTGATTTTAGAATTAATAAGCCCACAAGTAATTCATGACTTTATAGATAAATCTTTATAGATACAATGAGAACGAAAATGTAAAGTGCACTGGCCAACTCTCCCATTGCTAGAACCAAATATCTAACATCTAAAACTTGAAGAAAAAAGGACTTATTTTGCCTCATGGCTTCAGAAGTGTCAATCCACAGTCAGCTTACCCCAAAGGCAGAAACCAGAAGAAGGGCATGGTGGATGAAAGCATTTATAGATGAAAGAGCAGGAAAGGAACCAGAGAGGAAGGGACCAGAGATTAAAGATGCTCCCCAAGGTAATGTCTGCATGACTCTGCAGACACATCTCAAAATGTGCCTTGGTAATGCAGATGTCTCTCAAATTGATAGAATTAAGAATCAAGGTGAACCGTCACAAATCCCCCAATTGTCAACTGACACTCAAACATCTCCTTAAACCATACTTAATCACCAAAGAGAGCCATCATAAGGTCATTATTCCAGCAGACACGATGTAAATATCCTGTGTACAGTGGAAAATGTAAATTCCTTCACCAAAAGTCTTGACCGTTCCAGCACTAATCAAGCATCTAAGTAAAAAATTTTAAAAGTGTCTAAGTAAGAAGCCTGCTGTGAGATTTAAGGTGAACTCTTACCTGTGAACCCTTGTAAGAACCAAAACCAAGCTATAGGCCCCCTAGAGGCCACTGAAATCCCAGGGCAGGTTGAAACTGTGAGAAGGAGTATTGCTCTGACCACTGAGTAAAGGAGACAGAGAAAAGCCGTCAGAGCAGCACACAGGGTGGGGACATTGCCAACAGCTGACTGCATGATCACGGGGGCTTGCTGAAGTTGCCAGCGGACGAAAGATGGGAAGAACTGGGAGGAACTACAAATGGAAACTCTGGGATGCTCAGAGGGGTAAACTGAGAGGTGACGGGGTAGAACAAATAGAAGAACCTGTGCCGGGAACTCAAGTGGGAACCTGAGCTTGCTGCCTGTCAGCAGGAGTGCTGGTATCCAGCCAGCATCGGGAAGACCAGAGGCGTCCAAGCACAGCGCCCTTTGTGTGTCTTCTAGTGTATGTGTGTGTGTGTGTGTGTGTGTGTGTGTGTGTGGTTGTAGCTATGAGTATTAAAATATTCTACTTTTGCCTGTAAAAGCTTCCATGTGTTTAATTCATATACGCCCCCTTCAAATGTTGTTTCTTTGTGTTATCTCACTTTGCCTGACTATTAGTCCAACAGTCGGGCACCATCTCCCTACAGCTCTCTCACCTCCCACTTACAATTTCACCCTTTCCTTCCTTCCTTTGTTATTTCCTCCCAATGCCTCTTCCTATTTCGTCGCTCTACACTTTACATATCTTGTTTTTCTTATTTTTATTTTTTTCTACCTTTACATATATTTCTTTTTTCATACATAAATTTCATTTCTGTTTGTTTGTTTGCTTGCTTGCTTGCTTGCTTGCTTGTTTTGAGACAGGGTCTTGCTATGCAGTTCTGCCTGGACTTGAACTCAAGGTGATCCTCCTGCCTCAGCCTCCTGAGTGCTGGGATTATAGGTGTGCGCCGCCATGCCTGACTATACTTAATTATTGAGATTAATCTAAACACTCACATTTTAGCATCTCACATTAGGTCCCATTCACAAAGGGTGTTCTCCTAGGCTTTCTGAAATTAGTGTTTTGTTAGGTCATTAATTGAACTCAAATTCCTGCACTCTCTTTCACCATGCACGTAAGGGCCCTCCTCACATTCTCTTTCCTCCCTTCCCCTCTGACAGCCCCACGGGTCTCCCCACACTCCCCTTTGCTTTTTGCATATAAACATATCCTCATAAAAACTAGTACAGAAAGTTAAATTTCTCCTTCTTTCAGTTTCAGAGTGTATGTGAAGGGTGTATAGTCATGTGCAAATGCATATGCATGCTAATTTTTTGTTTCTGCAATCTTACATCGACCTATCAGGTCTTACCTCACCAGAAGTTAGAACTTATAGTTCTCTCAAAAGAGACTTTCTGTTGGTTTATAAACTGAAGTTTATAAACTGAATCTCCATAAAGATTGACCTACTTTCTACTTATAAATGCAGCCAGCTACTGTTTCCCTGCTAACCCCACACAGGTCCCACACAAACTCCCTCTTCCCTCCTGCTCCTTCCTGAGTACAAAGACCTTCTCTCTTTTATCTGCTTTTTTGTTTCTTTTTAGTCTCTATTTTTTTCTTAATTTTCCTTCTTTAATTTATATTTTCCAGTCTTTTTTTCTTTTCCTATCTCCTAGCCAGTTCTCTATCATACTAATTCTCTGTATTTCTGGGTTATTGAAACAGTGGAAGACTTAATAAAAATCAAGCTCTAAATTATATGTCAATATATGATTGGTTCTTGAATGTTGATATTTCCACTAGCTCTTCTCTTTAAATCCAGTACTAGGACCAACCATTATGCACTGAATAAATTGAATGAGTATCATGCACTGAATCACACCCTAATGCAAAGGCGCTTTACAGAGAGAAAGCCACTTAACAAAGAGATCTCTACTATAGCAGCAGAGCTTTCCCATCAACTGATTTACAAGGTTAACATAAAAACAAAAAAAAAAGTTTTAAGAAAACAAGTCAATGAGATGTTTGCCTTAATAATACACAGAAGATGATCTCACAGGGACTGAAAGGGAAAGAGTTTCAGCCAAAACTCAAAAACCAAATGGTTAAAATGTTTGAAGAAAGTAAAATACATAAATAAATAAATGCATGAAGAAAGTACTAAGATCCTCAGTGAGCTCAAAAATTATAAACTACCAGACAATAGATTTACTCACTAAGAGATTCAACGAACTTTAATAAAACACAAACAAATAAACTTCCTTTGGAATTCAAGGAAACTGTATGATATGAATAACCAGTTTCGTAGAGAATTACAGGTGAAGAGAAGAAATCAAGAAGACATCCTGGACATAAAAAAACACAAATGAGAGCTAGGACAAGGGATTAGAACACTCACAGGAGAGAATATCAGGACTTAACGATAAAGTGTTGCAGTAGATCGCTTTCCCAGTGACACACTAAAAGCAACAAGAAAGCAAGACAGGTTCGTAAGAGATCCTAAATTATATGTATTACTCTGCAAGATCAAACCTAAGAACTGGATGTGTAAAGGAAGAACTGGAGGAGAAAAATAAGGTATAAAAATTTGTTCACTTAAATTTTTGCAGAAATATTTCCAATGATAGATTGAAGTGAATTCCCACGTAAGTGAGTCATTTAGAACCCCAAATAGATGGCCAGAAAACAATCTTTCCATGACATGTCATAGTTGAAATCCCAGAAATCCAGAACACAGAATGAATACCAAAAGCCATTTGAGACAAATGTCAAATAATTTATGCAGGCGATCCTATCAAAATAACAGCAAACTAGCACAAAATTTAAAAGCCAGGAGAGATTGAAACTTTTCAAGCACTAAACAAAAACAAGTCCTAATCCTATTAGTACTTCCAGCAAATTATCCTTCAAAACTGACAGAAAAATAAAAACATTTTGCAATAAACAGAGTCTAAATAAATTTATGACCACCAAATTAGCATTTCAGAAAAATACTCGTAGGAATTCTGAAAAGAGGCAAGGGCACCAAATGAGCAAAAAGCCTAAAGGAAAGAACACGTCTCACTGGAAGAATAGTTAAACAAAAGGAAAATAAAACAAAATCTGCACTGAAAAATAACATCATGACAGGAATCAGTAAATACACTCTCAGTAATAACACTCAAGATAAATGGTCTTTATTTGCAATCAAAAGACATAGACTGCCGGATGAATAAAAAATAAACAACTGTATATTGTCTGCAAGAGACACATCTCATTCACAAAGAAACATGTAGAGTGAAAGTGAAATGATGAAACAAATGCATGAAAGTATGAAGAGCAGGGGTTCTAATTTGAGGCAAAGTGAACTTCAAGCCAGAATAAAGAAGATCACTACATACTGGTGAAGGGAAGAATCCCAGAGGTAGACATTATAAGTGTATATGTACCAAATGCCAGCTCATCCAAATTCATAAAACAAAATCAGCATGAAAGGACGGATAGACATAAACATAATCATAATGGGAGAATTTAACAAATGGATAAACAAATGGGTAAATAAAATTTCAATAAAGAAATATCAGAGTTAAGTGATACCATTTAATAAATGGATTTAATAGATGTCTACAGTGGTTTATCCCAAAACACCAGGATACATGTATTTCTCAGCTGCCATTGAACTTTTTTCCAAAATTATACCCTAGGTGGTAATGCATGTTAAGTAAATGTGTAATAACTGATATGACATCTACATCATTCCAGGCCACAATGGAATAAAACTAGAAACCATCAGTAAAAGAAACCACAGACACTACATAACACATGGAGTTTAAATAACACATTCTTAAATAATCAGTGAGTCACAGAAGAAATCAAGGAAGAAATGAAGAAGTTCCATGAATCAATTTACAAAGGTAGTACAACATAGGAGAACCTGTGGGACATGATGAAAGCAGTTCTAAGAGGAAAATGTGTAGCCATGAATGCCTACATTAGAAAAACAAAGCAATCCTAAGTAAATAGTGATGTTTCTCAAAATACTAGACAAAGATTAACAGTCCAAATCCAAAACTTAGAGAAGGAATTTTAAATCCAAAACTTGTAGAAGAAATTTTGAAGAACAGAGAGGAAACCAGTGAAATTAAGGCTAAAAAAATATAAAGGAGAAATGAATCTAAGAGTTGCTTCTTTTTATACAGTCTTCAACATCATACCTTTTTGACTCATCCAGCCATGTTCAGAGACCAAGAACTTTATAGAGGTCTCAACAAAAACAATTAGCCTGCTGCAGTGCCCATGCATAGGTTCCCCACCACTGGCCTAACCAAAGAATAATGGCAGCCAAGAGCTGGGATAAACACTGGCAAAACACGAGGGTAGTTTTGATAAAGACATAAGAAAGGGACTATTTTTAAAAAGAGGATAGATTTTGACAAGATGATGATCACTAATGCCATACGTAATTCTAGTTGTACTGAGTGTTTGTCAGTTAGTCAATATTTATCATGTATGTAAGCAAACATACCATATTTGACACCAACACATTAGTATTTTTTGAAATTCAAGGATATTGAGACATCCTGCTATTTTCATGCCTATTAACACAGTGTAGACTATTACAAACTTCACTTTTCTATTAAAGAACACTATAATTTTCACTTTTATTCTATTCCTCCTTTTTTTCAAATGCAAACTTCAGAATAAACTTTTATAATACTATCATACATTAATTTCTATATTGCAATCAAAGAAGGGAAGGAAAAATCTTTGCAAATGTCCCATTATGATAATCTACTTTTTCATCCTAAAACAATTTTTAATGAATATAGAAAATACCTGGAGGTATTAAAAACATCTAGATTCAGACATTCTCTTTGAATTGATCTGGGGATGATCGCTAGATAACACAAATGTACTTAAAACATGGTGATAAGGGTGATAACCTTCAGTGAACTATATTTTAAGTCTTTTAAGTTTTGTGAAGAATCTGCTAATGAAGATGTTTCTTCTTTTTCCTGACACTAACTGTGATGGTTCAGTTGCCAAATGTTACTTTCTGCTTTTCCTAATCCTGTGCAAATCTCAAAACAAAACAAAACCCACACAGGATAAAATATTTGAGGCTGAAAGTGAAGAGCCAAAAGTTAAATTTACTGTCAGTCAACAACATTGTGCTCAGAAACTTCTAAAGAATCTATAGAACACTGTGAGTTTAACAGTGTGGGCTGCTCAGTGTAAACAAATGAGAGGCACTTACACATGTACATACTGACAAGGAAACACTGGAAATAAAATGTAGAAAATATCATTTTCATTCAAGTTATAAATAAATACAAACAAATCTGAGAAAATGTCCAGGATCTGCACTGTAAAATTATAGAATGTTTTCAAGAAAAAGAAGACCCAATGATAGAAAGTTAACAATGAAATCTCACTCATTACTCCAGTAGACTTTTTTTTTTTAGGAACTGAGAACATAATTCTAAAATTCTTATGGAGATAGTCAAAACAGCTTTGGGAAAAAAGCAAATCAGAGTTGAAGAAAGACAAAGCTACAGTAATCAAATCATTGTAATATTGATATAGAGAAATAAATAAATCAAAAGAAAGAGCCCAAATATAAATATACAGCCAGGTTATATTAGAATAAGGGGAAAGGGGGAAAGATTGTCTTTGGAACGCATGATTATTTGAAGACTAGATTTCCTTATACAGAAGTATACATGTCAGTTCACATCTCACACCAATTAATTCTCATACAGAATTTAATTCAGATTCAATCCATAGCTAACCTACAGTGGTAAGACATAGGTCAATATTTGTGGTAGTACAGGGGTAGTGGACAAGGAAGGATGTGAGACAAGAAATACCCAGAAGCACAAGGAAATTGTTGATGCGATCAGAGTCACATGTGACAGGGGGATGTGGTTGTGATTCTGGTTGTGGTTGTGGTGTGATGATGGTGATGCATTAATCACATAGGTCAAGGCTTTTGAACTTCCACACTTTAAATTATGCATTTTGGTGTATGTCAAGTATGTGTCAATAAAGCTGTTTTACAAGTGGAGTTACAAATAGAGAACTGAGAAACTCCTCCTGAGGGCTGTGGAGCCTCCAGGCACAGCAGTAAATGATGTAGGTCAGGAGAGTAAAGTGCACCCCTTAAAGGCGTTCTGGGCACTCAACTTTGAGGGCCTGAAGGCAGATAAGAGATAAGAGAGAAACTCTTTGAAAAATCTCAGGCTTTCAGCTACAAAAGACAGGGGTCAAAGAAAGTGAGCCAAGACAAACCTACATTAGATGTTTGAGGTTTTACAGACTAAAAGGCCATACCTGCTCAATGCAGAGGGAGTGGCAGCAGATCTAATAGAAGTCTGGGGTAGAAAAAGTTAGAAATAAAATGAGAGAGGGAAGAGAACATCCCAGCAAATGAAAGCCCTGGCAAGTGAACCACAGTGCACAGAGAGACGCCCCGCAGTTCCAAAACCTGGCAGTTTCTGTGGGAAGCCCAAGCAGAACTCTGAAATCACACCCATGCTTAGAACCTAAAGCCAGTGTCTCAGGAAATCCTGGTCCCACTCTGCGACGTTTAAGCTAGGGTTGAAATAGATCAAACCAAACTCTAAAAGAAACTACTAAATTACAGATCATTTTAAAATTTATTTTAGCTCCTGTTCTAGCAATCTCACTTAATTAAAGAAGGAATGTGTTTCTTACAGAATTTATTTAAATCTCCACTATCATCTAATTTTGTTGTTTGAAATACAAGTTTAATCTTTGTAGTAAAAATTTAAATGATCTAATATATTTTAATCACAAGAATAAAGAGAGTATGGCAGAAATATTGGAAGAGATAATTGCTTTCAAATTGTATAACTGGTAAATGACATTAATGCTCAAGTCCAAGAATATCAGCAAACTTCAATCAGGGAGATTTAAAGAAAAAAAAAAGCACATCTACGAAGTTCATGGGCAAATGCTAAAACAAACCACAATAAAATACAGATATTAAAAGAGCTCACAGGAAAATGGCACATCAGCTACACAGGCAATATGATATAAATAATGATTTTTATCGAAAATAATGGAGGCAACAAGACAAAAGACATAAATTTTTGAAGAGCTTGAAGAAATACAACCTTGCTGTAAAATTTTACATCTACTAAAAATAATATTAAAAAATGAAACCAAAATAAAGAAAATCTCAGGATTATAGAAGATCAGAAAATTCCTGTTTGATACATCTGTATAAAGAAACAATAAGTAACTTCAATCTAAAAGAAAATGCTAAGTCAAACACTACTTCCATTAAAAGAAGAGAAAGGAAGCAAAGCAATATAATTAGAAAGTTCTAAAATATCTATTAATATAGTGTATGATATTAGACTACTTTAAAGATAGAAGTGACTATTGAAAAAATTATACAATGAAATATATTTAAAATGTATCTTACACTAGACAGTGGTTATATCATTGTGTAGAATTTTCTTAACATGGGCCTGGGGATTTAGCTCAGCGGCAAAGCGCCTGCCTGGCAAACACAAGGTCGTGAGTTCGGTTCCCAGTACCTGAGAAAAACCAAAAAACCAAAAAAAAAAAAAAAGAAAAAAAAAAGAATTTTCTTAACATATTTCATGTTAGTTTGACTAAATTCTTTAAGGGAAAATATCAAATAATTAAAACAATTTAGATGTCTATTGTGATGTAACTTTGGAATTGGAAACTACACAGAAATCAAAGTACTTGGATCATAACTACATTTATGAAGATGGATTAATTTCAATAGCATAATGGTGAATTAACAAAGGAAAGGAGGAAAGAAAAATGGTGTGTAAAATCCTCGGAGTAAGACCTTACTTTCCTGAATTGTGAAAGATAAAATATGCCATTATGTTCACGTGGGTCATGACTGCTAGAAAAGAAAAAAGAGAACTGGATTAAAAAGAACTCAAGGATGAGTACAGGGGTTATTTTTAGGGAGAAAATATGATACAAATATGTCTAAATGTTAAAATGTTTTAAATGTATGTAGATACCAAAAGATAAATTATTTTTCACCAAAGATGACATAGAGATGCCAATAATGAGCCATATAAGGAAAGTTATGAAGTGTGTTAGAAGATATTCTACATCATATGTCATCAGAGAAAAGTAAATTAAAAGATGCCACTATATACCAATTGAAGTGGGCGAAATCAAGCTTACTGAAAAAGAAAATATTCAGAAAGATGTGAATCAAGATGTGAAAAAAATTAGTACATTTGTTACGATTTAGATCCAAAATATCCTTCAGAATTCTTCCAAGCTGGGATTTTTGGAAGATGATTGAATCACTGCGGTGCTGTACTTCATCAATGACCTTGTTCATTTATTGCTTCATGGCTGATTGTGCTATTAGAAGGTTGGGTCTGGTCAGAGAGGGAGGTCACTGAGGATGTGATCTGGAAGGGTATATTCTTGTTTCCAACTCTTCCCTTTTCTCTCTACTTCCTACCCACCTTGGGATGAATACTGTCTTCTGTCATGCATCTTTGCCATTCCATTTCTGCCCTGCACCCAGCTATCCATGGACTGAACCCACTGAAACTTTGAGCCAAAATAAACCTCTCCTCCTTTCGGTTGTGGGTGTTGGATATCTTTTCTCAGCAACAGCAAAGTAAATTTTTACTAGAGAAATGAGCAGTTGTGACTGTTCCTGCCAGAGCCAGTTTGTGAGAGGAGTTTAGAAGATTTAGTGATGTATTTTAAAGATGTGCTAGATTGCTATAAACAGAGATTTTTGGGTGATGTTAATCAGAGCTCAGAAGATCAAAATTCCTGTAGGATGTAGATAGTAAAGACCATGCTCATGAGGTTTGAAATGGAAATATGAGTTCTACTTGAAACTGGGCTAGAGATCACATGTGTTACATTCTGGAAAGAAAAATATCTACATTTTACCCAATCCTAAGACTTTGTGTGAGGCTGAAATTAAAGGTTGTGGACTAATTGATGTTGTTGAAAAAACTTCCAGGCATGTTCATGGTGTAAGATGTTCTAACATGGTTGTTCTTAGACAGATTTATACTGCAGATCAGGAGCAAAAAGTAGAGATGAATAATGTGAAGCTTTGCCAGAAGAAAAGCATATGTAAAATTGAGGCAAAGGAAAGGAAGGTTGCTGAAAAGATTTGCATTAAAATGAAGCCAAGTACTTTGCATGGGGACAGTAGGAAAGATGCCTTGTAGTTATCTCAACAACTGGTCAGACCTGCACTTCACAGCCACGGTGGTATAAAAGTGCAGCCTTGCATTTCAGAAGAGAATACCTGGGCCCACTTGTCTAAAGAGACCACCTATGGAATTGATTCCAAAGTAGTCCTTTCCCCAGGTACCACCATCCAAGTACTTAAAGGTCTCTCTAGCCCTGGTCATTGGAGCCAGGTTACTGCTCAATCAGAGTGTTGACCATGGTGTCATCCACATGGTAATGGTTTTTCAGGCATGCAAAGTGCAACAGTCATGATGTCAGGGAGATTTGCACCCAAATTTCAAAGGAAGACCTGAAAGGCCAAGAAATGTGACTTTCAAAAAGTAATATATGAAGCTGTAACAGTGAATCCAAACTTGCAATGGAGACTACAGGAAGTTGGAGATGTCAAGAAAATGGAGTGTCTGCTGAGGAAAGACACGGGCAGTGAGCAAAGCTCACCACAGAGTGAGACTATATAGTGTCCAACCATAAATACCATGAGAATGAGGCTATCCAAGCTCTTTGGAGGATACATTTCACCAAAACCTGCCTCAGGTATTGGACATTTATAGGCGCAACCTCTCCAGACCATGTCATGATCTGGAAGAGCCTATAAATTGTAATCCTAGGGAAAAATTACTAGAATTCTTGAGAGTAAATTCTGATTTACCTCTTCCATTGCAACCCATGGCAAGAATAAAGAGAGAGAAACATATCTGCAATTCTGGGGAGCAAAGGAGGGCCTAAGTCCAGTCAGAACAAAGGCTGATCAGAACAAAAGCTTCCACTCAGGGCCATATATGGGTTTTATTAATTCATGAAGAGAGGAGTGGCTAAGGGCTGAGTGATTATGGGAATGATGGGAAGTATGTGAGTACAGTGAGCTGGGTGAGGTAGGAGGCACAGTGGCAGCTCTGCAAAAAGAGTACCAGATTCTGGAAATAGCCTCTAAATTTGGAGGAATCTGCATCACATGGTTAGAGTAAATATCTTGTGTTTTGGGTAGGCTGTGTCAGTTCTGATGTGTAGCTTTTATTGCCTTTTATTGCCTTTATCACCACCTATTTCTCAAGCCTCTTGGGCTAGCTCACCCTTAGTAGTAGGAAGCTATAGGTGGAACATCACAGAATTGTCACACTGCTTCACAGGCTACACATCTGCACCTTGGCTAGACCCACTGCACTGCATAAAGCCAATGGGTGTACAGTACTATCCTAGCTAGCTCTGCACATACTGGTACACCTGGAAGTAGGGTAAAGGTGAATCACAATGGAAAGCAAACTGTCTTCTTCCAGGAAGAGCCATCCCAGTGGTCCTACACAGACATGAAACTATAGGATTTCTTTGCCCAGCTGGTTTTTAGTCCTGATTTCGTCTAATGTTTTTATCCCATATTTCTCCTTTTTGGAGTGAAGATACTTAACATGTGGCATTGTCTGTTCAGAGTATTTAATATTCTTTTCAGTTTTTACAAAGACTCTCAGCTAAGAGTTTGCCTTGAGACTCAGCAGAAACTGGACTTGGACCTTTCACCAATTCTAGAACTATTAAAATTTTGGCAATTTTAGAGATGGACTAAATGCATTTTGCATAATGAAATGGAAATGACCTTTCACCAATTCTAGAACTATTAAAATTTTGGCAATTTTAGAGATAGACTAAATTCATTTTGCATAATGAGATGGATATGACCCTTTTGGGGACCAAGATAAAATGTTATGATTTAGATCTAAAATCTCCCCCAAATGTTGCATGCATTCAAAGGGGGTGTTTTTA
Organism: Chinchilla lanigera; assembly: GCF_000276665.1. Taxonomy (NCBI): domain Eukaryota; kingdom Metazoa; phylum Chordata; class Mammalia; order Rodentia; family Chinchillidae; genus Chinchilla; species Chinchilla lanigera. The sequence continues at coordinate 17,578,671 of NW_004955425.1, read as the reverse complement.
AGGTCCTTAGATCCCAGGAATCCTACATCTCTCAGTGGACTAATGTATTTATAAGTTTATGATTGAGTGTGCTGTTAGGAGATGGAGTCTGGTCAGAGACAGGAAGTCACTGAGGGTGAGACCTGGAAGACTATATTCTTGTCCCTGGCTTCTCACTTTTCTCTCTAATTCCTTGTTTCCATGAATGAGCAGCTTTCCAATGCCAAGCCCCTTTACCACACCATTTCCACCCTGGAGCCTGCAGACCATGAACTGAACTCACTGAAACTATAAGCCAAAATATACCTCTCCTTTAAGTTGTGAGTTCCAAGTACTGTATTTTGTCTCAGTGATGGTCAAATAGTTAATACAATATGTACACAGGGAAATATTGTTTACTATTTAAAAGAAATGAGCTATCGACCTACTAGTAGCATGACAGAAACTTAAATGTACATTACTAAGTAAAATATACCAATATGAAAAGACTATACAATGCATAATTCCAACTATATGTCACATTAGAAAAGACAAAACTATGTAGACAGTAAAAATTTAAAGATTTCCATGAAATCCTTAATCTTTAGTTCCCAGGATTGGATGTATGAATTGTAGGAACACAGATGATGTTTAAGACAGCAAATTAGTCTGCATAATGCTATCATGACATATACATGTCACTATATAATTGCTCCAACCCATAGAATATTCAATAACAAGAATGAACATTGATATAAACTGGGTTTTGTGTGACACAACATGTCAGAGTAGGTTCATCTATTGTCACAATGTACCATTCTGATGTGTGATGTTGATGACAGGGAAAACACGGTATCTATGAGGTCACAACTCATGTGGGAAATCCCTGTACATTCTGAACTCCGTTTTGTCTTACATATTTATGAAAATTGTTACAAGTTACTTCTTTCCTTTTATGTGATTAATTCACTAGAAATGCCTGTCATACAAACCAGCCTGAAATAGTTTATGGAGCCAACAGCCCATGAGAAAGTGTACTGTAATCATACAAAGCAGGGGCTGTTTTTCAAAAGGAAACAAGATCAGCATGCAGCAGAGCTTCTCTTAACAATAGAAACTGAGTGACCACAAATTAATAGCAATAAAGCACAGTGTGAGAGAATAGAAAACACCATTCCTAGTTTTTGGAAATTCTTGGACTTCCACTCCCAACTGGCGATGCTGCAATGATTTCTCAAATTGTTATATGTCTATAACTAGAGGTCATAATCCAGGTATAAAATAAAGTGACAAACACCAACTCCTTGCCAACCTGAATTTAGCAGGGGAATTCTCTGCTGGAAATGCTTGCATAGCTCCAACAGTGTTCAGCATAACAGTGATGAAGTAGGCCTCCTCCAAGCTGCTGAATAGGGTAAGGCGGAGAGAGCAGGGGGCGGATGGGTAACAGTGTTACACAGAAACATATGAGTTTGAATTAATTAAACAGCAATGCCCCTGCCCTTCTTCATTACACAGTCGGCACCATGGGCTGAATAACGTAGGTCTGTTTTTAGCTTAAGCGCTAAAAAGAAACTGAATTTTCCCATTAAGAAGAAACAAGAGAATTGTCAATGGCCCTTCTATTGTCTATGCAAAGAACATTGGCTGAGCAAAGTTTTGGAGCAAGGACGGCCTAAAGTGTAGACAGAATTAAGGTCATCATTTCAGCTAAAGAGCGTAACATTTTAGCTCAGTGCCTCTGGTCACTACTGTACACCCTAAAGCTAAAGGATCATCCTAAGCCATGAATATAAACTATGCTTAAAATGTGTGGTTTCTACATTCAGGTGTGAAGATGCAGTCTAAACATCAATCATCAGGTAAAGTTTACCCTATGCAGTATTTATAATATACAAATGAGGCTATATCTGTGTAGGTTACTTGCACCATGACTTATGTTCTTGGAAATTTATATGTTGTGAATGGAAAATGGACAGGAAGAAGAGAGCAAGTGGTGTCAAGTTTGGGTCTTGGACAAGAGAATGTTATTTGCCCCCCACAATTCTCCTTACCTTTCTCTACTGTTTTTTACCCAAAAGGCTCACCTCCGTGAACTGTAGCAAGATTCATCTGCTCTCTGTGTGCCACTTGCTTCAGTAGCAGCAACTAACAACTGTGCATATTTTAGGATGGCTGCGATACTGCTCCCAATCCCTAGCTTCCTTCCCCCCAGGTCACGGAACCTGTGTGACCCTCTTCATAGAGATTTTCAGGTTCTGCTCACTTGCATTTTTCTTTCCACTTCATGTCTGGAGGTGATAATGACCCTCTCTGCTGTCAGGAGTTGCACCATCACTGGTTGTATTTTATTTGTATAATAATTCCTTCATTAAAGTCGTCAGCTAGTTTGCAAAATCTACCTCCTCTCCTATATCCTGACTAACAGCAATGCCAAAAAGCAGCTTCTCTATCAAAATAATTCTGAAACTTGCCTTTTGGTACAAATATAGGCCCAACCCAAAAATAACTGTCAAAGAATGTTAGGACTTATGATGTAGACAGAAAGAGCAGGATATGCAAACAAACAAAAGCCATGTTCTTAGAATAAGATTAAAGAATTGGTGAAGGCTATAAACACAATGGATAAATAACCAATAATGAGCATTTTGTCAATTGTATTAGATCAGCCTGTTATGGTTGATATATTGTGTCAACTTGGGGAGTCTAGAAGTTTGGCTAAGTGACTCAGCAGGAAGCCAGGGTGCTTACTTTGTATACATCCTGAGCCTGTGGAAGAGGAGGGCATGGAGATTATGTGAGAGCTACACGTCCCTTAGGTGGGGGTAGCCTGTTTACAAAGTAAGGCAGGGAAAGAAGCTGCTTGCCGCCATTCCTCCCTTTTGCCCTGGCTGTTTGCTGTTCCGCTGCCATTCCCCCTTTTGCTCTTGTTGCTTTGCTATCTTCTGCCTCGGAGCCAGCCAAGTATGGACTGAAACCTCCACAAACTGTAAGCTAAATAAACCTTTCCTTCCTTAATTTTGGGCATTGGGTATTTTGTCTCAGCAACGAGAGAAAAGTAACCAAGACACAGCCCTTCCATAGCGCTACTCCTAATAAAGATTCATCATTCAAAGCAACTATGAGCAATCACATATATAAATTTATATAAATCACATATATGAATTTTCTACAAATAACATGATGGCAGTTTTTAAAATAAAAAATAAGAAGAATTCAAGGTGAAGAGGAGAAAAACTTGGATAACATCAGATGAAAATTCAAACTGATTTAGAATTTTTTATTGGCTCCTTCAAGCTAAGATTTTCTACCAGTTAATTGTGAGAAAGTCTATTGGCTCCTTGTATCAGAACTTGGTTATAAATTTTCATAATTTATTGCATATGTGGATTAGATCACTTTTATATCATTTGTTGAACTAAAAAAGAAAAAAAACTGTTGTAACTTTTTGTCTTTTTTGGCATTGTTACTCTGTCTCTTGACCCAGTTGTTGTGATCCTGATCAAGCTATGTCAGTAAGAATGCTTGCTCTGTGAATTTAGTATTACGGTAAGAGAATGACACATATATTTGTGCAAGATAGGAAATTGAGTTGAGAACCACTGGTGTTTATTTACCTCATGTTATGGGATCTCAGGTACAGAGAAAGCCAGTCTACTGAGGGAAAAAAATGAAGCAGATGCAAATGTGCAAAAGAAGATAAAATGGGAGTATAAAAAATATTTCCTTAAATTTCAGAAAACAGCCTGCTTACTCATTGTAGTCTCCATTTAAGGTCAGTGGCATGCCTGTCAAAGTTGGTCCTACAAGAAAACATGATATTCATATAGTAAGTTATGCTACCTAAATTACTTTTCCTTTCGCTTAAGTTGTATCAAGTTTTGATTCTTGTAACCACAGGGTCAATGCAATACATATTGAAATGGCTAAGTATGGATCCAATCAGTCTCAAGTAATCAATTTATTATCTCAAAAATTATTGACCTAAATAATTTTCCTGAGATGGACATGTAAATTAGGTGAACAACATCTGCCTATTGAAGTCTAGATGTTAATAATCCTCCTTTCTGTCATTTTTCTTAGAAAGACCTTTCTTGTCTTAATCCAACATACTTCACTCTTACCAAAATACAGTTTTTTGAAAACTAGATCATAAGCACTATCCCACTTGAAGGATTCAGTGGACAAGAGCAATGTAAGAAACAGGGTAAAATGTAGGCTAGTGGGTAGCAGCCAAACTATAATTTCCTCCTGATATAAGAAATGATTTCGTGAAATCCCCATCAGGCAGGAAGTTTAATCTTTATGAGGAAGGCAACACTTGCATTTTCTGGAGATAACAGATGCAAATTTGGCATAATTATTTTGTACTTAACAATCCTCCAAATGTTCTGCATCAACTTAATAATTTAATTTTTGTGACAACGTCATTGTTACTGTCTTATTTTACAATGACTCAGTTAAAGATAAAAAGAGGTTAAGAGCTTTATTAAAGGTGACACAACCATAGAAATCCCAGCAGTTGTCAAACCAAGGCAATCTCCTTCGGCAGCACAGCCCACGCACCCCAGGGCTCACTGTTTGTCCCATATCACATGCGCAATCTATTCCCATGGCAAAATAATGTCTATGAGTGTGGTGTAAACCTAGGAACAGCACAAATTTCAGGCGGAGAAAATATGAAAAGCCTAATAATGAAACATTATTTTTGCATCAATTATCACTCATGAAATGCTCATCTCTTTTATATAAAAATATGCTATGACTAACATAACCGTAACAAAGTTATATTGGGACCATCAAACTTAAAGCTTTCCTTACATTTGCTGTGGTTATATTTTTTTAAAATAAGTTGAAGAAAACTCAAGTAATTCAGTTGCAATGGAAGTACAGTACCAAAAAGTAAAAGATTTGCAGTGTATCTCTCAGATATGAAATACTGATTTAAAATTCAGTGAAATATTTTAACCTAGTCGTATCTCCTGTGAACCACCATTATGGCTATAAAACACAAGACATGGGATGACTCAGTGTTGTCTGAACCAAGCTAAGAAACATTTTAAGCAAGAATGTTGAGCTGTTGAGGAGAAAATAAAGTGCTGTGTTTAGGAAGCCCCTACTGATGAGTGGCACAGAAAACTGGAAAGAGAAAGAGCGAGCATCCCTGTGCTGCCTAGCACTGGAGGTGGGGCACTGGTACTAGCAAGGGAAGAGTCTAACAATATTACTGCTCACCCTCTGTGCCAGAAGGGAGTGCACTGTGACCAGATGCCTGACTTCAAATTGTCCCATGCATAACTGTAGCACATGACATACTCTCTGAAAGCCTAAGTTTTATCCTCTGCAAAGTGGTTAGTGATAATTTATACTTCTACGAGTTGTCCCAAAGATCAAATGAAAATGTTTGTAAAATGTTGACCATGATACTCAGAAAAATGTAATAGCTCAATTCTCATTAACAATGAGTACTAACTAATATCCACTCTTATGTGTCTGAGTCTACCTCTTTTGAATTATAGTAAAACCATTCTCTGTATCCAGCTCATATATAGTCATTGTACATGAAAATGTCAATATCATTGATGTGAAGGAAAAAATAGTGGTGAAAAGATGAAAGACAAAATAATAAAACAACAAGTTCAAAAATCAATAAAGGTACAGGTGAAATGAAACGCCTAAGCATTTGTATGTTAATGAGCCCCACTATTCCACATTTCAAATAATACCTCAGTCTTCCAAACACAAACACTTCTTGCACTCAACTAGGAGGAAGGCAAGTGCTTTTCTAGAACCTTCTTCTGGAGATCTCCTCAGAACAGCTTAGGAATATCCTGGATTCCTAAACACATTAATAAGTCAATTGTGAACAAGTCCAAGAATGTCCTTTCCATGTCTCCACAACCTGGGCAGCCTGAGTTAGCTTGTTTCTTTCTGGAAGCACTTGACTGGGCATGATAGTAAATACCATATTGTTTTGCAATTTTGTGCCTTGTGATAATGTCAACAACCCCTTTCCAACGGCAGTGACTATTAGGGTTTGGAACTAAAATGTCCCCTTCAGGCCTTCTGTTAAGGGCTTGGTATCCAGCCTGTAGCACTATGGGAGATGATGCAGCCTTCATGAGGAGGGGCTCAGTGGGAGGACCCCAGGTGATTGCAGGCAGGCCCTTGAAGGGGAAATTGGAGCTAGAACTATAGTCCCTTCTGTTCTTTTTCTCACTTTCCAACCACTGCGAGGGAGCAGCTTCCTCGCCCTTGCATTACAGCCATGATGTCCTACATTGCCAAGGACCCAGAAGCAATGGAGCCAGCTGACCATGCACTACAGCCTCCAAAACTGTGAGGCAAAACAAACCTTTACTGCATTAAAGTTCATTGCCTTAGATACATTGCCACAGTGATAAAAACGTAACACAGTGATCATTATCATCATGACATCTTAACGGGGCAATGCTTGTCCTGACTCTAGCTTTGGAACCCCAGGCCCACAACTGGTCATCAACACCATGTGTACATTTCTTATCCAGTCAATGAGAAAATGTCTTTTTTATTATTTTTTTTATTTTAAAGAGAATAAAAAACAATAACAACAGTACAGAATTTCAAAACAAGATGATAAGAAATTAACAATGGGTGTTATATTGCGTGTTGTGATCTTCAAAGTAGTTGTTCAGATTACCAGATATAAGCATGCAAAATTGATCACACAATTAGGCATTAACTGTTTCTTTCAATAAATCAATAAAAATTAGTAGTATAATTATCTTGGCTATTGTATGTATATCTACATATATTTTCCCCCTCCTTCTTTCTTTCTTGTCTCCCTCAACTGAGGAATGGATAAAAAAGATGTGCTGTTTTATACAATGGAGTATTACTTAACTATAAAGAAAAATAAACCTGAGGCTTTTATAGGTAAATGGATGCTACTAGATACCATACTCATTGGTGAAATAAATCAGACCCACATGTGTAAACATTGTATTGGCTCCCTAGTATAAGAAACTGAAAGAGTAAATAAAATCTGAAAGGTCCAATAGATACTGTGAAAGGGAAAGAAACTGCTCAAAAGGAAAATACCTTTTATTTTAAATCTCACGGTTGGCTTTGCAAAAGACCTATAGGACTATAAAACTTTAGAATATATCACATACTACCCAATACCTACTCAAAACCCTTTTCCATTTTTTCCTTACTAATATACTCTCCTTTGAAGCAGGAAGGAATGAAACTAAAAGTGGAGTCTGAATAATCCCTTATTGCTAAAACTGTCCCTCTGACCATGTGATCCAGTTCAGAGCATGTAGATGAGCAATCTCAAGTCACTGGGTTGAACTTTCAGGAATGATTTCAGAAACAAACCTCTACTCTTCTCCCTGTCTTTGTCTCTGCCTGACACACAGTTAAGGTTTAGGAGGTACAATAGTCTTTTTGATGCCTTGAAGCCAAAAGCATGAAAACAAGATCCAATATTCTTAGAATAGATGAAAAACGATTGAATTATTCTGGACTCCCATACACATCAATGAGCCACTACGCTGGTCTTGATCTTCGTTACCCTGGACTCCTTATTGTGCAAGACTGATACCCTTTTTTGCTTGTCAGATATTGCTGTCATTTTCCACCAAGAATGTTTCTAATGAGCAGAGATTTTGATGCTGGTAAGTCATTCTGCATGCGGAAAACCTCCTCCCTAAAGATAAACGTGACTGCAACTAGGTTAGGAGCTTATAAGATCATATTCTCACTGGAGTGCACAAGGTATAGTTGAGCGTAGCTTCCTAGTTTATTTTGAGGGAAAATTCCAGGCTGTGATGCTGAACTTGAGCCCATCTGCTGCAATGTCCTCCTACTTGAGGTCATTTAATTCTGAACTCCACCTGCCTCTCTAAACAGTGCTCTTCTGTGGGGTCTCCTCTCGCATCAAAAGTAAACTTCTATAAGTTAATGCAAATGTGAATAAGGCTCAGGTAACATCATAGGAGACTGAAGGGAATTAATTGGGTAAGCTGTTTTAAGTTCTTCTGAACTTTCCACCTTATCGCAGCAGCCTTCTAGTTTCTAGGGTAGTATTTTTGACTTGTATGTTGGAATATAAAGCAATCAGAGGTAATGTTAATAGTATAGATCTGCCTGTCAGTTCAGAGTTTATGTAGCCTAGCTGCTATTACAAATCCAAAAGGTCTGCTGGGAATAGTAGGGTGGGCAAAAGAAACATAAATTCATTATTGAAAACATGATTTCATTACATTATTCCACATAGTTTGCCATTCATAGATTTTGCATGTTTCAAAATTTTATGATTAAAGCTATGGCTATGAGTTTTGTTTATATATGTCATTCAATATTTTGCTAGAAAACCAACCCTTTATTGGCTAAGGATCTATGTAAGGATTCACGTATTTACCTTGTGAATGGAAAAATTATTATTAAGTATAAACAATACATTTTTAAAAGTCTTCCATTGTCCAGTCCAAGTCCTATTTTTTCTGCATTTTCTAATAAAATAATCTGGATCTCCAGCTCATCATTTTTCTAACTTGTGAAAATCACATATGATCACCATTAATTTTCAAGACAACAGTAGATTCCCATGCTCCAAACTAAGCTGAACTATTTCAAGCAATTATTTACTAGATGCAGTATAGAATCTTCTTGAAAATAAAGAATAAAAAAGGAAATTATCAAAATATCAGATATTTGAGCAAAAAAAGGTACATATTTCTTGAATGCTTCTTGCCACGTTATGCTATAAAAAGTTCACACAGCACTCCTACTGACTTTAGGAACAATGAAATATTCTGTTCCAAATAGAAGTAATTAGTCAGTGGTTAAGAAACAGAGTAATTAGTGCAAAAGAGAAGTGTCTTGGTTTGTATCAGAGCTGCCAGTTCAACAGAGAAAAAATCCTTATGTGAAATCTTTTAAAAGAAAGTAACTAAAGTACTAAGGCTAAATGAATCCGAAGTTAAAAGTTCAAAGCTATCAGCACAGAGTATTAAGGAAGTGGGTGCACACACACATTTAAGATGTTATTCACACCCCTGGAATACTATTTCTGGCAACCTCACTTAACTATGTTATCATTTAGGCTTGGTTACAAATGGCTCATCTTTGTTTATTTTGCTTTGGTGTGCTTCTCTTTGAGAGAGGGTCTCCCTAACTACCTATTCAGGCTGGCTTTGAACTCACTAGGTAGCCCCGGCTGGCCTGGAACACACAGAGATTCTCCTGCCTCGGCCTTTGGAGTGCTGGGATTATAGGCAAGCACAATTACATTGTGTCTTACAAATGGCTCCTCTTTGGAAGGGATTCCCTGATAGCCCTAGTTAACAAAAAACCCAAGTCTTTACCCTCACTCCTCTTACTCATTTATTGGAGTCTGAAGCTATATCCTGTTACATTTTGTTTTTAGCTGATTATAGATCTGTCCCCCAAAACATAAGTTTTATGGGAAGAGAGTGTTTATTATGCCCCAGCTATATTTCCAGTACTACAATAGTCCCTGTCACATATTAGGTGATCAATGAAATATATGCTGAAAAATGAAGGAGTTTCTTTGTCTATAAAAATCTTGGCAGAAGTTAAAAGTGTTGTTTTTGTGAAATATTTTCGTCTAAGTTACTGCTATATGAGTTTTGCAAAGATGTGTGGAAATTATGCTTTGAATCTATTTGCAATAGATTTCTGAGCTTTCATTTTACCAGCCCAAATAGAACATCCTCTCAAAAGATCAAAAAGAATAAACTCAGTTGTGCTCTGAAACCTTCTTGCTTTTTCTGCATGTGTACCCTTTGATAGCAAACCTCTCAGGGATGAGGATTATGGCCAGTTCATCTTTACAATTACCTCAATGTACAATACTGCATGTAACTAAACTGTCTAAGAAAATCCTGTTGAATGAGTCACCCGGAACATCAGAAGGGTCACATTCACATTCAAGTACTTGATGAAGACCTCTGTCCAACACCAGTGCTCCCCAAACTTGAATCTGTAGTTTCTTAAATGACTAACTTTCTTTACAGTCTGCTATGTGGCCATGTTGGTATCTGGATGATCAATACAGCTGGACTAGTTTGACAACACAATCTGTAAACTGAGAGTTGTCGCTATATTTCCCCACCTTTTATAAATGCTCCCTGCTCACTCTCAGCTCAAACTAATCTAAGTAATAAAAGTGATGAAAGCACTGTTGAACCAATAGAATTTGATATAAATCTTTTTGTCAACCAATTCCCCCTATCATTGCAAGCAGGTATAATTTCATGTTGGCCTCAAAAATCCTATATTATGCTGGGTGATCGATAAAATATTTGCTGAAAAATGAATTCCCAATATCTGAAGAAACTTCTAGTGAAGGTTGTCAAAAAGAAATAGTAAGACCTAAAATCTCCGTATCAAGAAAACATCTACTCTTACTGTCTTAATTGACTGGGGAAACAAACAAAATGCTGCTTACGGTGGTTAGTTGAATTTAATATGTACACTTTTTAAAATTGTCACAAAAATGAAACAAAGTTACTGTAATTGATTTCCTACCTTTCTTGTATTTTATATATTAATAGTTTAGATTGAGTAATGAAATCTGTATTTGAGTGAAGTCATTTTATATTTATAGTTATGTCAGGAACTATGAGAGAGTGGAACAAAGATTCCACAGAGGATTACAGATGTACAAAAGACATTCTACATGGATCCAAGAATCTATCCATTACATTTTATATAGATCAAGAATATCTTCATTTCTTCTAAGTTCTTCAATTTACTAACATAGGGTTGCAAAATATTTCTAATAATCCTCTTAATTTCAGCAGCGGCTGGGGTGATTTTTTTTTTTTACTTCTAATTGTTCTCTTTGGTAGGACTGGCTAAGACTTCGTCTATTTTATTTTTTGGAGAATTAACTCTTCAGTTCATTGATTCTATTTATTTCTGGTCTCAATTTCATTCATTTGTGCTCTGATCTTTAAAATTTCCTTCCTCATGGTAGCTTTAGGTTTGGGTCATTCTTGTTCTTCTAGTACCTTATGCTATGTAGTTTTGTTAATTATTTGAGCTTGCTTTGTTTTTGTGCTGTGACATTTATAGTTATAAACTTCCCATGTATGACTGCTTTCATTATTTATGTCCCATAAGTGCTGATGTGCTGTACTGGCATTATTGGGTTGGTCTAGAAACTGTTTTACTCCTTCCTTGATCTCTTCTGTAACCTACTATTTACTTGATAGCGTATTGTCTAGTTTCCACACATTTGCGTAAGTTCTGTGTTTTGTGACTGATTTCTAGGTTCACTGCACTGTGATCTGATAATATGCACAGTATAATTTGAGTTCTTTTGCACTTCTTAAGCCTGTGTTATTGGTTAGTATGTGGTCTATTTTGGAGAAAGTTCTGTGTGCTGAGGAAGAGAATGTGTAGTCTGTGGTGCTGGGGGGACACTCTAGATATATATTAAGTCCACTTTTTTGAAGATGTGGTACAACTCTGACACTTTTTGTGGAGTTTTTGTATGTTTGTGATGGTAGAGTATTGAAGTGTGCCATTATAATTGTTTATGTTTATCTGATCTTTTAAACCCAGTATTATTTGCTTTATGAAAGTAGGGGTGCTGTTGTTCATTACATACATGCTAACAACTAAAATGTAAAATGAACGTGGTGTAGAAATTTAAGCATATTAAGGTCATGATATTTATAATTTCAAATGTGATATGTGCATGTACACAAACATTTACAATAAATTTAAAAATAGTATAGGAAAAGGGCACAATGCAGACCAGGGAATCGTTTTCGGTCTCGTTCAAAACCAACTCATAAGATGACCATGCGCCACTCTTTGCATCACTTTCACTTAATAAAACCACGGGAGATGTGATCTGTTACCAAGTCAGTGTCCAGTATTCCACATCCATGAACACAGTATTCATAGCAACCCACCCAATGGTCCAAACCTCTCCCCAGTGACTTACATTATTGTGTGACATTAAATGCATTCAAAATGTTGTATGACTATCACTGCACTCCACTTGCAGAACAGTTTCAACCTTTTAAACTGGAACTTAGTACTCAAGGGAAATTAATTCCTCACAGCAACAAACACCTTATTATCTGTCCCTGGGAAGGCAACCAGCCTAATTACATCCCCAAATTGGAATCATGTAGTGTTGTTCTTTTAGTATTTGCTTTATTTTACTTAGCATGTCTTCAAGATTTGTCTGTGTTATGTATTTCATTCCTACTTAAGACTGAGTAATGCTCCCTTCTGCACAGGTACCGTGTCCGACGTGTACATCTGCCTGCCCACGAACACTGGAGCTGCTTCCGCCTTTGCCTGTTGTGCACAATGTTGCCAGAGCCATTGGTCTGTGTACAGAGTCTGCCAAAAAGAAGAACACATCAGGAAAAACCTTGTAAAATATTTACTATTAAATGTATTCAGACACCATGAAATTAATACGTTACCTTTGGCCTCTACGATTACAAAAGCTTCTCAAAGTGGTGGCCATTACAGTCCAGATATTTGTTAGCTTGCCAAACTGCTGACGGGTACACACATTTTTTGATAGATTCTGTATTTAAATCCCTGCTTTCAAATTTCTTGGTGTATATGACCACAGTTATGTTTTGGGGTCATATAATAATGCTATGTTTAACTGTTTAGGACTTGTATGCCATTAACATATCTGTAAAACAAAACTTTCTTACTTTTAGGTAGGAATAGCTCTGTGCTTACATCTAGGACACCTGAAAATTTGGATCTGACCCTTAGACAAAAATGAAGAAACAATAATTTGTAATGGCTGCTTAAAGTTCCACTCTCCGATTCACACCCAGTTTAGTTATTGGTAAAGGCATCTGGGTTATTTGATCAAATATTCTCGCTTGGCCTCCGTGTTCCGTAGGCAAGAGCAGTCACACGTGCTTAAACATTCATAATCCAGAGGCAAAAGGCTTCCACTGTGACTAGGCCAGAACAGTAAAACCTGCATCCGCGTCTCATGGTCTCTAGTGTTGACCTATATATTAACTTTTCTTCCCCTGTGGTACCCTTTGCCTTCCAGGGAGGTTTTTCAGTTATCCAAACTTGGGCAAACCATGTGCAAGAATACTTGCCATATTTATTCAATTAGTTTTGTTTGTTTGCTGAGCAGTCGAGAATATGGTAAAAAAGTAATAAAAATAATTATTGTGACTACTGCATTTAGGCAGAGCTGGCCAAATCTTCTTTTAAAAATATAACAATTTTATTTTTCAACATAATGTTGCCATAAAGAAAATCATATTAATTCTGTAAAAACAGTATGATAAACTTTTAAAAAATTATTACATTGAAAGACACAGTGTCCTTAGTCCCCCTCAAAATACACCCCCTTGCCTTGAACACGTTTCTTTACTCCTACCACTTTCTGAACCAGCTTTAGATGTCCTCTTGCGTGAATGCCTTTGCTTGTGCAATCGTGGCTACTTCAACATCCTAAATAAAATCAAAGGATGAGTACACACCACAATGTTTTTCACTGGATGGCGCTTGGTAGCAGTCATTTACTATATTTTTGATCAAACCTCCTAAAGACATTCATGAAAAAACTTCCAGAGCTGCATCAGGAAGTGGCAGGAATGATAAGTGTGTTTGAGGTGCCAGGTATATTTTCACGTGGAATTATTTGCAATTTACTTTACTAAATTATTCAAAAGTGTAAACATTTGCCAAATATCTTGATTGCCCTTTGCATGCTTCACTTTTAAATAAATTAAAAACAGAATATTTCTAGTACTCAGAAGCCCTTCTGTTTTTCCTAGTCACTAGCCCCAGAGGTACTGAGTACATCTATGCCTACTGATTAGTTTTACCTGTTTTTAAATCTTATATGTGAAAGCGTAAGACGTGCTCTTGTGTCTCCTCTCATGAACTGCTTTGGGAACTCTCATTTCTGTGTGGTATTTAATTACATTCGTATGACAAAACACATTATTAGCCCTCTTTACTGTTGCTAAACATTTGGATTGTTTTCAGTTTCAGGCTATTCTGAATAGTGCTCCTATGAACATTCATATACATACCAGTTATTACCACACAAACAGTTCTGCTGGAAGAAATTTAGAAGTAGAGTTGCAGCACCATGAAATACACATACATTGTACATTATGTATCCTGTTTCAAAAATCTTAGCCTATTCTTATTACTTGCCAAAGTATTCTTCTGAGACCATTTGGCAGTACTTCACATTTTGCTCTTGACCTATCAGAAGCTAAGAGATGAGGAGCTAACATACATTAACTTTTCATATATTATCCAGTGGACCCAGAATTATTTATTGAAAAGAATACCCATTCCATTGCATTATTCTGAGTATCTTTGTAAAAATAAAGTATGAGAGGCAGCTAGATATACAGACAAATGACAGACAGATGATAGACAGATCTAAATTCTCTACTGTGTTCCATTATCCTAAATATCACATCACCTGTATCACTGAATATTATTATATTTTTGGCATGTGGCTGCACAAGTCCTCTGTGTTTTTTTCTTCTTCAAGATTATGTTGATTATCTTGGCTTTTTGCATTTCCATATAAAGTGGACAGCTGGAATCTCAACATTTATATACATACACAAATAATGCTTGACTTTTAAGGAGGATTGCATGAAATTGATAGGGAAATTTGAGGAAAGTCCTCTTTATATTACCAAGTGGTTCAATCTATAAACATGGCGCTCATTTCCATTCAGGTGAACTACCTTTAAAAATAACTCAGTGCTCTGTATTTTTGTAAAATGGCCTTCCACATTATTTCACCTTATCCCTCATTTTGTGAGTGCACCCCAATGTTTTACTCTCCTTCCTTCAGTCTGACTTACGTTCTAGCTCAATAAACCAACTATTTAATTCTTAATTTTATTTAGTTATCGTTTTGCTCTACAACTTCCTTTTTATCCATCTATAAAGTCCAGCTCTCGAAGAAAATATCAAATACAGCACTGAATATATTGATCATGATTATTTTAATTTTGACATTACTGTTTCAACATCCAGATTGGGGATCTAATTCTATGCTTTGCCTTCTTTTCTCTAGGTGCTTTATTTTGCTCCTGCTATGACTGGTAATTTTTTAACCAAATCTTGAAAATTACTCTTAAAAATTGTGCTGATTTTGGACAATACCATATTTTTCCTTATCTTCTTATAATGGTAGACCTTATCATCCTAGAAGCAGAGACAAATCCTTCTAATCAAATCAGAACTAAAATGGTTTCAAGCTGCATTTACAGTGTTACCTTCAAACTAACTCATTTACACATTTCTTGTGTGTACATCTCTGTGATTTCCAATTCTATTAATCCTGGAGACTTTGGCATTGCTGACTGCATTACTGAGCTTTTCTGTCTCTGAGACACAATACATACCTGACACTCACAGCTTAAAAAAAGAGAGGTTTAACTTGACTCAGGATTTCAGGCCATTGAGTCCATGTCTGCCTGGCTGCAGGGTGGGGGCATCGTGGTGGGAGGGCCTGACTGAGTGCAGACTCTGGTCAGGAAGCAAAGGGGAGCAGCGCCAGAGAGGGAGAGGTGTGGAACTAGATGGAGAGCCCAGTCACACCTCCAAGGCCCACCCAGACCCTCGGGAAACGTGGGTGACTAATCCCTACCCAGTCCCCAAGCCAAGCAAGTTGATATTCTACTTTAGCCTTCACACTGTCCTTCAAAGTTTGCCTTCCTTACAAAGCAAAGTCTATTTTTCTTTTCCTTCTGTTTGCTTTCATAGTCCCTTTCTCAACCTTGCTAACTCAGTAAATAGATAGAAAAACTACCAGTGTCAAATATTAGCACTTCTCCGTATCGGTCTTCTTATTTTGTGACTCATTAAGCTTTGGATCCTTTGGCAGCCCCCAAATATTTTAAACTCTAGGTTCATGATATCATCTAAAGTTCTTCTGGCTTCTCTGCCTCTTAGTTGCTTATCTCTGCCCAGGTTCTGAACCTTTTAATATCTGTATTAAACTGGCAAATGTCCTAAGGGATTCAGACTATTGGGTTCACAATAAGCTCAGAATGCATGCAACCCTGGGGTACAGATATACTTAAAAATTGTGTATCTTGTATCTGAGACTCAAATTTAATGGGGTATCACAAATTTTCATTTATTAGATCTGGAAACTTTAGCTATGGTGAATTTCTTTCTGGTCCCTAAACACCTGGCTGTCTCAGAAGTTCTCTCATGCCACCAAACCAGTGTTTCTGCTTTTGTTTTATTGCTTCTTTGTTTGTTTGTTAAAATTGTATCTTCTCTCCAGCTCTTATGAGTAGAGGTGATATTGATTATGTACAACCTAATTCATCACAGCCAGAACCAGAAATTCATAATGCTTTCTTGCATTTGGATAAAAACCATCTGGTTCAATGTATGAATTTTAATTATAATTATAGCAAAATGAAAAAGAAACATTATAGGTATAGTTTAACAAGCATGTGAGATTCACTTTCAGACGTTGGTTGATATTACTGTATTTCCTTAAAACTTTTATCTATCATTTATTCATGATCTTCCCCTTCAGCTGACACATTTCCAGGGAAACTTTACCTGATATCTCAGTTTGCTTTAGTTAAACATAGATTTTAATTCAGTTTCATTAAACATTATATTCACAAAACCCTAAACTTAATAGTAGTGCTTTGAAATGTCCTGAAATTTATAAAGTCAATCTATCTACTTTACCTAAAGAATGATATTTAATATGAAATTAATAAATTTTTAATTTTAACAAATAATTAGTAGGGACTATTTGTTGGATAATGTGAATTCATTGTTTAATAAAAAGCAAAAGAAAGTGTCAATAAACTGAAATGCCTATCACCCAGAAAATTCCCATGAATAATTTTTCTTAGTAAAATTTGGGTATATTTACACTGGCCAGGAGAACTGGAAAGCTGGAAGTTCCAGGAGAGCAGTCATCCCATTTTGCCATTATAGTTCAGACTTCTATGTTTTAATAATCTATGTTCCCAGGGGCAGGTTTTATGCAGTTTTATAAAAGAGCTATACAATGCCTAACTAAAAGGTCGCCCTAATGAAGCATGAGATACATATGTGTCTTCTTATGTGCCCTGTTTTGCCGTGTTTATTACTCATTTTTATCTTTCTAATTGATTCATAAGCATTATCTCAATATATTTGGTATATTTATTCTTTGACATAAATTGGTTTCATTTTCTCAGTTCACTACTTCAGAAGAAAATATATTGAATTGGCTTAAAAGAAAACCACCAGCTATAAAACTAAGACTTCTGAAACAGAAAGGAACATACTGCTTTAAACCCTACTTACTTTCACATTAATAAATGTTTATAAATATATAAGTAAATATTAGGTGCCAGATACTGCAGCTACATTAACAAGGGAGTTATTGTTGCTGTTCTCATGGATTTTGTTGAAAAAATTCATGAGAACTTTTTGTGCAGTTTTTAATATGTTAGAAGGTTAAGCTTGCATGTACTAAAACTAATTCTTTAATAGAACATATTTACACAAAATAGAAAATTGCTGAAATATTTTATAAGAATTGTATAATTATTGACAGTATCGCACTTCACCATAAATATCAACTTACAAGTCCTGAAAAAACTTATATTCTTTAACAGTTGATTATATAGCTTGAGTTACTTAAAATGATTTGTTCTAAACAGGAAAAATCTTAGAGGATATTTCATATTCTTCCCAGGAACACTGGAAAAGAATCAAAAGGCTAATGTTCTCATTACATATTCAGAGCATAGTCCATGGACATTTGTAAAAGGAAAAGGATATACCTTCAATTAAAAGAAAATTTGAAAGAGTAGGAGGAGCTAAAATGTCTTTAACTTCAATAACACAATAGGAAAGTTATTCAGAAACAGCTTATGTTTTCAAAGCTAGCAAAACAGGATGTTGATTAATGTATAAATAGCTGCTTTAGATAGATAAATTAGAGAAAATAAATTAATTTCAGCTATATAATGATCTCATAATCTTTAAATATTGGATTCTCTTTGCTATGTAAGTCTTTGTATAATGTGTTAAGGGCAGGAATTTGTGAGCAAACACTGAATTCCTGTCTTGAAAAGCTCATCATGAGATTTGGGTAGATAACTTCTTTCAAAGTTAAAATTTTATTCTTTTCCATCTTCCATCTTTTGCCTGGACAATTTGCACACACAAATGCACACTCACACACACCCACATATGTAACTGGTGACAGAAAACATATATAAGTTATATCTATACTTAGTTATTTACCCTTAGATAGTAATATAGTGTACTAAGTGGAATTTTATAAATATTTTAAAAGATAAGTTGGAATTGCCTTTCCTATCTCACACAAGGAAAAGGAGTAGCTACAGCAAACTGTCCATCTTATCCCTCCAAACTAGGTTCATGTTTTTAAAATTAGGGTTGCATGCTGAGAATTCTGCATTGGACAGAATAACTAGGTAGAGGGACTGTGAGTCTCATTGGAAATGATGCAAACTTTAAGGAACTAGTGAATAAGAGCCCCAAAAGCAGTCAGCCCTCACTTCTAGCTGACTTTTACTATATATAAACTCAGAGTTGTCATATTTTAAATTCCAGATACTTCTACAGAATCATCACGTACTTAACCACCATAAAACATAAATGTATTCTACCTACACAAGTTCACTGCTTCTACTTTAAGTTTAATTGAGAATTAACATATCCGGGGGGCTGGGGATTTAGCTCAGCGGCAAAAGCGCCTGCCTGGCAAGCGCAAGGTCGTGAGTTCGGTTCCCGGTACCGGAGAAAAAACAAAAAAAAAAAAAAAAAAAAAAGAGAATTAACATATCCGGTGCAAATTGAGTCTCTTGATCTGGTTTGTAATATGTTATGAACCTCTTAAAATAAGTATTATAACATACCTATCTCTCTCTCTCTTTTTCTCTCTGTCTTTCTCTGTGTGTGTGTGTGTGTGTGTGTCTCTCTCTCTCTCTCTCTGTCTCTCTCTCTCTCATATGGTATTCAAAGTTTACACTAAGCTACATCCCCAGGCCTTTTTCTAATTTTTATTTTAAGACAGTGTTCTTAACTCACTAAATTTCCCAGGCTAAATTTTGCAATCTCCTGCCTCAGCCTTCAAACTTGTGCCACCACAGTCAGCAAACAATTGCCTTCTTTATATAGCTAAACAAAACATTTTCATATAAATTATCTCATTAAAAGTCTGTTGTGAAGTTTGACATGTTACAAATAATAATCTCAATGAAGTTAACAAATGAAAAATTGTAATTATAGTATGCAAAAGTAAGTAGAATCAAGGAAACAGTATATCTACTCCTCTAACTTCTGAATGAGGAAACTCTAGCTCAAGACAGTGACACTCTCATCTGTTCTTAGGAGAATAATGAGGAATATATTACACATGGAGTAAGAAATGTGGACATAATGGTAACCAAAGATTCTTCTGAAAGGAAAAGTTATTGTAGTTACTCCTCAGAGTTGCTAAAAAAAAACCTACTGAAAATATAGTTCAAAGTGTGTTTGCTTGTTTGTCAAATCAATTTTGAAGCCTATGTCTTCAACACACAGTAGGGAAGCTACTTAACCTAGTAGAATTAAACTACTCACTTACAATTTCTTGAAACCTTTACTGGTTCCCAGGACTAATTTCATAACAAATCATGGAAATGGTTATTTCCCATTTCTGAGACAAAGGCAAATCTATGGGAATGAGCAGCAAGAGAAGATCATATCTATCACCCTCACTGAAGGACAGGATCTCTGATAAGTAGGAAGACACAGCGCAGGTTCCTACAGTGCAGCTCCCAGGTGCCTGAATGTAGAGGTTACTGTGCTTTTCAGACTGTTATCTACAAGCTGCATATTTTGTTCATGTCTCAAAGAATACCATGTGCAAAGATGATATTTTCACTCTATAGCAGAATGTAATATAGTTCTTATTTCTCTCCAATATCTTTTTTACGACATGTAACCAAGGTATTTCTACAATGATGCCTTAATCTTGAAGTTTAAAACAACATAAGCACAAAGCAGAGTGCAGGAGGTCAGGGAGGATGAGAGTCAAAAGTAGAAGTAAATTTCCGAATAGCGGTCATCTCCTTTTCCATGGCAATGCAGCTGTCTCTCCTTAAGAGATATTTGTGGAGAGTCTCTCGGCTATATCCAAAGTATGACTTCCTTAATTTCATGACTTTTTAACCTGCTTGGACTCCTACACTACATAGTAGTATTCATGATTATGATGAATACTTGAATTAATTTTAAAATTCTTACAGTGAAAGACACATTGCCAGCAGTTCCCTCAATATACTCCACCTTTCCTCAAACACGCTCACTTGTCCCCGTGTTTTTACCCCTTTCTGAAGCAGTTCTGGAAGTCCTGTTTTGTGTCTGTTCTGTTGTGCCTGCCTTGAGTTCCTGAATCAATTCAAAGTGTTTACAGTGATTTCTACCAAACAAAAGCATTACAGTGTGTCCTCATCCACCTTATTCACCAGACCTGGCAGCTTGCACCTTCTGTTCTCTACTTAAAATCAAGGTGACTGTGGCAGGTATATTTTGAACTGATTCAGCGTGTCAGGGAAGCCAGGGCAGCGAAATGAAAGACCAGAAAGAGGACCTCAAGAGCTGCTTCAGAAAGTGATAAGAAAAACTGGTGTTTGCATTGATTGGGACTAATTTTGAGGGGACTAATGGCCATGTCCCTTTTAATGTAATTTTTAAAAATTTACACATTTACTGTGTATTTTAATCACACCTTATAGCTGAAAAGGGCTATTCTAAGTAGTTCACAAACATTTCAGGTCAGCTCAGTGTTTCACCATTAAGAGTAGAACCAGTTCAGTTAAAAAACTTTAAATAACTATGAAGAAAGAGGCCACTGGAAAATAACCAAGTTTTGTTCATGTTTGCCTTTTCCCCAACACTCCTCCAGCGCAGTACAAGTCTTGAATTTGGTGGGAATGTAAAATGGTGCAACTGCTGTGAAGGAACTTGTCCACTGCTCAGAAACCCAATAAAATTACCCTGTGACACTGCCATTCCACTCCTGTGTATCTACACAAAGGAACTAAAAGCAATGTCAAGTAGATACTTGTACTTCTTCACAGCAGCATTATTCACGATCATTTAAACGTGAGCAATTCAGTGTCCATCTATAGATAATTATATAAGCAAAATAAGGTATGTGCACATAATGGAGTGTTATTCAGCCATAAAAGGACTGAAGCTCTGATACATGCCACAACCAAAAATGCTATGCTAAACTAGATAAGTCAGACACAAAGGAAATATACTGTATGATTAGACTTCTACCAACATATGGAATAGACAAATTCATAGGGACAGAAAAGTAGATTCAAGTTGACAAGGAGTTCAGGGTAGGAGGGAGTAGGGCATTATTGCTAATGATGACAGTATTTCTGTTAAAAATAATGTTTTTGATTCAAGATTTCAAGAAAAATACACTTATATTCAGAAAAAATGTACATAGTGGTGAAGTGCTTTCTCTTCTTTCTTCTGTTTTCCTCACATGATTTGTTTGGGAAAAAATTCAGTGGTAAAAAAAAACTCTAGTAAAGAAAAATTCTTTTTCTCATTGGATCTTTGCTCTAAACTATATTTCTTGTTCTGTCTCCACATTCCCCTGTCAAGATCCTGATAGCAACAATTTGAACCTTGAGCTTTGTATGCTATCCAGTTTATTTTGAAACCACTACAAATTAAGAGATATTATTTGATAATTTCTTTTTGTTTTGATGAAACAGAATATAAATATTTGAAAATCAGAGAAGCAGCAACAGCATATGTTCTCTAGATATTAAAACAATAACATGGGAATACAAATAAGTTCACGTCAACAAGTTAGGCAGCATACATGAAATGAACAAATTTCTGCAAAGCTGCAAACTGTGAAAGATCACTTAAAGATAAAAGGTAACTAATCTAGCCTAATAACTATTAAATACATTGTATTTTTAGTTTAACAATGTCCTAAAATAAAAGCTTGCAGCCCAGAACTAGTGGGCAATTCTACCAATGGGTTGTGGAAGGAAAGATACAATTTCTTCCAGAAAATTGAAAAGACAATAGTTGTCAAGTAATTCTATGAAGTTAAAAGTATTACCCATATTATGAAAGCAGGTAAAGATATTATAAGTAAATAAAACTATAACACAATACCTGACATCATCAAAAATATCTGCACAAAGTTGTAGCAAATCAAATAGAGTGTATAAAAAGATTATCTATCATGAGCAAATAGGCTATAACCCAAGAAAATAGGTTGACAATATTTTAGAACTAATCCATGTAATTCTCCATATAAATAAACAGAAAATGATATGATCATCCTATAAACACAGAAAAAGCAATTGACAAAAGCCAATACGCATTCCTTGTAAAGCCTAAGTAAATTAAAAATAGAATATTTTTTAACCTGATGAAGGGCAACCATAAAAAGTAATAAATATGGTTAACTTTACTAGTGATAAAGTTTAACCAAAGGACTTCAATTTGGCTGATTATAATCTCTAAAATATTTCATGTGTCAAATAAATACAGACAGCCACAAAACTTAATTAGGAATTTGTCATAACATCTGCACAGACTATTAAGAGTAAAATTTAATTTCCATATTTTAATGTGCTTAGTGTTATAATTGAATAATTATCTCAGGATCACATTTAAATCAAAGTTTCATTTATAAAACTATGCAAAAAATAATTTAACCAAATAGTGGTTGAGGTCTAGAATATGTAAAGTATATTGGTGTCAAAAAGGAAAAGACTGATAATCCATTAGCTAAATAGGATAAAACAATAACAGACTTTTCATGGAGAAAGAAAGCAAGTGGCCAATAAAAACAGAAGTGAATAGAGACTCAGATTAAACAGAAGTAGGGAAAATTAAAGTAAAATCAAAATATATTCTTTTATGTGCATGAAATTTTCAAAATTAAAAAAGTTGACTTTCCTATTGTGCAATAATGAATACATTGAATTACAGTTCTAAAATATGAATGTATCACAGAAATAGAATGCTAAGCAAAAAGAAAGTCTCACAAAATAATATAACTTAGATAATTAAAATATAACAGCAATAATGTTATTTAATATGTATATTATATATAGTAGAACTAAAGAGAAAATAGCTAAGTTGATGCTGGTAACATTTATTTCTTAATGCTGATGGAGAAAACTGAAGGACACATTGTATTATTCATCATACCTTTTATATATTATATATTGTGGCATTAAAAATAAAAGCCTGATTCTTACACACAGGCATATACACACACAGACACAAACTAAATTTCAACATTTTTCCCTTAATTAATGGAGCGTAGCAGTTCTTGTCTTTAAAGAAAATGTTATTCTTTCCTTTATGCTTCTGCATAAAATAAAACAGGCCAAACATGTACATATATGAACTCTTCCATACTTAAATAATAAAATCTGGTACTACTGCTCAGAGATTAAAAGCAGTAAAGATATATGATAAAACTAAATATATACTGTTTTATTTTAAGTCCTAAATCCCAGTTACTAGAAATAAGGGTTTGATCTGCAAGCTCAGTTTCCAATTGCTGAGCCTTACTTCTAGCATATAATAAATAATGTCTAACATATAGAGGAATCACTGTTTCTGTATTTTACATTGAGAATTTTTTTATTCCACTCTTGAGAGTTACCTTGACAACCAAATCACTGACTCACTTTCAGCACCCCAATATATCCCCAACTGAATGTCACTCCAAAAATTGTTTTGCCTACAATAGTCAAGATTACTTTTTAATTAAAATTATAACCCTTCACCCTTTTCTAATTATCCTTGGCATATTTCATTTATCATGCATTATTTATAATAAAACAGATTTATAATAAAACAGATTTTTACATAATTGTAAATGGTTCAATGAAGTAATTTCTTCAAACATGCCTTAAATATTAAACATTACTGGAACTTAACATCATTCTACTACAATACAATGATTTACAAACAAAGGACTGTTTCTTTTAACTGTTATGTTTAGCACCCACAAATTTAAAATGTTAGTGAAAAAATAAATCAGCTTGACTCCCTTTTCTATCTAAAACTATTCTCAATACTTATCAGTGTGTACTATTTTTCTGAGCTAGCTTTATAAATTCCTTTTTTCTTACACATGCACAAATGGTAGAATAAAACTCAAAATAAGTTACATTATTCAAATATGTGTTGAAAATGCCAACACAATTTTAATAGAAAATATATTCAAACAGCCATTGCCAGGATGGAATAAAATAACTTACCATTCCTTGTATGTAGCCAAAGAATTATTTAAAAGAGATTTTTGATTTGGAAACCAAATATTGCACAGTCTGAACATTAGATTGGATCTAAAGAAAAAAAAACATTTTATATAGATTACATTTTTGTATCAAAAATGCATTTCATCTGTTTCCCCATAAAATATCTGTCTGAAAGTTTATTTGTAACTATCAACATATTTGATATAATGTATGTCCATATAATGTACATATAAAATTTTGCTTCCCTGATTACAATTTCTAGTAATGCTAGTAGGAACTGCAAGTCTTGCTAAAACACATGATCCTTAGAGTTGTGAAAATTAGCCTTTATTTTCACATTACTTTAGAGGACAGGTTTGTAAAATAATACACTCCTCATGATCCAATAAAACACTGTAACTTGTCAGAATCAAAGACAATTCCTTCATTTCCAGACCTCCCTTAATTTTACAATGTACACGATAGAAATATATTTCACAGGTGTACGTGTTCTCAAAACCTACACATTTTTCTGAATCATAAAAATAATAACCTATATAAGTATGAAGAAATGTAGCAGGTTTTAGAACCTCTTCTATGATCCATTTTATCAAAAGAAAATAATACTATGCTTTGTTTAAAACTGCAAAAATTTCTAATGTTTCACACATTAGACAATTTAGTCTGGAATTATTTACGAATAGTGGAAGAGTCAATTTATAACCAAATAGATTGTTAAGAAAATAAAAATCCTGATAAATAAAGAGCTGCTCTTGTTAAGTAATGTCTGCAGATCGAACGGGTTGAGTATAACAGAACAATATTAATAAGGACTTTGTGACAGAACAAAGTCTGTTGTTCACTAAAGATATAAACCCAGGAGAAGGCTCTGTTTTAAATATACACTTCACTGTGGTTTATTAGGACTCTTTAAAGAGCTCTGTGACTGGCACTTGCATTCCTTTTTCTTTCCATTATACCCATTTATCCCAAAATACCTATGCAAAAGTATAACATCTGCCATAAATAATAAAGGAAAACATTTTTCCAATTTAGCATCACCAAGATAATGAAATTACTCTGAAAATAAACTGGAAATGTAAATGCCTTTAAAGCCACTACTATAAGGAGTAATATAACCCGGTGTATAGTAGGGCAGCAACATAAAGGAAAATATGGTTGTTTGTTTGTTTGTTTTTGTTTTTTTCCGGTACCGGGAACTGAACTCACGACCTTGCGCTTGCCAGGCAGGCTCTGTGCTGCTGAGCTAAATCCCCAGCCCCCATAAAAGAAAATATGGAAGGGCTAGAGAAAAGTAATATTTAGAGATTGTTCACATAGAAATGAAAAGTAAACTTCAGGGAAGACACTTAAAGAGCTGTAAAACCATCGTTTGTCAAACAGAAGGTCATTTTTAAAAGTAAAATACTAAAATAGTGAGTGTACCACCACATGCTAAGCACTGAGTTAGGTTTCTTTGCTTTAGTTCTTTCATTTAATCCCCAAAATATCCATGAAGTGGAGAGTTTCATACCTTAATTATAAATAATGGAACTGAGTTTTAAGGAAAAGTTATTGATTCAAGGTGTTCTAGTCATTGAAGGGTAGATTCTCAATTTAGTTCTTATTAATTCAATATTGAAAAAGTATATATTCAAAAGTTTACTTGGAAAAAAGTGGATGAATGCTGATAAACCTTATAGGTAAAGGAAGTGATTAGCCCTTGTTTGGATAGTAAGAAGCAGACTCTTCCAAAGTATCTTTCATTTCACCTTCGTTTAGAAAATTGAAAAAATAACAAAGAAACAAGAAACATGGAACTGAAAGTTAGAACCTGAAAATAGAAAGGCACTTGTATGATCCTAATATTCTTTCCCTTCCTACTGCATTCAAAATACGTGTGTGCAGTGAGGATTAGAAGCTTGGTTTGTGTTGATCCTAAGACTGAAGTATTACATTGAAAGCGGTAAAGAGTCAAGAGTCTGTATAACGAAAAAGGATGCAAAGTTCCCGGATGGCGAGTTAACGATCCCAAAGCAGAAAGCATGTATCTTACACCCAGTGTGCTGCTCAAATAAGACAAGCGTGTAGAAATACTTTGTAAACTGCAAGCAGTCCTGTCCGGTACTCACAAATCAGCACCTTGCGAAGAAGGACATTCTACTCTGCGTGGAGTAAGGCCTCAAAAACTTTTTTAAGACCATTGTGTAAACAACACTGCGTGCTGAAGGAGGGAAGAGGCAGAGAGAGTAGTTCGCCCTGGAACCCAGAGTCATTTCATGAAAATACGGAGTTTGATTTTTTTAAAAAATGAAGTTTCTTAATAGAAGAAAAACAAAAACAAATACAAAAACACACAGAAAAGCTTCAGTGAGTTCAGATAAAACTAAGTTCAGTGAGTTGAGATAAAACTATTCACATCATCAAAATATTGTTAGAAAAGTTAAATAAATAAATAAATAATAGAGAAAAGTGTTGGATGGTAGACAAAGGGCGTGATCCAACTGGTTAAACTTGAGTTCTATATTCATACAGCCTGAATGGCTCTGTCTGGAGCAATTTTTCCATAGACAAAAAACCCTAGGGGGCAATGAGTAGGTGGATCAACACAAATGTGAACCCAGATCGCATCCTGTGAAAATCAGCTGTATGAGGGGAAGAAGCAACAATTGAGGACACAGTGGTGTCAGCAAAGAAATATACAATAAAAGAGAAATGAATGTGCCCCTTGATCTTGTGATGGACAATCGAACATTTTACTAATGAGATGGGAGGGAGAGAACTACATAGATGAGTGCATCACACAAACTTCCGGGGGGAGAGTTCTTTTAGTCAGAAATTATAAAACTAAGTCATTTGTGACATACAGAAATCAGGGCAAAATGGTCTTAACAGATACAGTATGTGCAACAGTTTTAGGCAAGAAAGTTTAGGATGTTCATGAAGTTGAAATTATTTCTATGTGACTACAAGTTAGTGAAATGGCTAAAGATGGATTTGAAAAAGTTAAAAATGTCTAAATTTTCAGATCTCTGTAACTGAAAAAAACCCAAAATATAAGGCCAATAATCAAGTGACCTGTCTAAAGTCAATCAGACATGAACTATAATACAGGTCCCTGATGTCACTTTCAAGAGCTACTTATTTCCCATAATTTAAGATTCTAAAACAATTCTATTATTTGGAAAGTCCTTTCCTGTCCCTTTATTCACACTTCTCACAGCCAACGATTGACCTGATTTTTGTCACCAAAGATCAGTTTCACCTGCCGTGAACATCACATAAACTGAAACAATATGACTTCTGTCCTTGTTCCTTCCATAGGAATTATATTTTTGAAGTTAGTGGAAGTTCTTCCCTAAATCAGTACTTTGCTTTTTAAAAAGAAATTGATGTGTAATGCTCCATTTTATAAATATACCAAAGTTTTTCAAACTGAGTTTCCTGTTATACACATTTGGGTTGTTTCTAGATTGAAGCAGCTGTGTGTTTGCATTTCACCATGCATAAAGCTGGTTAAAAGAAAAAACTTGTGAACCATCCATATCTGGACATATGCTTTCACAGCTCTTCAGTGAATACCTAAGTGTATAATTACAGAATAACAGGACAGATTCATCTTTAATTCTATGAGAATCTACCAGATAATTTTCCAAAGTGGTCATACAATCTTACACTCTTACTGTCTATGTACTGGAAATGTAGTTGTTTCTAATGACTGCCAACATGTGATATTTCCAGCTTTTAGAATTTTAGCCTTCACCACACAATAATCTCAATATCCCAGAAACCTAAATGGGTTGACCTATCTATTGGTGTTAGCTTACATTACTACAACAAATAGGTGAGATTATCACTTTAAAGAGAAAAGATTCACTTTGGACCACAGCTTTAAAGGTTTCAGCCAGTGATTGATGGGCCAGGGTGCTTTGGACCTACGGCAAGGTAACCTATCATGGCAGAAGCACATGGTGGAGCAACACTGCTCATGTCACGCCCAGGAAAATGAAAAAGAGGAAAAGAAGAAGGACCTGGGTTTCCATTGTCCCTTTGCCTCCAGTGCCTTCAGGACCTCTACTAAGCCCCAATACGTAAAAGCTCTACCAGCTTCAAAAATAGTAAGCTGGGCACCAAGCATCTACGTATGGGCCTCTGAGAGATATTCAAGATCCAAACTGCAGCACAACTCATTTAAAAAAATATCTCTGCAGTGATTTAGGTCTTACTTGATCTTTCTTAGTGTCTTGGCATGATGAGTATGTCCCTTTGTCAATTTTATTATTTGTTTCCTGGTTTTTAATGTTCTTAGAAAGACATTTTTAACTTTTATTTGCTAGGAAAAATACTGTGCTGTTTGCACTGTATTCAAAGAAATCATTTGCAATGTACAGAAATAGTTTTAAAGTGTCTTTCAAAGAAATTGTTTTCTATTTAACTAAGCTGTCAAATACATTGAGTTGAATTTTTCATAATATAATATGCTATATAGAATATATGCTAGCATAACATGCTTTAATGATCATAATATCTGGTTCATAATGTCTACACACAGTTATTTAATTAATTTTTTAGTTCTTTATGTAAATGAAATGTAAGATACTTAAAATAGCAACCTTTCACTTCCCCACACTCAGATCCTTCTTTAGTGTTTTAAAAGATTTAATATCTGCATTTGTATTAAATAACACAATATAAGAAGTTTTTAAAAAATTTTATATATTGATCCCTGTAAGTACCACTTCTGGCATTTTTTTATTCCTTCCTGTAGATCTGGCAACATTTTCCTCAAGCCTGAAAAATCTTTTGGCTTTTTTTTTTTTTTTTTTTTTTTTTTTTTCTTTCTCTGGTATTTTTTTTTTTTTTTTTGGTTTTTCTCCGGTATCGGGAACTGAACTCACGACCTTGCGCTTGCCAGGCAGGCGCTTTTGCCGCTGAGCTAAAGCCCCAGCCCCATCTTTTGGCATTTTTTATAGTGCAAATCCTAAACACAAGTTTTCTCAGCTTTCACTCATACATAAGTGTGTTTATTTTACTTTTACTTTTGAAGTGAACTTTTACCGAGTGCACACACTTGAATTAAAGGGTTTTTTCTCTCTTACCACTATTAGGAGACATTCTTTCTCTTCTGGTCTGTGTTGTTGCTGATGTGTTTTTGTTTTTGAAAGAGGGTTTGATTATATTTGAAGTATCTTTTTACTAAATATAGAACTCTAGCCAGGCGGTTGTGTTAGTCTTCTGGTGCAATAGCCAATCACTACATATTTATGAGCTAGAAAAAAGTGGTCTTACAGGTTAAAAGGTCAGAAGTTGGACACAGGCCACACCCTCTAGCACTGAGGGGTTGGTGAACTCTGAGCTCTTTTGCAGCCACTAGAGGAGACTCCACTAACTTTTCTTCCTGGTGTCTAAAGCCCACCTGCACTCCTTGTCTGCGGGTCTTTTACTCCATCTTCAAATCTAGCAATCTCGGGTGACGTCCCTTTGGCATCACATCAACCTGGTCTTCCTTTCTGTCCCCCTCTTACATTTGGTGTTCTTTCCTCATTTCTTGTTTTGGCTCTGTTTTACTTTCTTCTTATTTGGGCGACCTACATAATATCCAAGATAATTTCTCTGTATCAGTGTTAGTGAATGATCAACATTAATTCCATCTGCTACATCTGTTTACTTCACCATATAACCTTGCACATGCACAAATTATGAGTACTGGAACATCAACATTTTTGAAGACCACATTCTTTCTACTGTATGTAAGATTTGTCAAAGTCTACCTGTGTTCACTGTTCCTAGTTTGAGTGAGGTATAAAACCTTTAGTCCCTTTCCTCTCCCTTTACCCACTCCAATTCAGTTACAGTAAATATTTATTCTGTATACAGCAAAACCACACTATTCATTGTTATTTTTTACTTAAACCATCAAACAGAATTTAGAATTCTCAAGAGAAAAAGAAAATTTTTTATAGGAACCCTACTTTTACTCCTTCAATGTTCTTTCTTCTTTCTTGATACCTTATGATGCCTCCTACTTTCATTTGCCTTCTGTTGTGGTAGCATTCTACTGGTAATAAATGTTCTAAGTTTTCATTTATCAGAGATTGTCTTGATTTGCTCTCCATTACTAAAAGACAACTTTACTGAATGTATAACTATGGATTGAAAGTCCTCTGCCTGCTCAAACATTACACTCATACGCAGCCCAAGATTATCTCTGAAAGTGGTGTACTACTCATTTCACCAGAAAATTTCACAAGAACATGTAAATCAAGAGATTCAGATATTCACATTCACTTCAAGAATACCATGAAACTTCCTGGGCCTTTAAGAGTTGCATATCCAAAGAACTGAGCATTTGAAAAATGCCCCTTTACAGGAGAGATGCAAACCATTCCATCATTACAGTGATGGAGTTCATATGTGTGACCAGGCCCAACATTCTGGCTGCACAGAGAGTAGAGTCAGTGGCTAGAAAGAGTGCTGAATGTTCATGGCACATGCTTGGAAATGCACAGATTAATATTGGAGTTAAAGGTGCAGATGAAGAAACTTTGGTTGTTCAAGCTATCCAGCTGAACATAGCATGCAAAACCCTGTGATATTTATTAAAAGAATTAAAAGAACATGGGCTCTTTTTGTCACTGTAAGACTATCTTAATGGAAAAGAAAAGTTTATTGTTCCCAAACTGAAAGAAAACATTGTTCATAAGGAACAGATATCCCAGAAGAGGCTGAAAAAACAAAAATTTATGGTCTGGGAATAGCTTCGTCGCAAAATAAAAGCAAATGAAAGTAAAAACAAGCAAAATAAAGCCAAAGCAAATCATATAACTTCCTTCTGGCCATCACTGTTGTTTGTAGGAAACCTACTGTTATTTGAATGGTTTTTTTCTCTGTAGGTGTGTGCAGTGCTCTTGTTTGCTTTAAAATTCTTCTTGTACTTTGGTTTTCAGAAGATTGATCCTGACATATGGGTGTAAATTTCTTTGCCCTTATTATTATGTTCTTTGGCTTGTAAATGTACAACTTCTTTAATCTGTAAATTTATAATTTTTGCCAAATTTGAACAATTTCATATTTTCTTAGAGTCATTCTTTTTGCTTTTTTGGGGACAAAATAAGATGAAGTCATACTTTTCTTTTTCTTTCTTCCCTTTTTCACTCTTTCTTTTTCCTTTTTTCTTTAGTGCCACGTGTTCCTGAGTCTATTAATTTATTCTCTTCATCCATTTTCTCTCAGTTGTTCAGACTGGGTAACTTCCATGACCCTATCTCCAAGTTCATTGATCTTTTCTTCTACCTTCATTTTCCTCTTGATCTTAGTTTGTGTTTAGTATTTCAGTTACTATACTTTCCAGCTTTATATCTTGGTGTTTGGTCCCGAACCTTCTATTTCTTTGCTGCAACATTTTTTTTCTTTATGGAGACTTCCCATTTTTCCCTTGTTCCACACAGGTTAAGGGCTTCTGGAAATGTATTTATCAAAATTATTTTAAAACCTTTGGCACTGTGCTCTGCCATCTCTAGCCAAACTTCTTTCTTCTCTCTACCTTTCAGAGTCTCCTACATTTCTTTAATGTGTAGATGGATATGTAACTATGTGTGCATATAGACATATATATATACAGTTTTCACACATTTAAAAGTATGAACATATAAGATAATTGGCTGTACTTAGTGGAGTGGAAAACACACAGAGGCACTTCTTCCTTCTTAGAAGTGCCTCTCTATATTTATAAAGCTATGCATCCTGTATAAAATAAAAGTATATACGACACATAAGCACACTTCCATAACCTGCAATCTGCACAGCCATGCTTGATGCTTGGTACTTATCACAGCCCTTAGTTGCTTCTCCACTGTTGCTGGTGATCAGCACAAGTGATGGGATGAAAACAAATCTTCAAATCCATAGCCACTCAGGAAACTTACCTAAGCTGAAAGTAAAAGAGTGAGATGGAAGAAGTGTGGAGAAAGGAGCAGAGAAGAAAGGAAAAAGAAAAGAAGGAAGCAAAGACAGGGAGAGGGAAAAAGAAGCAAGGGAGGGAAGGAAAAAGAACGAATAGCTGTGGAAAATAAACACAGTGCTGTCAATAGATATGAAAGCCTTGGCCAGGCAAAACCTATGCACCACTTTGACAGCACTCTCATGGGGAGCAAGGGGACACCCACTACCCAGAACAAGGGAGAAATCTAGTGGCACACATAATCAAAGCAATAATTGTAGTGCCAAGGTTTTTCAGAAGTTATTCTATTTCAAATGTATTAATTCATATAATCAGCAAAGTACAGGCATTAGTAAACTTCTTATTATTAGGCCCATTTACAGCTGAGGAATCTGAAGCACTGGGCTTTCATCATTATTCAGGAAGTGGTTTTGTATTAGATATTATACTTGGTTGAACTCTATGTTATTGTCAGCATCTCACTGATTTTGACCTTAAAAGTGACATTTTCCTATGATTCCATTCAGTAGCTTCAGAGTCACTGTTACTTCCTAGAGGCAAGAGGGAAGAAAATGGTCAT
Organism: Chinchilla lanigera; assembly: GCF_000276665.1. Lineage (NCBI taxonomy): Eukaryota > Metazoa > Chordata > Mammalia > Rodentia > Chinchillidae > Chinchilla > Chinchilla lanigera. The sequence continues at coordinate 17,545,913 of NW_004955425.1, read as the reverse complement.
GAGAGAGTAGAGACAGAAAATAGGCAGGGGGCCAAGCAGATCAGACTGTGCAGCTTCATTTGCGGTGGTGCATCTCTCAGTTCCCACCTAAGTGTTATCATTGTGAATTCCTCCTTTATTGTTATAACCAAACCACTTTGCTATTTAGAGGGTTATTTTACTTGCCACAAACAAAATGCTAATTAATAGCAAAGAGAAACTGAATAAATAGAAAATTTTATAAACAGAAATGAAACCAACATGAGTAGATTATTTTACCCATTAAGGGAAGGGCATAATATGTGTCAGAAAACATGAGAAGGAAGAAATACGGTAACATCAAAGCACACATTGTAACTGAGGGTCTAAACAATAGAAACCTGCTGGGAAACCTTCCTAGGAGCACATCAGACTATTTACACCAGAAATGTGTTATGCCTTAGGGAAGTCCTCAGTGTTTGAGCACTCAATGACACAAAAACGTTTTAATCTCCTCTGCAGTCGTACTTTTTTCTTCATTGGAATCAGCAGTTAAGTGTCTCTTGGCTCCAAAGGCTGTGCCACACTTACCAAATAAATCAGAGGAGCCATTAATTTAAAAGAATTTAAAGTCATAGGTGAATATAATCGAGTATTATAATATTTTCCCCTCAAAATGTGCCTGTAATTTTTCAAATTAGTTGGCAAATAGTTGCCTTTCTAGTTATGAATTAACAATATTACCCTTTTCCCCACAGAACTTGTCAAGATAATATTTAACAACTCTGAGCCTGGAGATGTCGCTTAGTAGTAGAGAACTTGCCTGACAGGTGAAAGACCCTGGGATCAAATACTAGCACCACATAAAATAAAATAAAGTAAAATAAAATAAAATAAAATCACGAATGTTAGGAAAAAACGTTTAGCAACTCATTGTAATAGAAAGTGTACCGAATTTGTAGTTAGCAAGCCTCAATTTAAGTTCTAGCTTGTATAATGCTCCCTTCAAAAGCTAGCAAATAAATATTTCTTAAAGTAAGGCTATACTTCTTGATTTCCACACCTTTGCTATCAAAACTTTGAGGGATAATCAGAGGAGGTGAATAATTTGCTAGCTAAAAGAAAAATAAGAATGATTTTTTTTTTACATTAAAATGAGAAATCACTCAGGTACAGAATACATGAGTTTTCATGCTCAGTGCATCCTCTACATTTAATTTACTTGGGTAGACAGATATAATCTGCAAGTTTCTACTGGGCATGAAATAAAGACAGAAAGATGAATAAAATTTATATTGATATTGTGCTAAAATGACCTCACTATCCCACTCACAATCAGGACAGTCTGTCACTCAAAATGAAAGTTCATTTGCTAAAAATCCTGTGAGTCCTATAAAACTACTTCCTCACTAAATTCAAACTTATCACCAAAAACTGTCCAATTATTAGGAACTCCAAGCAGATACTGTTTGTTATTATTTCTAGAACTTTTAAGTCCCCATAGCTGACAATTTTTAGTAACAACTGCTAACTGACCTATGTTTTATGTAGATGTCATAACTTATTTAAATAATTTGCAATCAAGTTCTAATTGCCAAGGAACATTTCTTTATTTTATAAAAAAAAAAACAAAATTTCATAACAAAATAAGGGAGTAACAATAGTTGACACACTGTATATCATTATCCTCAAAATACTTACAGTGTAAGACATAAACCAGAAAGATTCTTACAAAAGAAGAAAAAAACATAATAACACAAGAATTTCCTTTCAATAAACTAAGGTAGACTAGTAGTATCAATGAAGTAAACTTCTTGCGATAATTTGCATCTATGCTCTTTGACTCATGCTTTATTTTTACTCCAGCAATGAACCAAGAAGAAAGCTAGCCGTGAGAGACCTCCTTACAGGGAGAAGCCTCTTACAGCTAACATAGTTTAGAATTATGGATCTCATTCCACCAAGTGGAATGGAATTTGTATAGTTTTTATTTATATTTAAATACCCTTTCTGTCTCACTCTGTGATGGCTACTTTTATCATCATGGACTGATTCTTCTATTATGATTTCTAGTTGAATTTCATTCCCTTTTCTTTATGAGAACTCTGTTTTATCTAACTATTCTTACATAACTGCCTAAGTCAAGACATTGTCAAGAGAAGAGAAGTCAGTTTTCTGGATCTGGGGATAAATAGTATCACAAAGACTTAGGGGCTCACATACCTGCAGAGAGACCCAGGAAAGCCAGACAAAGAAGCACTAAAGGTCAAGAAAGTTCACATAAAGGCAAAAAATAAACAGTGAAGACTGTAGCTACACGTACTAAGTATGGGCGATGGAGCTCAGTTCAGAGCACTGCCATGAGCATAAGGTGAGGGCTTGCAGAATGGTCTATATGGACGCCCACAGGGATTAACAAAGCCTTGGCCTCTGAAAATGACTGCTTCCGTCTTTATGGCGTCAACTCCATACAAGTTCCTGTAATCACAGATTCTAATCTCTTTACTGGCAGGAGGCTCTGGGCAAGATAGTGCTACCCTTAGGGCACTGTTATGGTTTGTGTTTGAATGTCCCCTCAAAGTCTGTCATGGGGCAGACTTCTAGAGTTTTTGATTCGTGGGTGTAAGTGCTACACCCACCCTGCGGCAAGTCTGCATACAGAGTAAGGGAGGGAAAGAGCCTTGCCCTCGCCACTGCCCCCTTTGGCTCTTGTTGCTTTTGCTCTCTTCCGCCATGAACTGTTGCCCTCTGCCATGTGCCACCTTGCCTTGGAGCCAGCCAAATATGGACTGAAATCTCCACAGAGTGTGAGCTGAATAAGCCTTTCCTTCCTTAATTTTGGTCGTCAGGTATTTTATGTCAGCAACGAGAGAAAAATAACCAAGACAGGCACCAAGCAAGTGGTGCTGGCTGACAGTGAGATCCAGCCCAGCAATTTAGAATGAAGCACAGACAAGTTATCTGCAAAGGGGTTTTCAGTTCTTTTTTTCTTTTTTCCCTAAAGACTTTGAGAAAACAAATTCTTAGAGTCTGTGGCTAAGGGTAAAGCTAATATATAATTTTAAAAACAATACTACTTGCATGTCTGTTTCTAGGTTTAAGGCTAGAGCTCATTATTGAATTCATAGCTTTAATGTTATGTGCACATTTAAAGTTTCATTTGTAATAATGAGCTTGATTCTCCTTTTCTCTTCCTCTCCTCCTTCCTTCCTCTAATTTCTCTCCCACCCTGAGCCCTGTCTCACCTATCCTCTGCCCACCTTAGGCATTCATTCAATAGTCACAACTTAGAACGTTTCAGTTTATAACTTTTCTGTATTATTCAAAGGAATTACAAGTTTAAATTAATATATAATATCTATGTATAATGTATAAATGCACATATAATTATGCTACAAGTTTAAATTAGTATATAAAATCTACATATAATGTATAAATGTACATATAAATATAGTATATATTTTTCATATATTTTATGAAAGTGTAATTGTTGTATGCTTTAGTTCTTTGCATCTTGCTTTTTTTCTGAAGTGTGCATTCAAACTAGCTATTATTGATCTACATAATTCACTGTAATGGTCTCAATATAGCATGGCACAAACAGATTACAAAGTATTCAGACACACTTTTACTACAAAATATCACTTTATTTGCTTTTCGTTTTTCCATTAAAAACAGTACAAAGATATCAACATCCAGGTTTATATGTTAATATGTGACAGTGTTTTCATTTCCAGGAACAGATTTTCCAGAATGACATCCTTAAAAGATTGTAGCCCTGAAATTATGAGAAAAACCATTACATGACATTTTAAATACTGTACAAATCTTCTTACACTGTGTTTGGAAATAGCCATATTCTCATATAACTGCTAGTTAAAATTCTGAACTATTTCTTTTTATTTTACCAAACAAATAAATAATTTAAATGTCAAAAATGTTACTGTAGTGATCCTTTCTCTAATTATTTGGAAAAATAAGCCCTTTTCATATTTTCATTGCTAATGCAGATTTGTTCTTCAACAATTTTCATTTTAAAATACCTGCTATTGTGTACTTGATCACTTGCAGTTAGTACATCAAAAAATCATTTTTATATGCAATGTTAATCTTTGAATTGTGTTCTAAAAACATGTGTTGGAAACTAACCCAGTTCCTCAGGATGTGAGCCTATTTTGAAACAGGGTTGCTGCAAATGTAATTGGTCAAGTTAATAGGTCCTGTTTTAGTAGGCCTGATTCCTCATCCAAATGACTACAACTCTTTGAAAAGAATTGTATGTAAAGGGATGAATGTGCACACAGAGAGAACACCAGGTACGCATGAAGACACAGACCAGGGAGAGATATCTACCAACCAATGGGTGCCAGAGACAGCTGGGAAATAGTCACAGTGCTGGAGAGAAGCCTGGAGCTGATTCTTCTTGCACCCCTCAGAAGAACCCAACTTATAAACATCTCATTCGTTGACTTTTGGCCTTCGTAAATGTAGAACTAAATTTGAAATATTTCAGCTCTCCAATCTGTAGCACTTTGTTATGGCAAACAAATATTGTATTAGCATCTAGAAGAAAGTTGTATTTTCTTTTAGATGAAGTTACTTATTATAAGTAAAATAATACTTTTCTCATGTGTTAGATATTTAGCTAATGGTTATATATACTATCAGATGTAAACATACACTTACATTAAATTCTAAATCATAAATTTATGAGAACTTATCTCTGTATTTTCTAGCCCAGCTCAGCAATATATTTGTTCATAAATACTGGTAGGTGCGATACTCCTGTTGATAGCAAAGATTTCATCATATGTCTTAAGATTGATAGATGAGATGCAATCAAACAATACAGGGAAAGTTTACTTTTAAAAAAATCATTATAATAAAAAAAATACATTGCCCTTAAGCTCAGAATATGCCGTCTCTCTTAGAACGCACTTATTCCTTCATTTTTGCTATGTTCTGAAGCAGTTCCGGAAGTATTTGTGTCTTTAGTTGCTACACCAAGGCTGCCTTGATGTCCTGAATGAATTGAAATGTTTATCTTTCATGGTTATTTTGACTTTGGAGATCTGTGCAAAGCAGATCTGGTGAATGAAGTGGGGGAAGACACACTGTAAAATTTTTGTCACCCTGTCTTCCTATTGGCTGGCATTCAGGAGCACCATTCACTCTAATTTTGACCTCACGTCTAAAGACACTTAGGAAGGAGGACTTCCAGACCCGCCTGAGAAAGTGGAATGAGTAATGGAGTAAGTGTAATTAAAACGAGAGGTATTACTTTGAGGGGAGTTAATGGCAATGTGTCTTTCACTGTCACAAATTGTTTAGGTTTAGTGTTCGCCATCTATTTTAATCACTCCTCACATTTTTATGTTATTGTTAACAGTTTTAATGTAACTATGAGTCAACAACTGAAGTCATTCTAAACAACTCAGAATAATTTCCAAGAGATTATACTTGCTGTAATAACTTTATATATTAACATTTGGAGAAAAATTAATCTTCCAATGAGGTTAAATATTGCAATTCATAACAAATTCTGTCATTATTTGTCCAAATATTTTTATGATACTAAGTTGAGTCAAATTCACAGCTTCTACAGTTTGTAAATCAATTTTTTGTTTCAATTTTATTCTATTCACACAGATATTATTTGCTACAGATTTTATATTACTTTTAATATTTGAACTCCTTTGCAAATATAAGATTCAGTGACATTTAGGTTATTCACATTGGTGTGTCATATTCACAAATATCTAGTTCCAGGATAATTTTATCACACCAAAAGAAAATCCCATTTCTCTTACCCCCTAACTATAATTCACATGTTTGCTTTGGCTATGGATTTGACTGTTCTGAGTATTTTGTACCTGATTTCACAAATGGAATCATGCCACATGTAGCTTATTATGTGTAGCTTCTTTCACACTGCATAATATTTTCAAAGCCATAATATTTTCATCCAAGTCATTGTTTTGCATGTAAAGAGATATTCTTAACTAGTCAGCATCTCTGCAAAAGGGCTAACTTTCTGATGAAGAATAAAATTTCAAACGTGCTTAATTTTTTTATTTGGAGTAAGAACCAGATATCATTCTTGTCTAACTGAAAGGACCACTGCAGTTGTTTGTAGTCTCAAGTAGAAGAGCCATATTTCTGCAAAAAGTGAATTCTGTAGATGCTTTTGTGAAAATTTCTCAGGCCATTTTCTTTTCTTTTTTCACCCCTACTTCATACCCTCAGTACTAGGAATTGAACCCAGGACTTATACACTGAGCTATATCTTCTTGTTTTATTATTTTTATTATTTTTTTATTTTAGAGTACCACTAACTTGATAAGTTGACCTGGTTTAGCTAAAACTTGCAGTCCTCCTGCCTCAGCCTCATAACAAGATGGAATTACAGGCGTACTCACCTAGAGGATTTTCTTATGTTTGGCAAATTGTGTCTAATGTTTATACAAATGGGCAGAGATTCCTGCTATGATAATTAGTTTTATACATCAGCTTGAATGAGCACAAGATGTCCAGATGTTTTATTACATTTGATTCTGTGTATGTCTATGAGGTATTTCCAGATGAGACTAACATTTGAACTGATATACTGAGTAAAGCAAATTGCCTTCCTGAATGTGGATCAGCTTTACTAATTAATTAATGATCTGAATAGGACAGAAAGGCAGAGTAAGATAGAACTTCACTTGTCATGCCAGTTGATCTGGGACATAGGTCCTCTTCTGCCTTCACATTGGGACCCATGGCATTGGTTCTCCTGGTTCGTAGGTTGGTAGACTTGGACTACAGCTATATCACTGTCTTTCCTTGGTCTCATGCTTGCTGACTGCTGGGACTTAGCTTCCTTAAATTTTGACCAATGCAAATTTTCATTTCTTAGCAAATGTACTGTAAATAGACCTGATATCTATACACCAGCAATAACATTTATTCATATTTATGTTTCCGGAGAAAACCTTCTATTCCAACATTTTACTCTTTCCAGAGTATAAAATGATTTGGAGTCCAAAGATGAATCATTTGGTATACTAAATTACTCTCCTCCCAACATAAAATATTACTAGTATCTTATGAAATAAAAAGTATCCCATATTTCTGATTAAAATTAGATACACCTTATTTCAATGTGATTAAACATTGAGCTTTTCAGTATTGAGTCTTCATAAGTTATCAAGAAGCCATCTTAAAATGATCAGAAAACAAAGTTGAAATGTCAAAGAAGGTGTAAAATAAAAACTTCCTCGTATCAAAACAGATCACAGATATTGAATACTTGTAACTATTCTCTGACCCAACCAATCCCTATGGATTCATGCTTAATTCCTCAGGCAAGAGGGCTATAAAGCCAAGGTGACAGCAGTGTCAGTGCTAGTGGTTCAGCAATGAGACATAAAAATCTCTCCACTGGACATTATTATTGACTTAAACAGTTGAGGGCTCCAGTTGTAGAAATGTGCTCCCCTGAGCATCAGTAACCATACACAAAAATCAATGGCTTCCACCAACCAGCAGTGGAAATTTTCAGGCTGCATCTAAGGTCAACTTTGTAGGAAAATTTGGGATATTGCCTTGATCCCCAGAGGACCAACTTGTAAATCATACTGGAGATATGCCATGCGGGGGCAATTTGAAGGACAACCAGGTGAGAAGCAGAAATGTGCTGATTTGTGATTGTTGTGTTAATACCCTTTTTGTACCCAGATTATGATGGGTATATCATATCCACAGAAATATCTTCCACTAGCATCTGCATCTTCCTCCATGTTGGTTATAAATTCAGTGCCACCTGCCTGACAGAGCAAACTATTATTTTCAGGAATGAGATGGTATAATAGGAGTCCTTGTAACTGTATACCTCCTGAATGTAAAATTGTTTTCAAACCTGATTTGAAGGCTTAAATTATGTCCACTGTTTACTTTAAAAAAGGGAATTTTCTACAACAAATTCAAGCACTAGTTGTGTACAGAATTTTTTGAAATATAAATTAATTTTGAATAAGTCCAACTGTACTATATGATGAAGCACTTCCATTTAAATTTCATGAGAGATTAAGCCATCTGTAAAGAAATGTGGATGGATTCAGAGTAACAGTCTGCATTCAGATGTTGGAAAACAGTAAGAGAAATGGTTTTATGTTCTTTTCATTTTGTATATATGTGGGCAAAAATAGGAGTAACAACCAAAAAATCTGAACTCTGAAATGGTGTTCCAATAAAACAATCTAGTGACAAATATATTTTGCTAGATTATAGTGACAAATATATTTTGCTAGATTAATCAATTCCTTTCTTTCACCATGTGTAGATAAAATGTGATAAACCTTACTTGCCCATCTCCTCCAATTTTAGGGGGAAAAACAATGGTTTGAAAAATATATGCAATCAACAAGATGTCAGCTAGAAAATGAAATTAAGTCTTTTTCATGTCAAATTTTAGAAGTAATATACAGTGGCATATACATTACTCTTCATATTATTCAAAATTCTGCGGGTAAACAGAACTAATACACTGTACACGCAGTCACAAGAAGGGATCCTTTATATCGCCTCACTTGATCAGCAGCTGGGCCGTTGTAAGGGCCCTCAGCTGGAGAGCCCAGGAACCAGTTGTTGCTGAGTTTGTGTTCAGAAGGAGAGCTCAGTGGTGCAGCTCCAGTCTAAGATAAAGATCTAGAGGCCCCTGGGAGGCAGGCAGGCCGCAAGCTCCTGCCCGGGAGGCCACAGGGTCGGGGCGTGCTGGCCCTTTCGGGCCCGGACCCCAGCTGCGCAGGTGCCCGGAAAGGCACACCAGTCCTCGGGCAGGCCGCCGCTGCACGGTCGAGAACCGCCATGCCACAGAGAAGCACCAACACAATAGGCCCGCCTGGAGACGTCCGTGAACCATCCCGACATGCAGAAACCTCTGGGAAAACATGCCACACGGTGGGTCGCTCTTGGTCTTGCCCTTGAGAGCCAGAAAGGTCCGGAGTCAGCGGAGGAGCAGCTGATGAACAAGAACTCGGAGAACAGGAGAGTACCGACGCCCGACGATTCAGAGGTCGAGCTGACTGGGGACGCAAGAGCCATTGGCGAGCTGGAAACCAAGAGGACCTTGGGCAATACGGGGGCAGACGCCCTGCAGGCCATTCTTCCCCTAGCTGTGCAGGCTACGGTGGAGAAGCTAGTGGAGATCCCGAGAGGTCTGCACCAAGACTTCATGGATTACATGGGTGTCGATATTCAGATTCTGAAGAACCGTATTCATGGAGAAGGTACTTGTCGAGGTTACCTGCCTGGGACACTTCGCACCTGATAGTGCTAAGACTGACTAGTGGGCCGAGGACTTCATCCACATGTTCCTGCCACCTGTGTTGACAGTTGGGGAGAGGACACTAAGTGGTAGCAGGGTCCCAGTGCACTGGGAGACTGGAGAGAACACCCCTCTGCTTTCTTAGACAAAAGGCATGATAAAGCATACTTCCCTGGATCCCGGTTCAGTAGAGGGACAAACAACTCTTAAAGATAAGTTTATTACTCAGTCAGCCCCAAATAGCAGGAAAAAGCTACAAAAAATGGCTTTTGCCCCAGATAGCTCACTTGAGATGTTAGTAAGAATTGCCTCCTCAGTATTTCATAGCCATGAGGAGGAGGAGGCCAAGGAGAAAAAACAAAGAGACAGAAAAAACAGCTGCCTTTGTTGCAGCACTAAGAGAAACAGGCCCTAAGTCTGATTGTCAGGGCCTCAAGAAAAACTCATCAACTACATTCATCTGCTACCATTGTCAAAAGCCAGGCCTCCTCAAGAGGGACTGCCCTAAGAAGGCCCCTGGGCCATGCCCTGACTGTAAAGGTGACCACTAGAGGTCGGACTTCCCTCTAAAGCTAAGGCCCCAGAGCTCGGACCCCTCTTCCCAGCTGGTCCAACAGGAATGAAGGGGCCCAAGGCATACTCTGCCTTCTCCCTCTGGCCAGACCTTTATAGTCAAGGAGGAGCCCTGGGTAATCACGACAATAGAGGAAAAAATAAACAACCTATTGCTGGACAATGATGCTAGTCTCTTGGTCCTTCTTTTCAATCCTGGCCTTCCTTCCAGCCATTACACTTCAGTGAAAGGAGTCACTGATGAGGAGGTAATCCTCAACCTTACAACCCTTAGGCTGTAACTACTTGTTAGCTCTTTCTTGCATATCTTTGTTTTCTTGAGAAATCACTTTAAAGATACCAACATGTATTATAGCAGCCACTGATAATTTCCTACCAATCCGTCCATAACTCTGTAATGTTTGTATTGTTCCTATGCTATTTCATAAATGTATGTATGTTTATTACTATTGTTTTCAATAACAACTATTGAGAATAGTCAATGATTATTTAACTGATCACTCATGTATAGCTCTATTTGTTTTCCCTAGAAACCACTTTGGAGAATCCAAGCTATAGTATAACAATCATTGATACTGTCCTGCCATTTTTGTCTGTAACTCACTATTATTTGTCTATTTGTTTTCCTGAGAAACTGTCTTGAAGATACCAATAGGTAAAATAACAACCATTGATAACATCCTACCCCTTTGTCCATAATTCGGTAAATCCCCCTATTACTATGTTACCCTTCTTTTATTCTTTAAAATAAAATTTAAAAAAAAGAAAGATCTAGAAGCACTTAGGGAGTGGCTGTTGTGGAAAGGTGAAGGACCTGGAGTCTGACATTACGAGAAGGGCAGGGCCCAGGTCCTGCGAGCTCCTATTCCCAAGCTTCTTTCCCTCCGCTCCTGGGCATCGCCCTACTGCTTGCGCCACATCCATTCCCGTGGGTCTCAGACCCACGTGCCTCTCCTCTCAGGGAACATCCTCACGCACAAGGAACAGGGTGTCCTACCAACCTTCTAGGTATCCCTCGATCCAGACAAATCAACAAATTTAAACCAGCATGACCTTGAATTTCTATTCAGTGTCAAAGCTTTGAAAATACAATATGGTAATTGTAAAATCCTACACTAATAGTCTGAACATCACGTTCACATGTATTATTATTTGAAGTGCAAACTAGTAGTGATAACACTTGGGGCAGCAATTAATATTTCATTTGTTCCCAAATTTTTGCAGAATTTATAGGTTTAAGACAACTTCTCAATATCGCTGTCCTTCCCCTTCCTCACTTCTCAAATCTGCGCTGTGATGAGACAATAATTAAAAACCTTCAGTTACATGCTTATAAAAAATAGTTTGTCAAGAATCATTCTAATAATGATCAGGAGATTGCCTTGATGGTGAAAAAAAAAAAGTTCCCTTACTTGAGATGATAACTTTTTAATGAATTTATGTATTCCTTCTCCTAGAAATATTAGAGATTTTAAAGCTTTATTTTAAAATATAATACTATATACAAAAAATCCCCTGGCATTCTCCTTCTTAGGCAGTTGTTTCATAAACATTTACTGAGCATATTAGATGCAAGGCATTGTTAAATACCAAAATGAGTTCTTAACAAAAGAAAAAAATATATATATATATATATATATAAATGAAGAGAATATGTAATGGGTCTTGTACTCAATTTTCAGGTAGGCATAATTTTAAGTCCCTTTAAAATGTCAAAGCCCACCGGCAAGCACACTGTTTTACGCAATTACATTTTTCCACTGCAGGTGTGATTTGAACCAATTTGATCAAATATAGATGATACAAGCCTTAAAAAAAAAAAAAACTAATGAAATAAAATGAAACAAAGGAACTCTAGAGATTTAGAGTCATAGCTTAAGCATTCACCAAAAACAAACTAAACAGATTTAGAGAACAATTTTCTAACAAGAAAAAAATGTATTTACGTTTTTTGAATTTAAAAAGCCTGGAGCATATTTCCATATGTCATAATTTTCTAGTCCCCTTGCATGTCCTGTCCTCCCTGCACACTCTGATTTAAGTGAATCTCTAATTTCAAGAGCTGTTCCTGAAACATCTGCCACATCACCTAGCAACATTATCACCACGGTTTATATCCATCCAAGAGCAAACCGTTAGCATCTGTTTTGAACACAGCAGGAAAAAAAATAGATAAATCTTGATTATGATCAACACTGACACACACATGGGCAGGGCTAAACATACTTCAAGAGTCAGCATTAGTGTGCTATTTCTCTTCACACTCTTGCATATGTTGTGAATGGAGAAATATGCATAGCATGCATAGAAATTAAGAAGACAGTAACCAAATTAAAGCATTAAACCTGAAGTCTTTGAATTAGGTATAAAAGCCTCTAGAAAATCATAACAGCTTTTAAATCAGTCCTGATAGACGAAGAGAACCTGCCTGGTAGGCAGGTTACCAATTGCTTACAAATAAGCTGCTGAGTACTTTCAAACTGCCAAAGGGCCTGAATAATTATAAACAAGACTACAGGGTGTGCTTTTCTACCACAGTCGAAGCTCACTGATTTCTTTATTTACTGCTTTTTCAATCACGATTGACACTAGAATGTTCCTTGAATAAAATTCAAGAATAATGACGGAGGTTCTTCCAAGTTCTCTTGCACCAGTGGAAGGAGCAGATTTTACTTTTGTCACCAGGTTATATTTGCTTTCTAGTGGGCTGGCCTCATTGGTTGCCTTTATTACTAGGACACTGAAGAAGCAGCATTATGCTACTTCCAGGCTTACAATTTAAGAGGACTCACAAGTTGCACTTTCTCTTTGGGGAAACCATAAAGAAAACTGTTGTATACTGATGAGTAAGGAGAGACCAGGTGAAGAGGGAAGCCCTGTGGAGAGGAAGTAAGCTACCAAATTTATAAACAAGTTCTGGTTAGGATTTCAGCATAACTGCTAGATAGGTGCAGGTGATTGCCTGATCTTAGTGATTGTCACATAGAGATTCTGCATCCCAAAATATAATATCTTGATAAGTAATCAGTATGGGTTTTGTTCCAAATCAGTATTTTCTAGAGGAGGTGATGGTTTTACAAAGCAGTAAATTATGGAAACATACACCTAAAACACAAGAAGCCAATATTTATGACAAGGGTATTGTAAGATTTTAGTTCTACTACTGGAAGCAAGGTAAATATGCATTTAGTTCTTGAAATGCATAAAGACAAGAACTTTGAATAAAAATCCCACTTTCCATGGCCCAGCTATATCTACCACAAACATTGTTCAGTTAAGAGGATAGCTATCTTCGCTCTAATGTGATGGAGCAAATCTCTGAAATACAGATTAGTTTACCAGCTTCCTTTCTTTTCTCATGCTCCAGAAAACCTGTCAATATTTTCAAGTACTCAAGTTTTCTTCTTCAAAGGAACTGTACAAATATGTATATTTGGTGCCATGATTTTCTTTTTTAAATTTTTTATTTTAAAGAAAATAGGACTACACTTTCCACAAAAAAAATTCTTTTCCCACGGAGGATTCTTTGCTCATAGAAATGAAGAGCTTTCACACACTGCACTCAGTCATCTCTACCTCAAACATTTTGTTCTGTTTATACTATTGTTAAAATATTTTATAAGAAAACATTTGTTTTATGAGAAAACAAATGGTAATGTTTCATAAGTGGGTGAGATTGGTAGGCGCTAGTTAAATCCAGTACATTGTACCACACATCTGACTACTGCTAATGTGTCTCTTATTCTCATATCCCTACATATAAAACAAAACCTCCTAATCATGAATAGCAGAGCTGTTCTCTTCATCAGTTTTGTATCTTATCTGCCTCATCAGTTTTTGTACCCATATCACATTCACCTAGAAATACTACTACTACTACCACTGCTACTACTAATAATGATAATAATGGTAATAATGTGGTGGACTGACAACTGGTGGTCAACTTGTAACACCCAGCTGAACTGAGTCAGCATGGCGGTGGGTGAGGGAGACCCACCTAAGGATTGCTGATTGCAGCATAAAAGGCGGAACTGGAGAAGCAGAAGTTTTGAGGCTGTTGGGAGCTGGTAGAAGCAGTTGGGAGCCTTTTGGAAGCAGAGACAAGCTGTAAGGAGCTGTTGGTTCCCTTGGAGGAGCTTGTCATGCTGGCTTTTCTGATGAATTCAGCTGTTTTCATTGTCTGAGGAGCTCAACACCTTGTTGGCACTGAGAATGGCTCTGATTCACTCTGGGGGAGCTCTGGTCCTCATTTTGAGCATCGTTTCCTGGCTCTGGTGGGGAAGATGGTGCACTGCCCAGTCTCCTGGAGAAGCTTGTTGCACAGGCTTTCCTGATGGGAACTTGGTTTTCTTCATCATCGAGGAGCTTGGGACTTCGCTGTTGCTAAGGATGGCTGTGGTACTTTTCAGGGGAGCTCTGGTTCATACTTGGAGTGTCACTTCCTGGCTCCAGTTCATACCCCTCAGCCTGCTAGCCCAGAATCTTCATCCCACTGGCACAGACTTTCTAGATTCCACCACTAACCCTTGGGCCTTCCCAGCACAGATCCATGAAACAGACCTGCATGTAACATTGTCGTGGGCTCTGGGCCTCCAGTTGGACTTGTGGGAGGCATTGCTATGGGCTCTAGGTCTTCAGCTGGACTCATGCAGGACATTGCCATGGGATCCAGGCCCTCATCTGGATTCTTTGGTCTTTAATGTGTGGACTGATTTCCTGCACTTTTTGCATATGATTCTTTGTGTGACTATTATAAAATAATCTTATAAACTATATGTCCTGTATTATATTGTTTTTCTTGCAAAAACCCCAAGCCACAACAACAACAACAAATAATAATAATAATAATAATAATAATAATAATAATACAATAAACAAAATAAGAATGATGGAGAAGAACTTAGATAAGCCCCAAACTTGATATCCAGGTACTCACTGTCTTCTAAGACTCCAGACAAACCACAACCAACAGCCCTCATTTTGCTATTACCATAAGCCTAACACAGAGTACTAAATGACAGTAGTCTGCTACTATCAAGAAATGGAAAAAATACATAGAGAGATCCCCACTTGTAGAGCATACATGTTGAAAGCTGAGAGTAGAACAAAAATAATGAAAATTACCCATCGTATCAACCACTCATATTTAACAAAAGACTCAGTATCCCACCACTGGAAAACTACACTGTGCAAAAAGACATTTAAAATACTATAAAAGAAAAAATTTAATCAGCTAACCAATGTGATTAGGAAGTTCTCTTTGAGGAAAAGACATTGAAGGTACTTGCCCACTTGCATGTTAATCCAGTAATTTCTTGGCCTACTACACATCTTACAAATTACACATTCTTTTATTTCCTTGTGTTTTTAAAAGAACATTTATTAATATAAGTGAATGACAACATATATGTACATATATAGGTACATATTAAAATTGCCACTTGTGTTATAGAACTCTGAAACCCTAGTCATTTTTACTAGATACCACAGTATAATTGATAAATAGAACTGTCAGGTATAAATGCCAAACTGTAATTTCAGAGTGAATGAAAATATTCTCTGGAAAATGGATTTGTCTTTAAATGTCTATTTGATCTATTTTTTCAGGTAAGATTGTAAGAAATAGCAACATGATAAAGTAAAAGTCAGTCCAACTGAAGTTTCAAAAATATTTGTTTTGAATGCTGACCTTTTTGGTGAAACACAATTCATAATATGGTTTTTATTTTCCTATATAATCAAACTGTAAAAACTGCATGCAAAATTTTAGAAGTATTTGACATTGATAATTCCCCAGTGGGTATAATTATGTATCGAAAAAAATTAAGGGGAAAATATCTCCCGAGAGCATTAAAGATTTTAAAATTATGTACTGTGATTATGAAATTTTCATTTAAATTTGATATAAATGAAGCTCTGAAGGAGGCACATGGAAATGACAGCACTACAGAAAGGATATGGATTCTATGCCTTGTTTGAAATTCTCACAGCAGAAATATCCCAGGAAGTTTTCCTCCTCCTTGGCAGCCCCAAGCATCTTAACTAAGCTCTATCCTTCAGCTCTCTCTGTGAGGCAACAAATAGCCCAATTAAAACCTGGACAAAGGACCTGAATAGACATTTCTCCAGAGAAGAAATATGTAACCAAAAGGGGTATGAAAAGACACTAATCCTCAGGGAAATCCAAGTCAAAATCACAGTGAGATATCACTTCCTACCTGCAAGAGCGGGTATTAGCAAAAGACAAAAGCTATCAAGTGGTGGTAAAAATGTTAAGAATAAGAATCCATTTATACCCTTGATGGGAATGTAAAATGGTGTTGTCCCTATAGAAAACTGGTGTGGAGTCTCCTCAAAAAATAACAAGTAGAATGGACGATCCAGCAAGACCCAGCAATTCCACTTCTAAGCACGCTCTCTCCCCTTAGTATGCAGAGTGCATTGTTCCTGGACCCTCCTTGGCTACCCAAACCCACGGATGTTCTATTCCTTTATAAAAAGTAGCATAGTATTTGCAAATAAGCTACACACATCCTTCTGCATGCATTACATAATTTCATTAATTACACTCCATGACACACTGGGATACTGTGTAAATAGTTGTGTACTGCATTATTTAGGGAATAATGATCAAAAAACAAATGTATACACATTCAGTACAGCACAGTTTTTAAAATACTTTCAGTCTAAGCCTGATTGGAACTGGGGGGTGAACCCTGTGGGAGCAGAGGGCTGTGTACCTCTAAGACTTGAAGTCAAGATTTTAATGAGATAGCTATTCTCCAATCTGTACTGTCTATTCAAATTATAGAAAAAACTCAAGTACTAATCAATAGATGAACAGATAGACTGATATGTAGGTATAATGCAATAGTATTCAACCTCAATAGAGAGAAACAATTCAAGCATTTGTAACACAGTACAGATGAGCCTGGAGGGCACTGTGCTAAGGAAAGAAGCCAATCACAGGACAAACACAGCCTCATCTAAAACAGTCAGACTCAAAGAAGCAGAGACCACAGTGACAGTTACCAGGCACGGTGCAGAAAAGAAAATGGCATCCCGTGGGCTGAAGTTCCAGTCATATCAAAGAACCATTTTACAAGCATAGAGGCCACAGTCAATGATACTATATTATTTAAATATTTGTTAAGAATATTTGTTAAATATTTATATTAAGCACTCTTACCACAAAACAAAGCAAAATAAAGGGCTGGAAATTTAGCTCAGCGACACAGCCCCTGCCTGGCAAGCACAAGGTCATGAGTTCAATTCCTGGTACCAGAAAAAAAAACAAAAAAAAAAAAGAAAGAAAGCAAGAAAGAAAAAAAACAAAACAAAATAAGTCTACAAAAGGAAATTCTTAACAGTAGGGACATACCTGTTACGTTGGTCAGGGAGATGCTTTCATGGGTGAATGCATTTGTCTAAAATCAATAATATATTTATCAACAAGAAGTCAATAAATCTATTTTACAAAAAGCATGCAAAATATTTTTATTCATTTTTAAGGTAAATTTTGCATAATATTAATTTTGAGAACTATAA
The DNA here is from genome assembly GCF_000276665.1 of Chinchilla lanigera. NCBI lineage: Eukaryota > Metazoa > Chordata > Mammalia > Rodentia > Chinchillidae > Chinchilla > Chinchilla lanigera. Next base: position 17,528,527 of record NW_004955425.1, on the reverse strand, counting down.
ACAGTCCTGTAACCGCCTTCAAAATCACAAAGAAGAGTCCCACTACCCTCCCCCTCCACTGGAGGAGACGGGAGTCAGGAGGAACAAAGGGAAGAAAGAGGAAGGAGGGTGACAGCAGCCAATGAAAACTGACAGAGTCAGGCGCTTTTGTCTTTTCTCATTTCCTTTCCTTCCCTGCTTCCCAGACTTGCTGTCTCATTTTTCCTGTCTCTCTCGCTTTCTTTTTCACAACAGGCTGCTCCAAGGGTATTTTCTTCTCTACCTGCAATGCACTGTTTCTCCAGGGTCCTCATAATGAAGTGCCTGTTTTTCTCCTCCCAGTGGCTTAAGGCGTTTGTTTCTAGGAAGAAATCATCCAAATGGACTTTGGGTTTCCCAAGAGTGGCTGCTCTCCCTTCCAAAACCCCTGGTCCAGGAGAGTCCTGTTCTCAGGTCTTTCACACTGCTCTTAGCTTTCCATGGCAACTAGTGATCTCCACGGGTACCATAATGGGAGACCTGCACATTCCCTCTGTATCTCCGGCCTCCACAGTCTGTATTGTCTTTTTACCCCACAAATACCCTTTGGTGTATGTTCAGCATACTGGTTGAATCATCCTTACCAGTTCAGAAGATATGGCTCAGGTAAGCCTGGGCATTCATGCCATCCCCCTTGAGGCCCTTGTCTATCTTATATCACAAGTTAGTTAATCATCCTGTGACCCCAGCTCTCACATGGTTCCAAAATGTGAATTTTCTGACTGTTGAGAATTCTTTTGATTTTGTTTAGTTGTCCACTTTGTGCTCTTTTGGTTCACTAAGCTTTTCAGTATGCTGTCTGAACATTTTTTCAGGTAGCATATTAATCTTCATTCCTTAAATGTCCATTATTGGAACTTCATTTTATTCCTGCGGTGCTGTCATGTTCTCCTGATTCTTCCTGACCTTGTAGCACATCTGAAGAAGCAGTTCCCTCCTGACTGTACCGACAGGCTCTAGAAGGCTAGTGACCCTAGCTACAGATTCAAGAGAGTTAAGTAAGTGGACACCACAGGTGGGCAAGCTCAGCGCTGAGACCCTTAGGGAGGTGGATCCACTGTGGAAGTTCTCGGGGTGGCAGACTTGTTCCGGGGTCGTTGGTAGGGAGACCACGTCTGCTTTAAGCTCTGCACACTGATTATGGGGACTTCTTGCCCCACTCCCTTCCTTTTTCTCCGGTAGCCTAAGGCAATCTAGCGCTAATAATTCCCTCAGTGTTCTGGCTGTGGGCCTCGAAATTGTGGAGAAGTTATACAACGCTTCATTTTCTCTTTCCTCCATGAGAGAATTTAGTCACTGAGGAAATCTCTCTTCACAGTGTACTGTGCGCGCTTCAAGGAGGGATGAATGAGGGCAGCGAAGACTGTCTTCTAAGCCGTTTTAATGTCCTAATGTCCGTGCTCCATCCAGGTGATGTGAACTCTTTATTTTTTTTTTTTTTTTCTTTTTTGTGGTACCGGGGATTGAACTCAGGACTTTGCGCTTGCCAGGCAGGCACCTGTGCCACTGAGCTATATCCCCAGGCTCGTAACGCTCATTTGGATTCTGGAACTCTCAGAAATGTATTTTTGTCTATACAGAATACATTGCGTGAGGGAGAGTATGAAGACGAACTGAGAAATTCTATGCTGCCATAGTACAGGCTCCATCATGGCCGTCGTTGTCATCATTACCATCGTCTTCTTCCTCCTCGTCGTCGTTATGGTGGAAGCAATTCTTTTCAGCTTTCTGTAGCTTATCTGAAAGCTTGAAGCGAAATCATACACACAGCAAATATTCCTATACCAGTCCACTTGTTTATTTAGCTCGAATGGCAATTCTGTTGATCAGTACATAGAGTAACATAAACCATAGTAGTAATTTGAACAGAGGTCACATTACATATATAAAACATCATTTCAAATATGTTTGAAACAGAGAGAAAATAATAATTTTAAAATAGATTGTAAAAAGCTAAAAAAAAAAAAAAAGAGAAGGGAAACCTTGAGTCACCATGTAAGTAAGCACCGCAAGCAGATTCCTTCTGTGGACAGGGGCGATGCAGGAGGAGTCTGGAGTGATCAGAACCCAGCAGTGTGGGAATTAGTGCCCGGACCAGGAACTCCTAGATCTCACCAGCTCACTGTTAGCTGATGCTAGTACCTGTGAAAGGTCTGAGGGGCTGAATCTGCAAAGAAAGGGAAAAAAATAAAAACTGGAACCAATGGCCATTGTTCATAGAACGGCCCTTTCCTGGGATGATTTAAGAGCAAATAACAAATTGGTACCAATTTTCTTTCCTCTGTCAAATGCTGTCTTCCTTCCATTATATGCTATTGGCATTAAACAGTATCCAGCAAAGGAGAAATATAATTTGAAGAGTCCCAGGCTGAGAATAATAAACCATACCAAAGGTGCGTTTCCAGCCTAAAGACAATAGCTTAATAAATATCCCAGCAAGAATCTTATATTTTCAATGAGCTAAATGAATTTTAAGTAGAAATTTTAAAGTGTTCTCCACTTCATAACCCATGCCTCATTAAGTCTTAATACTAAATTGCAAAAATTATTCATCTAAATAAATTCACTTTTGTAGAGCTGGTACTTTAAAAAATTTCTATTATCAAAGAAATGGGTGTCAGTTATAAAGTCTTAGAGTGAAGGAGTGTTCTTATGGACCACACATTAACGACACTGATGGAAGGGAAAAGTTTTAATATTTCCTCCTTTTGCTAAATTTTAACTGAGCTAAAAGCTGCATTAACTAGAAAATTTCCCCCTTTGCTCTTTAGGTTATTAACTATTTCAGAAACTATTCCTTTTAGCATTATATACATATACGTATTGTATAAAATGTGTGTGTATACATCCACACACCACACACCTACAGACAGAAACAAAGAAAGAATTAGGAAGGTTGGAGGACCAGTGAAGGCTGAGAAGGCCCATGATTTGACTTCTGCGAACTGGAGACCCAGAAAATCTTGCAGCGTAAAGGCATGAGAAAGAGAAAAGACAAAGATGCAAGTCCTAATCTAAGAACCAGCCAAAAACCACGTTCCAGTTCAACAAAAGAGGCAGGAAGCAAAAAAGTGAATCCATTTTTTGCTTTATTCAGTAGTTTGCATGATGTCCACTACTAAGGCAGGAAGCAAAATAGTGAATCCATTTTTTAGCAATCCATCACTTCAAATCCTAATTTCACCCAGACACAAACTCACAGACAAACCCAAAAATTATGTTTAGCCTGGGAACCCCATGACACAGTCAAATTGACCCACACAATTAAACATCACAGCAAATTAATTTTTTAAAAAAAAATTCATTGAGCACACAGGAGATGCTATATTTTGCTACATGTTCGTTAAAATTGAGATGAAATTCTGTAAAATAGAAAACAAAAGATAACTTTAAAAAATAAAAAATAATGTATTGTTAGAATATACAGAAAATTCATATTTGCAATAGTGTCCTCGTAGTAATAACTGGTATTCTTACAAATCCTCATTAAGAGAATAGATTTTTTTGTTTGTTTTTTTCTGATACCAGGAATCAAACTCATGACCTTGCGCTTGCCAGGCAGGAGCTGTGCCGCTGAACTAAACCCCCATCCCCCAAGAAAATAGATTTTATGGTACATGTGGTATAGTTACAGTAGTTAATTTCCAAGTGTCATTTAAAACTGTTATCAATAAATAATAGACATTAAATATCTGCTGTTTTGAGTGGATGCATGAAAGAACTGCAAGAAGTAACTAAATCAATAAAATATCAATGAAATTTAATCTTGTCTTTTCTGGGATGTGTTTAAAAAGACAAGATTAGCAAATAAATTCTATTCATTGTAAGGGTATATTAGTCAGCCTATCCGTTTAACCTATGGTTTCCAACATCAAAAATCTAATGACAGCCTTTGATAGGCATTATCCATTCTCTTTACTGGACTACTTATTAAGTTCCATTCATATAAAAGTGAATACTAAAGAGCTGGGTGAAGAGACAGACTGAAAGACTGAGTGAAGCTGCTTGATTGTTTAACATTTTTTAATTTGTTTCTTGGCATAGATAAGCAAAAAAGACAAGACTGGTCTCTTGTGACTATGAGAAAAATTATATCTTGAGAGAAAAACTTGAATATTTACCACATGTTAATACAATGAATCACTTCCCTTATACAAATTCATAATAATTTTGAGAATAGAATATATGCCCTTGAAAGAAAGTGGATAAATTAAAAAATGTATACATTGTATCTATGTTGAAAACTTAATTATAAAGACATTCCCTTTGGAACATGTGCTCCCTACAGTAATTGATCCAACTTCTCTTTGTTACTTTTATTTCATTTTAGAAATGTATCATCGTTTCCTTGAGACATTTTTTATTCATTGAAAGCCAACATACCCAGGAAATTGGGTTCTTCCACTGAAGACACTTCTCAAATGAACTGTTTCAAATTGCTTTGGCTTGGAGACAGAGATAGTCAATTTCAGTAAAAATGCTATTTACTTTAAAAAGAGTTATTCCTTTTCTAGTTCTGATCCAAATTCATTTTTCAAACTTAGGAAATATATAAAGTCGGCCCCGCTATTACCTTAACAATGTTTTTTTGAAGACACTATCGCAAATATATGTACATATATATGATATTCAGAAATATTTGGTCCTACCATTTATCACCAGTTTTAAAGTAGAGGAAAGAGCTTTCTTACGAGTTTATGTGTACATACACAACATTTTCCTGTTTCTTATAAAAGTAAATCCCAATACAAACTTGTGTAAATCATGTCTCTAAATTCATCTCAATAATATTCCATCTCAAGCGAAGGACTTGCTAACAAATCATCATTTTATTCATGAAACTGGTGGCTCAGTGTTACGAATATATATTTGAGTAGGATGATCTATTGCTCTTTTTTGCCAAGATGAATGTAATGAATATAAGTTCCTGCCTATATTTGACTGACAGAAGGAATTTTCCTTGTCCTGTTAGTTCTCTGCTGCTTTCAAGCAGGTTTTCTTATTTTACTTCTTTAAAAGAAAAGTATTTTATCCAGCCTTTGTACCTATCTGCAATGGGAGGGTTGCTAAAAGTCACTCACTGGTCATGATGATAGCAGGTATCGCTTTGAGTTATTAGCTTAAATATTTCCCTCTCCTCTCTGTTCTTTCTCTAGAACCATGACTAATAAGTTGATTTATGTACCGACTAGACTTTGAAGTTTTATCATTTGTCTCAGTCTCTTAAAAAAAGTATTTCAATTCATTAAATTTAAAAGAGAGTCTATCATTTTAAACCAAGTAGATTTTATAATTTTATTTTTCAAACAGCCCAGTTCTTCTGTATTTCTCTTCACCCCTACAATATTGTTACACTTTCATGCATAACTCATCAGTTAACTTTCAAATGTGTGTTTCCTTTACATGGGCTTGTTTTTTCATTGGTGCAATTTCTTTGTGAAAATAAGTTTTTAGTTTCCTCTATGGTAATAATTTGAATGCATTATAATTTATAAAGCTACATACACCTTAACTTTGCACTTTATATTTAATAACCATTAATAAATATATACTTATATTTAGTTTCAGTCATGCTATAGAAAATTGCCATCATCACAGAATTCTCCTTCATCATCTTAGGATATTATTTTCCATGTTACATACTATTAAAGCACATAACTAATTTTTTTCATTGTATGAATAGTCTACAATGTATTTCTCCAATTACCTATAGATAACATTAGATTTTTTTCCAGTTTGTAAATATTAGGAACAAAATAAGTATAATCATCTTCAAGCATGCAGAAGTTGAATTGCTGGCTCCTAGAGCAGGTAGGTATATGTTTAACTTTATTAGAAATCAAAAATTTTTCCAAAGTGGTAGTATTTTACATTTATAACTGCAATGCACAAATCCCCCAACTGAACCACATTCCTGTAAACATTCTATATTGTCATTGTTTTATTTTTTAATTTTGATAATTCAAGTGAACTCAGGGTAATATCATTTTTTAAATTGGCAGGGAAAATTCTATGTATTTGTTATATGTGAAATAATCCCTTCATGTCTACATACATTGCAGAATGATTAAATCTACCTAATCAGCATATGCATTTTTTCAGTCTTAGTGCTGAATTTCCTTAATGATCAATAAGCCTTAGCACCTTTCAATAAGCTTCTGAGTCACCTACATAATTTCTTCTGTGAAGTGAATATCAAGATCTTTCATGTTCATTCAAAAAAAATGGTTATTTGATTCTTTCATATATTGTAGATATGTCTTTGTACATGTACAAGGTGTGATTAAACAATACATTATAAATTTAAATTTTAAAATTCATCACAGTAAAAGATACATTGTCACTAACTCCCCCAGCCAGCCCGGCCTTACCCCCAAAATAAATACTCCCTCTTGCTTCAGATACACGTGTCTAATTGTTCCTCCCGCTCTGAAGCAGTCCTAGAAGTTCTTTGCAAGTGTCTTCAGTTGTGCTGTCATCGCTGCCTCAACGACCTGAATAGAATCAAAACATTACCTGTCGTGGTTGTTTTGACTTTGGGGAAGATCTGAATAGCAACGTGCCAGATGCAGAGGGTAGGGTGAGTGAGGACACACCATAGTTTTTGTGAGTTTGCCCTTACCTTAGACAACGCTGGGGACCAGCGGTCACTGGTTGGTTTGTTCGCTTCGTTCATAAAGATACATAATAATTTCTTAGAATTTAACCATTCACCATATAATCTGATCACCTCATTTATACGTAGAAAATATTTTGTCCTTTTCTTTATTGCTTATTTCTTTTCCTGAAACTTTGAAGGATAGATTTGCAGTTTGTTCAATTCAGTTAATCAATTTTTAGAGTACTCTTTATGGACAGTTAAGAACCATTTGCTTAATTTAAAGTCACAGAGGTATTCTATGCTTTTTCTAGCAGTTTTCATTTTAAAATGTACTTTTAACTGCCACACTTAGGGCCACATTTCTTTCATTAATTCTTCATAAGGTAAGAAATGAAGTCATTTTTTCTCATACTTTCATCCAGCTGCTCTTTAATTGACCTTACTACTCATTTTTAAACATTTTTCAAAAAAGACTGACAATGTAGGTGGTCAGATTCTGGGTTTTTCAATTCGCCCCACTGACTCATGTGCTTGTACTGATGCTGATACTGCTCTGCTGTGATCTGTGTACCTTTGTATGTGCAGTAGGTCTTGAAGCTAGATGGTTTAAGCCTTCTAAATGTGATCTTTAAAAATCATATTTGGATTCTTCCAGAATCTTTGCATTTCCAAATCAACTCTTTATCAGCTAATGAGATTCTACAACAACAACACAAAGTCTGTTTAGGATTGTAATGGGTATGTATTCAATCTATAGATCAAGTCAGGTATAATAAGTACTCTTAAAAGATTTCCCAATACAAGATAATGGTAAATAGTAATAATAATAATAATATTAATAATAATAATAATAACAAAGTACATGCATTTTCTGGTTATTTCGTTAAAAATGTTTTCTTTCTTGCCCTATATGTTTTATTAAAAGTGGGTTATATAATGTCCAAAAATTGGGGAATTTTCTAGTTTCTTTACATATCTCTAATTTAATTTTATTCTTGTCAGAGAAGTTACCCTGACATATTTAGATCACTTCAAATAGATTAAGAATTGTTTTATGGTCCCACACATGATCTACCTTGATAAACATTCAAGTGCACTGGAAAAGATTACAGATTTTATACATATTGTACGTAATGTTGTTTAAATATCAGTTAAACGAAATGGGTTGATAGCTTTGGTCAGATCTTTAGTGATTTTTTTGCTTTTTTGTCTTATCGAGTACCATGAAAATATCTTAAAATCTTCAACCATGAGGGTAAACTTCTCCATCTTCCCTTTTGATGAAGGAAGGGTATCAATTTTTATTTCATGTATTAAGGTATATAATCTTTACATTTATATCTAGGAGTGATAGGTCTCTTTGATATATTTTTTCCTTAGCACATGGAAGGTCCTGCTTTATCTCTAATAGCATTCCTACAGTCTACCGTGACTGATATTAATACAGCTACATCTTTCAGTGTTGGAGGGTATACCTTTTCTTCCTTTTACCTCCAACTCTATACTTCAAGTATATCTCTAATACTCATCATTAGTTTTGTTTTACTGGCTGACAATTTCTGACTTGAAATTGGAATGCTTATTCCACATATATTTAATGTAACTTTGATATAATAGGCTGTGTTTTGTTTTGTTTTGTTTCTTCAGTCTTGCATTTGCTATTCTTCTGATTGTATTACTGATTGGATTATTAAATAAATACATTTATTTTATTGGATTTTGCATTTTGATCTATATTTTGAGTTAACTTTGATTTTTAAGAACTTTACTATAATACACTATAAAACCTATTTTAACATTTCCACTTCAGTTATTGCACCTAATCTAGTATCTCATTTTGTTGTATTTTGTAACTTTTGTTTCTCTGTTCGTGTTTAATACATTATTCACTGAGATTATACTTTTCAATGTCTTTGAATGTGTTTATAATGTTATTTTAAAATTTGCTGATTTTAACATTTTAGTCACCTTGGAGTTTGTTTCTATTACCTGTATTATTTTTTCCTTGAAAATGAGTCTAAATTTCCTAGTTCTTTGAATGTTAGTAATATTTACGCTATGTTTGGGAAATAATTGAAATATTATATAAACTACATTCTGTGTTCTGCAGAATGTTCACTTTTCTCCCTAGACAACTAGTGTCTGATTGCTTAAAATCTGTATTTAGACTTAATGTGCTGTTGTATCATGGTTACTTTGTAGAAATTCTGAGATGCCTACCTAGTTCCTTTAACTTGCTTAGCAGATTACAACAACTTTAGTCGTCAGGATTCTGATCCCTGCCTTCTGATCTTAGAAAGAAAACTGTGCTTAGTCTGAATTTTTCCTTTTTGTACTGCAATAGAGAAATTGTGCCCAGACAGAGAGCTGATATGAATATAAGACTTATACATGATTTCCCTTTATTCAGAGATTACCTTGTGGTTGAGAATACTGGTCACCTATGAAAATTTATTTCATAATTCATAGACTAGGAAAAACGCATTGATCTTATGTTGGACAACTGTAGTGTGTACATGGTTCTACAATGGTCAAATGCATCCATTTCCACATATATCCCTCAGATAAATTACTGATAATAAATTAGTGTACAGGATTTTTGAATATTTCCTGTTATCCACTGGAAAAAATCACAGATAAAATAAACAAAAGTTATAAAATGTTTATTCACATAAGAAGAAATAGTCAATACTTTAAAACCACTTTATTAACAATAAAGGGACTGCAAATTTTTTACAAGACTATAGGGAAAGAAACTTTATGCAATACTGGTTGAACAACTTGAAAAAGAAATTGAGGAATATTTAGTCATTTTAGAGAGCACACATTCTTCACATAATTCTTCCTTAGGGAAACTCTTAGTGATGCATAAAGAAGTGATACACAAAAATACTCATTGTGCCAATTTGCATAGAAAAAAATAAATGGGGCAAGCTAACCCTTTTTTAGTAGAAGAATGAATAACTGCAGTGGGTTAGTGAAAGATTGGTTTATCTGTGTAAAATTAATCAAAATAAAATATTTGATATTTTTAAAGGTCAAAACAATTCCTAGAACTGTGTTGGCTATTTTAATTCTAGTGAAGACAAATCAATTATATTTAAATATTTTTTAAAGGCAGATATTGAAAATAATGTTCATTTTATAGTCTAGTTTCAAACATGCATGCTTAGGATGATCCCATTAACATAAAATTGAAAAGTCATGAAATAATAGAATGTGAGGTTATAAATATGCAGAACAAATGTCCACCAACTTTGAGGGCTATAAAGAGGGGCTAGTAGGATTTAGGCTATAAAGATGGCAAGTAGGATTTGGGTATGAATATAATTTTATTTTTATTTTTCTGATAAAGAAAAATTCTGAAACAAACAATAGAGCAAGTCCTGAAAAGCATTCATCAGGAAATCCTGATGAAGTATCAGACACAGAGAGATTTTCTGTGTTAAGAGAGCAGAAACATTATTTTGAACACTATCACATCATCACTTTCAGTTCAATTGACCAGTAGAGTCTGTCTACAGTAGAAAAAGAGAGAAAAATGAAAGGTTGGGTATCTCTGCTCATGCCACTGTGAGAAAAGGCCACAATAATCAGTGAGCAGTACATTTGGAATGGGATTTCACTTCTTCATTCACTAAGTTTATAAACTAGAATGTCTCAATAATGGAGAACACTTGGCAAAAGATTTTTTTGAAGAAGGGCAGTTTTTGCAGAACTTTCATAACTTAAAGCTATATGCAATCATTTGTGTTTACAACCAAAGTAATTCTTTTTACCTTAAAAGTATGAGAATTGCATGAGTACCTCATAACGAATCTTTAAAATAAAAAACATCTTACATACATTATCTGTGCTGTAGTCTGGACCTGGAATGTACCACAAAGGCCACATGTTGGAGCCCTGGCCCCCGGGTGGTGCTGGAACTACCAGGAAATGAGATAACACAAGGTCCTTAGGTCTTGCTGGGCGTGTCCTCAAAGGGGTTATGAATCCCTCACTTTTTCCTTTTCCTTTCTAGGGCTTTCTAGACAGGATGGATTCCGTTTGCTCCTCCACATTCTATCCGCCATTGCTGTCCAGAGCACCTGCCAGAGGATTAAAAGAACTAAGCCTGCCCAGTCACGGGCTGAAAACTATAATACAGTGAGCCAAGTTAACCCTTTCCTCTTTACATTAATTATCTTAGTGTTCTGTTACTGTGATAGGAAGGTGCCTACCACCATCTGACACACTCAAGGATAATATTTATATTCACATTGGTGACATTATATCAATTAAATAGCTTTTGTATTAATCATAAAAACTTGCTCTTTATAATTAGATAACATTTTGAGTTATCTCTTCTTGTACTCTAGCTCTGCAAACTTTAAAAGACCATATTGTAAATACTTTAGGTTTCAAAGGATAGAGATTTCTCTTGAAACTACCTACCTTTCTTATGTTATTGTAAAAGCTGGCACAGATGAAACATAAGTGCATGGCTTTGTCTGTGTTCTAATAAAATTTACTTATGGAAACAACCAAAAGTAAAGGAAGTAGGGTAAATAATATTTTCATTTTACAGATTAGGGAATACAGCCTCAAATTAAACAATTTAAACTTCTATGGCTTCAATCTAGAGGCTGTTTCTCCTATAAGTCCCTGATTCCTAAATTTTATGTGATGCATTCTTCAAAAGCTCAATCAAAATTTACCTCCCCATGAAATCATCCTCTTTTCTCACTAGTTTCACATCACTAATCTTCATTTATTCTCCCTAAATTTCATACTTAGAATTCACTGTACAGTTGAATAAATTGGAAATTGGGTTTTCTTAAATAAGGCATTTCAGCTATGGCTTTTTTGTGTATCTTATTACATTAAGCTTACCATGTAAGACACTATAATAATGTAGACATGTACTAAATATCAGATCTATTAGGAGCCAAGTTCAGAGCTGTAGGAGAGTCACAGAACTGTAAATCATAGTCTCTGTCTTAAAGAGTTTGTTCTCTTTTAATAAGATAATCCATAAACACAAATAACAAATGAAATAAGAAAAAATATAGCCAAGGTTCTGTGAGATAACAAAGTTGGGAAAAATCATTATTTTCTGAGATAATTTAAAAAATTATCATACAACAAAGTGACAACTTTTTTTTTTTTTGGTTTTTTTCCGGTACCAGGAACCGAACTCATGACTTTGCGCTTGCCAGGCAGGTGCTTTTGCCGCTGAGCTAAATCCCCAGCCCCGAAAGTGACAATTAATCTAGGTCAAATTGTGACATATGGAGCACAAAGTAGAGACAATATTCTACATAATCATAAGAGCAAAAGAACAGAAGGATGAAATTAATAACAATTTTTATTTGAATGTGATATCATCTGAATGAGCTGAAATCTGAGACCACAATATGGAAGGCTCTGTATAAAATGTTAAAGACATCAAAGATGTGTATGTTGTCCTGTATAGAATTGGGGCTCGGGAAGTTATTTGAGCAAAGGAATGGCAAATTCGGTTGTCAGGAAGAACGCTTTTAAAATAATTATAAATATATAGTAGGAAATGGGTGAGAGCGATGAAAATGAAATAAGCCTCATGAGAGTATTCAGGTAATGGCTTGTGAAGACCTAAGATAGCTTTGCAGCCATTGCAATAAAGGAATTGTGATGCCTAAGAGAGCTCTGCCCAAAATGAAACCAAAGTCCTTAATGTCCAGTTAGACATGAGAAACGGAATGGAGTCATTCACTCATAGCGTCCTGTAGTAATTCCTCAAACATTTATTGTCTGTTTAATACAAGACATAATCCAGCATCTTGACGCAGGAGACAGAACATGAACATCTACAGGAACACATACTGTGGAGTAATCTTCACAAGACTAGAAACAAGTTGAATATACACGTCATCCGCTGACTCCACAAGGAGATCACCGTACTTGGGCTTAACCACAACACCCACACAGTACTGCACTACTAATAAAGGCAGGAAGTCCATTCACAGGGGACAAGTTGAAAAGAGATACTGGAGAGTTTGGTTATATATTTTGACATCTGTGTAAGCCGAACATGGAAAGTTTGCCTGAAGTGCCACATAACCCTTATATCTGAGAATATTTCTCCCCAAGTCAAAGATAGCAGTCAGTATTTCAGTGTGAGAAATGATGACTGTAACATAATCTTGCATGCATCTAAATTCTCCTAATGAATAGTACCAATTTGAACAATGTTTCTCAGAATATCTTCTAGTATCATTTTTTTTCTATTATTAAAAACTAAAGAAATCTTGATATAATGTTTTGAATGTAAAAACATTCTGACTTTATTCAACCATTTGTATTGACTATGCTATTGGCTTTCGAAAGCAGATAAAACAAAAGTACTGAATATTATGGCCATTAGTCCTTGGAAGATACCTTCTAATTTTGATGTGCAGGAGTTAAAGCCTCAGGAAGAGAGTACATAGCTCCTTCCTGCCCTGTATACTAATCTTTTCCACCCAAGAAACACAAAGTTTAAGCTAAAATCCCCCCCTATTAGACCCATCACACTGCAGAAAGAAAACAGCTTTCCAGGGTCCTCCAGATAAACAAAATCCTAGGTTTTTAGCATTACCAGAAAAATATGCACTTAGCAATGAAAAATTATTGTCTTGGTTACCTTTCTCTTGTTCCTGAGACAAAATGCTTGACACCCAAATTAAAGAGGGAAAGGTTTATTTGGCTCACAGTTTGTGGAGGTTTCAGCTGGCTCCAAGGCAGGGTGGCACATGGCAGAGGGCAACCTATCATGGCAGCAGAAGACAGCAAAAGAAACAAGAGCAAAAAGGGAGGAGCACGAGAGAAGACCCAGCACTAGACAATTAATCATTCACAAACTCTAGATTCAGCTGCCTCTGAAAAGCACTCCCCATGACTACATGAGGCTTTGGGGGGAAATCCAGACAAAAACCATAACAAATATGCATTACAAAGTAAAAATGAGAATGTTACTATGCATTTGGTAAAATGAAACAGTAATAGTTGGCAGCTGTGATACTGCCTCAAAAAATTAGCACCCTGAATAAATTTTTAAAATCAATAACAAAAGAAAATAATTACTACATTTCTCTTAAATCAATTAACTAAGAAAATTTGTGTTTAGATTGCAATTTTTAAAATAACATATTTTTCTGTACTTGCTATTACTAAAATGAAAGTTGGTGCTTCATTTTGAATTATTATTTCTAAATTCCCTTCCCTTTCTCCAAGTAGGCAATTAATTTATATAACTACAGAATTCTTAGACACTGAAAGTATTAGGGACGGAAGAAGGAAAGGAGGGAAGGAGGAAAGGAAAGAAGGAAGGAAGGAAGGAAGGAACGAAGGAAGGAAGGAAGGAAGGAACGAAAGAAGGGTAAGCAAAGGGAAAGGAAGGAAAGGGAAGGGAAGGAGGGAGGGAAAGAAAAAATGAAGGGAGGGAGGCAAGCAGCAAGCCTTTGTCATACAAAATCCACACAAGGTCAGAAAATAAACTCATCACTCACAAGCCCTCTTGGTTTAGTTAGATGAGGATGTTTGATATATTTTTCTGCCAGCTGATTTTAGAAAGGGTAGAAACATCTTTTCTCTCCTGCCATCTTTCATGCCCATATCATGTTGTAAAATTCTGTGACTGTACACACCAGCATGAACTGAGGTAAACCTCACATTTTAACCTGAGATTCAAAATCATCTCCCGAAGGTACTCCTGATGCATTCCATTATCTTCTCTTATACTTACATCTTTCCTCATATCAAATGTAACATTCTTGGGATGTCCTTAAAAAGGAATCTACAGTACTTCCTTTTTGCTTGATTTCTTATTATGCCATTAGAGGTACTCAACTTATATATTTCAAAATCATGCACTGATAAACATTACTAAACAAGCAATTTGAGTATCAATTAAGTAATATGAATTAGTATTAAAGAGTCTCCCTAGAGCTAATCAATGAGTTCAGCAGCAAAGTTGGATACAAACTCAGTGCTCAAAAATCAATAGCATTCCTACACACAAACAACAAATATACTGAGAGAGAAATAAGGGAAACCATACTTTTCACAACAGCATTCAAAAAATTGAAATACTTACGGATTCAACCTAACAAAAGAAGTAAAAGATCTATACAGTGAAAATTACAATACTCTGAAAAAAGAAATTTCAGAAAATGGAAAGATATTCCCTATTCATGGATAGGAAGAACCAACGTTGTGAAAATGGCCATACTCCCAAATTTGTTATACAGATTCAATGCAATTGCAAAGAAAATACCATTGGTATACCTCACAGATCTAGAGAATATATTCTTAACGTTCATCTGGCATCAGAAGAGACCTAGAATAACAAAAGCAATGTCCCTGTAGGAGCTGAGCTGCACCTCTGACGGCTTCCGGAACTCGGGTGAGCTGCTTCCACCCCCACACAAGAGGTTGGGACCAGGCAGAAACTCTGTAAACTCTAGGGGTCTGGGGTCCACTCCCTGCCTCTCTCCTCCTCCCCACTTCCCCTGTCAGAGTAGAGCTGCGCCTCCGATGGCTTCCGGAATTCAGGTGAGCTGTTGCCGCCCCCACACACGAACTTGGGACCAGGCAGAAATCCGGACAGCAGTGGGGCTGAATCCCGGACATCTTCGGGAAGCCTGAGGAGGTGCAGCAGCGCCTCCTTGAGCAGTGTGCAAGGTAAGGGTAACCCCGGGCACTCTTTGGGGCCTCAGAGGCTACTGGTCACACCAACAGTATGTCTGCCTTGGCTGGGATGCATCCCAGACATCTTCAGGAAGCCCAGTGAGGCACGAGGCTCCTCCCTGACTAGCGTCCAAGGAAGGCAGAACCTGGGGCACCCTCCAGGGCCTCAGGGGGCTACTGGTCACACCCATAGTGTGTCAGAGGGGCTGGGCTGAATGCCAGACACCTTTAGGAACCCCAGTGAGCACATCTGGTGCCTCCTCCACTAGTGTGTGAGGCACATGGAGCCCTGGACAACTTCTGGGGCCTTGGTGGTCACTGCCAGAACAACCCACACCCCTCTGATAGCTGAGCTTAAACCTGAACATAGTCAGCAGCCTTGGGGAGCTCACCTTCACCCCTCCCCTTCCAGTGTGGGAAGCAGGTTCTGTCCTGGGCAATATCTCAAGCCTCAATGAACACAACCTACATCCCCCACACTCTTGTGGAAGCTAGGC
>NW_004955425.1:17510995-17511703 GCF_000276665.1 Chinchilla lanigera | reverse complement strand
TTAGAGAAAAGAAACAGATCACCTGTAAAGGAAAGCCTATCAGAATCACAGCAGACTTCTCAACACAAACCATCAAGACAAGAAGAGCTTGGAGTGAAGTATTTCATGTACTGAAAAAAAAAAAAAAACAACATCCAACCCAGATTGATGTACCTTGCAAAACTATCCCTCAAATTTAATGGAGAAATAAAATATTTTCATGATATAGAACAAGTGAACTAATTCATGAGCACCAAGCCAATACTACAAAGAGAGCTAAAAATATTCTTGAAATAGATAAAACAAATCGCAAGATAAAACAAACCTCAAGAACAACAACAGAAAGGAACCATCAAGCAGAGCAAGCAAATAAACAGAGAAAAAGGAGGATCCAACAGCTGGAAAATAGCATGACAAATATAAGCCAACATATCAGTTATAACCATCAATGTAAATGGTCTCAATGCACCAACCAAAAGAGGCAGACTTGCAGAATGGATTAGGAAATAAAACCCAACTAATGCTGTATACAAGAAACACAATTAACTCAAAAGGAAGTTCATAGAATGAAAATTAAAGGATGGAAATCGATACTCCATGAAACAGGAACCCAGAAAAAAAGCAGGTGTAGCTATTCTGTTTGCAGACAATGTGAACTTCAAACCAAGAACAATCAAAAGAAATAGAGAAGGTCACTACATACTTGTGAGGGGGAAGCTTCAAGAGGAA
>NW_004955425.1:17477655-17506877 GCF_000276665.1 Chinchilla lanigera | reverse complement strand
CACCAGACCTGAAGATTAATGGAAAAGACTAGATGATGCAGACACAACCACTAAGACACTCAGCCACCTTATCTTTGACAAAGAGCCAAACATGTTCACTGGAAGAAAAATAGCCTCTTTAGTAAATGGTGCTGGAAAAACTAGCTCACCACATGCTAAACACTGAAACTAGACCCAAGCCTATGACCATGCACCAAAATAAAGTCAAAATGGCTTAAAGATCTAAATATTAATAGAGAAACACTAGATCTATTGAAAGAGAAAGTAGGTGGAAGTCTTGAAAACATAGGGGTAGGCAGAGAGTTTATGAACAAAAACCAAACTGCACATGAAATACTTCAAAGAATCAACAACTGGGATCTCATCTTATTGAAAAGGTTTTGCACATCTAAAGAAATCACCAATAAAGCAAAAAGGAAACCCACCCAGTGGGAAAAAATTTTATCAACTGCCCCTCAGACAAAGGACTCCTGTCTGGAATATATAAAGAATTTCAAAAAATGAGGCCTCCAAAATTCAAAGACCCAATACAAAAATGGGCATCTGAGATGAATGCACACTTCTCACAAGAAGAAATACAAATGGCAAATAAATACATGAAAAATGTTCAACATCATTAGGCACTGGAGAAATGCAAATTGAAACAACACTGAGATTCCATCTCACCACAGAAATAATGGCTATCATCAAGAAATCAATCAATAACAAATGCTGGAAGGGCGGTGGAGAAAAAGGAACTCTTCTCCACTGTGGAAATCAGTCTAGAGATTCTTCAGTAAACTAGGATTGGAGGTCCCATTCAACCTAGCTAGTCCCCTTCTGGGTATTTTTCCAGAAGAACTGAAAACATCATACCACAGTGATATATGTGTAGCCATGTTTATAGTAACACAATTTATAATAGGTAAGTCTTGGAAACAACACAAATTTCCATCAACTGAGGAATGGATAAAAAAGATGTGGTATTTTTATACAATGGAGTATTACTGAGCTATAAAGAAAGATAAACTAGAGGCTTTTGTAGGTAAATGGATGCAACTAGAGACCACACTCATAAGTGACATAAATCAGATTCACATGTGTAAACATCATTTTTCCTTCCTATTCTAAGAACCTGAAAGAGTAAATAATATCTGAAAGGTACAATAGATGTTGTGAAAGGGAAAAGAAATTGCTCATATAGGAAGGAGCAACTGGGATGAAGGAGGGGAGAGGAAGAAGAAAGAAGGAAGAGAAAAGTATGTATATGTATACCTAGAATAGGTGGGATAATTGTGCTACTAATATCTGTTGGATTATTGAAAGAAACTGTGAATGTGCAATTGTTTGATCAATCTTACACACCTATATCTGGTTATCTGTGCAACAATTTTGATGATAATATTATGTAACATAAAAACCATTGTTAATATCCTATCACCTTATTTTGAAATTCTGTATCATTTTTATTGTTCTCTATGCTGTTTTGTTTATGTATTTTAAAAATTTAAAAAGGGTTTTTTGTTTTTTGTTTTTTGTTTTTTTTAGTTTCTTTTTAGTTTTATTATTTTTCCGGTACTGTGAATCAAACTCATGACCTCACGCTTGCCAGGCAGGCACTGTGCTGCTGAGCTAAATCCTTAGCCCCTAAAAAAGTATTAAACAGAGTCTCAAAAAGCTTACAGAGCTTTTATTTATTCCACAATCACTAACCTAATAATTATATGTGAAAACATTTTATATATGAGGTACTTGTTTGAAGAATCTACTATAGAGAGACACACACCTATATCATATATATGTATATTATATCATATTTATAATACAGATATATATCATAAAATATATTTGATATACATTTTAATCTTAAAATAGAATTAGTGACCAATAAATATAATATGAGATGCCATAATCCCAGGTACTGGAAAGCTTAGGTAGGAGGATCACAAGTTTAAGGCTAGCCTGGGCAACTTAGGGAGACATTGTCTCAAAACAAAAATAAAATAAAATGCTAGGGAGTATAGTTCAGGGGTAGAAATCTTATCTAGCATGTGCAGGGACCTAGGCTCTAGACCCACAATACTAACAATAAAAAATAAAATGAAAATAACTCACTAAAAATATAAGAACCAAACAGAAATTGTATCAACTTTTGTATATGTTAAATAACTAAAATTATATGTCAGTGCTACAAAAAATACAGTCCTGAAAAAGACTTGTTGAAGTCTGTTTGTTAAACTTTTTGTGGAAGAATTATAGCTTGAGAGTTAGAAAACAGCAGGCAGAGCCATCTGAAAAAGCATAGAAAATTATAATACTGAATGACACAGGATCTGAAGTAAGATAGCGGATTGATATTTCAGGCGTGTGTATGTGTGTGCGTGTGTGTGTGTTTGTGTTGGTTCAGCTAGAGTGCAATTTTCTGCATCCACCTAAGAAATCATGCAAGAAGAAATACAAAACTCATGGTAGGCTTATATTTTTCCCTAACATATCAATCATGTGGGAATAAATTTGTATTTTCCAAATTGTGTATAAGATAATACAAACACTCTTCAGACAGTATTTGATATCTGGCAAATGGAAAGTACATGAGAAAAATGATACAGCTTACCCAAAAAGGGAGATGTTAAACTGTGAAATATACCATGACCCCTAAACCCTATCGTTTATGGCAACATACTGGCTAATACTTTACAACCAGGACATAGACAGTGTCATTTAGTAGTATGTAAAAAGAAGTCAGTACAGGTTAGATAGAATATTTGATATTCAAGTAAACAAAACAAGCACATTTACTAATAATTACCAATAAAAAGCAAAATACAGATATGGAATTAGTCTCCTAGAAAAGTTATAATGGAGAAATATGATGAATATATGGTATCATTCTTTTTTCTACTGGTGACATTATAAAAGTTTCAGGTAACATATACAAAGATAACAGCATTGCCTCATTCATTCAATATTTACAATGTGGCAGATGCTGCCCCAGGTTCTGGGAATAAAATATTGAGCATACTTAAGTGCATGCTTGTTCTCCAAATCTTATAATCTAAAGTACGAAAAAAAAAATAATGAATTTTATTTTGTAAGATAATGGAAGTTCTAGAGAAACAATAATAAGGCAAAGTAAATACCTAGACAGTGATACGTAGGTAAATTAAGAGAGTGAGCAATAGTGTCCTCACCGGAAGACCTCTAATTAATTTAACACATTCACAGCAGGACTGTAATTTGTGTCTCCCTGAAAGCAGCTCTGAGCCACTGGTGGTACATGCATAACTGTCCTATCAGTGGCATTGGACAGTCCCGTCAGATGGTACCAGCCACCCAGTGAGACAGTTGTGCGCTTACAATTGGTTGTTCATGCCTGTAGGAACATGTTAAAGCATCACTGCTCAGCAAGAACACACTTTTTCCAGTTATAAAAATGAATTATTTGTGATCATTACTCCTAAGCACAAAGGGTAATGTTGATTTTAGTGGAAAGTGGCAGTGGCAGTTGCCTGACACCAAGACATCATTTTAAGTCTTGTAAGTCTTCAAAAGAGTGAAAAGGCAAAATTGCTTCCAGTTAAAGATACTAAAAAGGAATAGTTAAAGAGCTTTCCCCATTTCTGCAGATAAAATGTGGACACCCTACACAAGGTTCCCGGTATGGTTTTTGTCCCCTGGGGAAGAAGCACAGAGACACTGGGCCATTGGAAATTTTGTTTGATAGCTAAAAGAAACGGCAGTTCCAGTCATGAAACATCAAGAAACTGGGTCCAAGCAGTCTGTTTTAATGTCTTCACTGAAGTGAAAAGAAGATATGTGACCTGAAATTAAAGTGCCTTGTACGTGTTTGATTGTTATGGTGGTCACGCTTGTCCTTAAGTGAAGAAGAAACTTACCTCCCAAAAGTTGGGCAGTTATACTTGTATGTGTTTCTTTAATTAAAATATAAACACTTTTATAAATCTTATGAACAGCAATGACATGAGTAGAGCTGTTGCTGACTTGGAAGTTACTTTGTGTCTTTTAGTCTAATTTATTTAATCCAATGCACTGACCTGCTTCCTCACATCTCCCGAAAGTGGTCTCTATAATTACATTTCATGTTTTTAAAAAATGTGTCTGGAGCAGAGGATTATTTGTTAATCTTCAAGCACATGACTATTACCATATAGTTGTCATGGAGTGCTTTATTATACTTGTAAAATACCTCATATTTTGCTCATACCTAAGAAGCAGAAAGGCAATCAGCATTCCTTCAATTTACCCCTTCCTTAATCTGGAAGCAGGATTAATATGTATGGTTCCAACAATTCAGCTATTTTCTAAAGCCCTGGCTTTACATTTGAATCAGTTAAAAGCTTTACCAAAATACTATTAAGTAAGCTTCATCCCAGTCAAATTAAATCAAAATCTCTTAGTATGTGGCCTGTTTAACAGCAGTATTTTTTTTAATTTCCCAAGTGCAATCAGGGAGGAAAATAACCACTCTTGAAGTAAATAAATTATAGTGTCTCAGGCTGGGAGGCAACTCTGAGCTCTGGTCACTGGAGTCTGACCACACACTTGAGAGTCACCTCTGAGCTCTTTCAAGGATGCAGAAGGCCCCAATGAATTAGAATTTCCATGATTGTGGCCCCCAGTGACTGTTACACTGGAGTGTGCTGAAGACCACTGCTTTGGAGGTCTCCTAAACTAATTTCTAACATGTGAAAACCTTGACTGAGCATTTTACTTCAAGTAAAACCCTCCTTTTGAGTTATCGCCATCACTTCACAGTCCTTTTCTTTTCTTTTCTTTTCTTTTTTTTTCCACAATCCTTTTCTGCAAGGTGCACTGCTTGTTTTAAATACTGGAGTGTGTAGTGGTGAAATGTATCAGCAACTAGAAGTGGAGAAATCTAGTTGAGGGTTACTGTTGTGTTTTGTATATGCTGTGCAGTTGTATTAATCAGCTTGTGTTTTGCTGGGACATACTACTCAACACCCACAACATAAAGGAAAAGAGGTTTAATTTGGCTTATCATTTCAAGATATTCAGTCATGATCAGGTAACTCCACAAGAGAAATATTGGGAGAGGAGAGTGTGGCAGAATAAAGATGCTTAGCTGATGGTGCCAAGATTCAAAGCAGGGCACTAGTACCAGAGAACAAAGGGAGAGGTCCTGGGTATAGACACCAAGGTCACACCTCTGCGACTCATCCAGATACACACAGAAGTGTGCTTCAGGCACACCCCTGGTGAATCGCAAAGCCAGTGAAGTTGACATTCCACCTTCACCATTACAGCTTTGGACAAACTTCTCATTGCCAATTCAGAATCTGAAATTAACCCACAACATTGTAATTATCAAATAAGTGAACACAGAAATTCCTAAAACTGGCTGTTAAACAAAATTTTATGGTTCAGTTCTGCAGATTTTGTTCCACTGTATCTTGAGTGCAGTTGAGCACAAGAAATTTAATTTTCAAAGATGTACAAATGAATACAGGGCCTGGCCAGTTGTGCTGGTTTCAGGAACACAGTAGAGAGTGAGACCTTCTGTCAGGCTCTGGGATGCTGATATTCCAGGCACAGATATGCACATGACCCCCCATTATCACTTGCATCTCAGGAGGCCATTCTTTTGGAAGAGCAGGTCTCCGACCTGTTGTACTAGGTGTGAAGATCTATACCGTAAGCACTACCTCATGAGTATCTGCAGCCGAAGAGTTTCCTAGAGTTCATTTGTTCATCACATGCCTGTTTCTTCCCGCCTAAGAAGGAATAAAGTATAACAAAGGGAAAAACATAGGATTACAAATGAGAAGGTATGGATTCCGGTAGTAGTTCTGCTCCTGTTTGTAATGTGACCCTGACCTCAGTAGTTTAACCTTTACTGGCCTCAATTTTGTCCTCCATCAATTGTGGAAGGTAATTCCTTCCTTATCTGCCCTTGTAAGGTTCAACAGAAAATAAAGTCCTACACCATATCTTAGCATTTATGTGAATAATTTTACATGAGATTTCCATAATACAGTGGGAGCTCCAGAAGTCATTCTTTGACTCTCAGTCATTCATTGATGTATTAATTTATTTGTTCATATAAGTACTATACAAGACAAACTCAGCCTGATTGGAAAACTGTGCATTAAGGAAGCTTTCCCAATGCCTTCCCATTATTTTGGGTGGTGACATTTAACTTGGCACTAAGTTGATTTTTGAGCAAATTGGGAAGGAGGTGAACCTGGGGCAACAGCACCATGGATGAGGGAACGGTCTAAGCAAAGGTCCTCAGAAGGAAGCTGGTTAGGTTGCATGCAAGAAGCTGGACGAGGGCATGTGTGTCTAAAAGTCCAAGCAGCAGGCAGGGTGGAAAATGAAATAAGGTCTAAGGTACTAACAATCCAGTTATCTAGTCAAATCAGTAGTATTTTGCTCATCTCTAATAAAGTAAATGAGTAACATCAGGTAAGAGTGAAGAGGAGAGTGAAATCCTCTGATTATCACCTTGAATACATTGCTCTAGCTACTGTATGAAAGATGTCTCCGTGCACTAAAGGTTTGGGGTCTAAGCACAAGGGCAGAGCAACTGGGGAGTGGAAGACAATTGTGTTTTATGATAAAGTGACAGAAAAAGGGATGAAGAAACAGATTTAAGAGATGATCAGGTAGAGGCTGCACTCCTCTCATTTTTTGTACTCTTATGCTGTAGCGTGCCTGGTGTACTGTTATTATTAAATAATGTAGGACAGGAAGACAGCATCCCATCCACTACTGACATACCTTATTAGAAATCATTCCTCACAAAAGGAAATTATTCCACACAGTTCAATCTGAGATCTTTCTCCCAATTTTAATTACTACCATTGCCACCTACTCCTTAGGAATAATACAGAATAACATAAAAATTTTATACATAAAATTCTCATCTGATGCCCTCATTATCTGTATCTTCTCCACAGAAATACTTTGATATGTGACTCCCACTGCCCTGTGCAACAGACTCTGGGCCTCCCACCTTCAGCACGGTTTCCATAGCAAGATTTCCAGGCTCCTCAGACGTCCCAATACATTCCAGCCCTCTGAGAGTCACATCACTTCATTTTAGTTCTCATACTTAAGCATCATAAAATCGAATATGGGTTTTCAATGTGTTTTAACTGGTGAAAAACCAAGAGAAGCTAGAATGAACCCATCTTCCTGGTTTGTCTACAGAGAAAAGCCCACATCCCTAGAAACCCAGAAGGGTAGTTTGATAGTTCATTTTATGTGTCAACCTAATATCCTTATGGGTTAAGGATATCCAGATATCCAGACAAACCAGTTCTGGGCATGTCTGTGAGAAGATTCCTGGAAGACAGAAGCACTGGAATTGTTATACTGAGTGAAGACTGTCACCTTCACTAAGCAGACATTCTTCTATGAATTGAGCACTCAGAACAAAAGACAGAGAAGGGGCAAATTTTCTTTTGCTATTTGACATAAGATATCCATGTTATTCTATCCTCTACCATTGAGGGGTCCTGGTACTTGAGCTTTCAGTTATAAACTGCAATTTATACTGTCAACTCCCTTCGATCTCATGCCTTTGGACCTTGACTGAAGTACTTACCCCACCAACTTTCTTAATTCACCAGCTTGAAAGATACATAGAGATAGATGGTAGGTAGGCAGATAGATAGATAGATGATATTGTTTCTCTGAAGAACTTTGACTAATATAGTTGATTTTTAATGTGAAACTATACTTTACAATATCACCTGCATTTATGTCTTTTCTCTATTATGATCCACTCTTTCAAGGACACGAATGCAATGTGCTGCTTCCATTCTAGACATTTTTATAAACTACCTTTGCATGTTTAATTTACTTTGCCTCCTGAAATTGGTCTGCAAAATAGGATTTATAAGTAAAGTTTTAAAGATAATGGTGAAAATCAGATATATTCAAGGATTTCCTTATGCCCAGTTGGATTTCAGAATGTGAAATTCACTAGTTTCATCTTCTTTTATCTATTTAAATATAGTTGTGAAATGAAGGACAGAAAACATATTTAGATATTAATTCTTGCCATATTTTTACCTCCCATTCTTTTCAAAAGCCAGGCAGGCCTTAATTTCAAGGATATTTTAGGTACCAAAGCCACAGCTATTTGAAGAAAACTCTTTTTTATAAAGGTTTGCATTTGTTTGTTGATTTATTCATTTCATAAATATATTCTTGAATACTTCATATGAGTGATGGCCAGTTCCTCAATGGAATGGAAGGAGAAGGAAATGGGAAAATAAACAATCAGATCAATTTTAAAGAGCAAAATAAGATAATATTGAATGCTATGCATAGAATAAAAATCAAGCCATACTCTTTCAGTTTCTTATGCTAGGGAGACAATATAATGTTTATACATTTGAGTCTGATTTATTTCACCTATGAGCATGGTCTCTAGTTACATCCATCTACCTATAAAGACCTCTAGTTTATCTTTCTTTATAACTGAGTAATACTCCATTGTATAAAAATACCACATCTTTTTTACCCATTCCTCAATTGATGGGTATTTGGGTTGTTTCCAAGATTTAGCTATGACAAATTTTGCTGCTATAAACATGGGTGCACATATTGCTGCAGTATGATGTTTTTAGTTCTTCTGGAAAAATACTCAGAAGGGGAATAGTTGAGTTGAATGGGACCTCTAATTCCAGTTTTTGAGGAATCTCTAGACTGAGTTCCACAGTGATTATAAAATCCAAGCGGTCAATAGATATTGAGAAGGGGAAAGAAACTGCTCAAAAGGAAAGAACAACTGGGATGTGGGAAAGGAGAAAAGTAAGAAATAAAAAGGAAAACAATATATACATACACAAGATAGCTAGGATAACTGTACTACTAATTTCTATTGGTTATTGAAAGGAACAGTTAATGCTTAATTGATCAGTTTTGCAGGCCTATATATGGTAATCTGAACACCTGCTTTAAGGATAACAATATGCAATATAACAGCCATTGTTAATTTCCTGTCATCTTGTTTTGAAATTCTTTGTTGTTTTTAATTTTTTCTTATTTTTTGTTCTCTTTAAAATAAAAAAATCCATAGATAGCCCATAACTCTACATGAGGTTAGGTAATTAGAGAAATTCTCAGGAAGATGACATTCAAGTTGGTTCTTAAACTATAAGAAATAATAAGATAGAAACACTAATTCTTCTTCTCAAGTGCAAGCAGTTGGCTTCCTGGAGGAGGGAGTAGCTAGTGCAGAGGTCCTGCCAAGAATGGGAAGATCAGAAAGAAGCTTGGCTTTAAGTCATTATGGACAAGGGATGAAGTGACTAAATATGATGATACAAAAGAAAGCAATAATAAGACAATAGGGGGTTAAGTAGGTCAGATAATGAACAAGGGTTATTTTTCCTATGTGTGACAAACCTGATTTTATGGGATCACAATTTGATTTACATCATAGAGGGACAGCCAGGGAAAAGTCAACAGAGTGATCAAGATAAGAACATGTGGTTGCTTTAAGTAGAATGGTAAGTTACAGTGGAGATTAAAGAGGGTAAATAGATTTATATTGCAGAGGTAAAGCTGACAATACCTACCAATATACTGCTACAAGCCAGGGATGAAGATGAGAATTAAAAAACCTAAGTTTTCCTTTTGGGCATGCAGAATTTTAGCTTGGATACTGAAATATGAAGAGCAAGATAGCTGAACCATCTGGAAAACAGTTGGAAGTAGATGAGAATTAATCAAGAATTTGTCCAAGTTACATTTAATAGAGGTGGAGATATCAAGAAGTCATTTGCATATAGAAGCCACTAAGATCCGTCCTGATATTCTAGATCAGAAAAGGCAGGAGGGCTGCATTTGAAGAAACAGAATGGTTCCTCTGGAAAGAGAAGTCAATTATGCAAATCCTAGAGAGGATGTTGAGTTCTAGGAGATGTGCAAGTACCAAGAAGTAGAGAGAGACTCAGAACCATCTTGTTGCACTGAACGGGTAAGGTAGCTGGAGGTGCAGTAATGGACACTTTTACCTGAGGAACTGGAACCTCGTTTCAAGAGCACTCAGCCCTAGAAAACATCTCCCTGACTATTAAGCAGAGTGAAAGCATCACAGCTTCTGAACCTCAAGAGGTCATGTGGACCTGGAGAAGGAACATCTCAGTGACAACTGACGTGGCTCAAAGAAGGAACAGAGGCACATTCTGGAACATTCTGGAAAAAAATGAACTTTAGCTAAAAGAACATCACCCAGTGAGGAGTCACATTCCATCCTTCGAAAAATCTGCAGTGCCAATGAAACTGTGTAAGAAAACAAGTGAGCCTGTCCAGAAAAATGGAATTAGCAGGAAGTAGAGAAAGCTGGCACAGAGCATGCTTCCTGACCAAGACCTCCCCCTGCGTTTAGACTCTGTGATCCCTATCCTATCCCTGTCTCATGAAGTAAGCTATAAAAGGATATTTCAAAATTGTGCTTTGTAATCCCTAGTCTATACAACTGAGTGCCCACAGGCTGTGTGCTCAGAAGTAGGGCTGCTGGCAGGTGATTAGATCACAAGGGCTCTGACTACCTCATGTTTCATCCAGTGGGTTCTTCCAGTGAAAGGTTCACGACTCAATGGCATCACGGGGAGGTGATGGAAATCTCAGGCGTGGGAATGCCACCCTGCTCCCAGCCGCTCTGCTCGGGCTCCCTCCCTCGCTCTGCTCCCCCGCCGCCATGAAACGGCAGGTTTCCTCCATGGGTCTCCCTGTTATGACACTTCTGCCTTGGAGCCAGTTGAGTGCTCATGGGCTAAAGTTCCTGAACTGTGTGCCGAACTAAGTATTTCCTCGTCAAAGTTGATTTATATTGGGCATTCACAGCATCAAAATCTGACACAGAAAACTGGTAGTGGGAAGTGGGGTCACTGCTGCTACTTACCTGACAACGTGGTTCTGAGCCCATTGCGACTCGTTTGTGCGGTGAGTGTGAAAACACTGGGAGAAGCAGACTCAATGGAACTTCGAAAGCAGCAAGCAGATCTTCCTTATTTTGATCTGGGTTCACAGGATCAGAGTGATAACGGGAATACAGATAATCAGACCATGTCCATGAGGTTTCAGATGGAAACATGGACTCTCCTGGGAACTGAAGTAGAGACTACTCATATTATTCCGGAAAATAATTTGTCTACACATTTCCCATGCAGTGAAACTTGGTGTGAGGTTAACTTTAAAACAAACAGACTAATCGACCTGGTGGAGAAAATTTCAAGGCAGCAGAGCACACAGGCAGTGACATGGACATTGTTAGCAGCTTTTAGCCAGATGTACAGTGAAAAAACAAAGCATAAAGATTTGGAAAACCAGCAGTTTGGCCAGAAAAGAAGAGAATGTAAAGTTAAGGACAAAAAAGTTTTGATTACTGGAGATATCAGTGCCATTAAAAAGAAGACAAGTACATTGCACTGTGTCAACGGGTCAGATGCCCAAAGGCGCTGCAGGAACTGGTCAGAACCCACCTACCATGGGCAAAGTGTTTAGAGGTGTGAAGTTGTCGAAAAGGCTTTGCTTGAAGAGAATATCAGAGAATCCTCCTTTCGCAGGGTCACCCGGGAAGGTTCCCCAAGGTTCATCTCACAATGCTCAGTCAACCAGGTACGTACAGGCCACTGCAGCCATGACCCATGGGAACCAGCCACTGCTTCAGCTGGAGAGAGACTTTCTTGTCATCTATGTGATACTGGCTGTGTGGACACACAGAATGCCACAGTTCTGGAGTTAGAGTCCTCCACCCAGATTTCAAAGGCAGGCCTGGGAAGTCAGGCAGTGGGTGACAAAATTAGTCCCTGCAGGCATCTTCTGAGAGGATGATGCATGAAGCTGTGAGAGTGGAGCCAGAGCTGCAGTGGGGATCTCAGGAAGTTATAGACACTAGACAATATAACATCTGCTGAGGGAAGTTACAAGCAGCAAGCAGAGCCAGAGTAGGAGTAAACCATGTGGGCTGCAACCAGCAAGGCCATGGGGGCAGGACTCCCCGAGTGGTTTGGAGCTCACATCATGGCAACCTGTACACGGATGTACACGGATGCCAGGCATGGAGCTACAGAATTTAATGTTTGTCTTGCTGGATTTGTCTTATTTTGAACTAATTCCTCCTTGCTATTTTATTCTCCTTTTTGGGAAGATTGAGATAACTGATGCTCTTCCACCATTGTACATGGGAAGAATGCAACTTATTTTTGGTTTTCAAAGAGGCTTATGGGAAAGAGATTGCCTCAAGCCTCAGAGGCGACTTTGGATTTGAACTTTTGAGAAATTCAGAAGCTTTGGAGGCTTGGGGGACTCTTGGAGATGGACTCAGTGCATTTAGCATCTGAGGGGGTCAGGCATGAAGTGTGTGGTTCAGACCAGAAATGTCCTCCAAAAGGCTCATGTGTTCTGAGGTGAGTTTTTTGGAAGTCAATTCATCATGAGGTTTCTACCTTTGTCAGTGAAGTCATAACTGGACGGCATTTCTGGGAGGTGATGGAAACAGAGAAGAACAGAAGATGGGCCTTCACAGAGGAAGGTGGGTGGGGGTGTGACTTGGGGACAGTACCTGGTCTCCAGCCCTTTGCTCTTGGCTCTGTCCCTGTCTGCTTCCTGGCTGCAGTGAGAATTACAGCTTTCCCCCATCTGATCCTTCTGTTCTAGAGCCTTGGACCAGATGATCATGGATGGAAACTCTGACACTGTGAGCCGAAACCCACCTCTCCTCTCTGAGTTGCTTCATACTGGGTGTGGCCAGTCATGAAAAGCTAACTCAGAAAATCAATGATACCAACTTTAAAGCAAATATAACCAAAGCATAATTTCCCACTAACAAGTAGATTGGAGTCTGGGGAAGCATAATTTCCCTAGCATAGCGTGAGTAATTTTATGACCCTGCATACATTTGAAAAGTACATGGAGGAAGAATAAAATAATAGAGGGATAACGGTGAATGTTTTTTTTTATCTTCTGAAAAAGAAAAACTAGCCTTAAGAAGGAAAAACTATACACTATGGAGGCTAAAACAATGCTGAAAATTTCTGATCATTTCAACAAGCAATAGTATCAGTGGCATTCACTTCCTTCCATGAAAAATATGAACGGATAATGTAAGGGAGATTGTTAAATTGAATAAGAAACAAGTTAAGTGCAAAGAAAATAAGTAAGGGCCTCAAATCAGGACTGAGATAATAACTCCACAGTCTTGCTGTCAGGAGAGATGTCTGATACATGAGATCTGACCTTTGTCTCCTAGCGCACCTTAACTACTAAGCTCTCTCATTCTCACTCTCACATTCTTTGTTTTAAAAATGATGTCTATAATGAATATTGTCAATTACACTTTTGCAATTTCTATTATCCTGTAACAGTTTGCACATGAAGAGGTCACATCATTACACATGGCTACAACTGAAATTTTATAAAATATTAATTAGGCTTAATTTTCTTTTGGAAAAAAATCACTAAGAAAACATTTCTTTATGTGAGAATGCAAAGTTTCTTACAGATTTAAAAATATCCTCACAAATTGGGTGCTTTCAGCAAGGTGTGGTAACCAAGGGGCTGGGGATTTAGCTCAGTGGCACAGCACCAGCCTGGCAAGTGCAAGGTCGTGAATTTGATTCCCGGTACCAGAAAAAAAAAAAAAAAAAAAAAAAAAAAAAAAAGGTATGGTAACCAATAATCCTAGCAATCAGGAGGCTGAGTCAGGAGGATCAAGAATTAGAGGTCAGCCTAGTCTATGGAATAAGTTCAAGCCCAAATTGTGTTGTAGAGTGAAACCCTGTCTCAGAAAGATCAAAAGCAAATCATATGCTTTATTTTCATAACTATTTATATAGCTTGCTCTATGGAACACACATAAAAATTGTACTTCATTGCAGATTCATGGAAAAATAAATTCAACTACCTAGCCATTATTCTTCTAGGTTAGACTTTATATATGCACATGGAAACAACACTATTCCATTTTTAAAATATCTCTTGGTTAAAATTTTCAGATTGGCTTCTGCTAGTGTATAGTCAGGCAAAGAATGCATGAAAAACTCACCCTGTCTTTCATTTTTTTGTTGTTGTGGAAATAAAAATGTGTGCATTCTTCTTGGAGGCATTCGTTCTTGAGTGCTTACTGACAGGTCAGAGCAGCTTTTCAAGCAAGAGAGGCTTTTCTCCCAACCACCTGTCTTGGTTAACTTTACAAACTTATACTTGGGGTTCTCCTCCCTCCCCTACACTACACTGGATTCAATCACGCAAACAATCTTTCTTTTAGAAGTTTTTTTAGTTAATGTTTGAGGAATATGTAAAACAAAAGAGCCCAGACCAAAAAAATAGAGCTTCATAATGAGGGAAATATGTACAGTTATCAATATTTTCAAATTCATTCTGTCTCCTATGAAGGTAAGCATACAAGAGAAAATATCAAAATTTGACTACTATATTATTTTGGGGAAAATAAGGAACCACTATTGCTCGTAGAAATGTTCATTATGTACACAAAATGACATGCATCTGGCTTTTCATTGCAACTATATTTGCAATAGTAAAAGATTAGAACAACGAAAATCAGTTTTCTACCAGATGAATTATTTTATGTGTATGTAGTGGAAAAAGTGTTAAACTGTATACAGCTGGATAAAGTGCTCCACATATGGAGATGAATCTATGCCCCCGATACATTGTTAAGAGAATGTAGCATGAAGTGCAGCAGTGTTACACTGTTCTCTCCTTCTTATTGTCAAAAAGAGAAGAAAATATATGTAGGCTCTACTGTGAAGAGTCCTGGGAGCAGGGACTGCCTGTGGAGGCGATTTGAGAATCTGGGTATTGAGAAGTGGATGGGAAGGAAGGTTTCTCCCATTGAAGATATATTCTGTTCCACTATTTGAAGTATTATATGCAAGTAATATTGATTAAAATTAACAAATTATTGGATGAAATGTAGAGATAACTGAGGTTATGCTATGAAATTTAGACATTAAGAAAGCGAGGATCTATTAACTGGTCTTAAGAAAGGGAATAATGTCCCAGGCATATAGCTCAGCTGCACAAGTGCCTGTCTAGCAAGTGCAAGGTTCTGAGTTCAATTCCCAGTACAAAAAAAAAAAAAAAGGAAGAAAGAAAAGGAATAATGTGATCAACCTTGCAGACAAAACGTTCTGAAGATTTCACTACAGTTCAAGTCATGAGTCTGGAGGCCATGGTGTTGTTAAGGAAAAGATCTATGTAAACCTTTAAGTTTCATTTGCCCTTAGTTAACTAAATCACTAATGTTAGAAGTTACACAGCTGGAGAATACATTATTAGTCTCCCAGTAGATTTGCTATAAATAATACTCCTGACTAAAGCTACCTAATAACTTAAAAACTGTTTCCCAATGAATGCTATCTCCACATCTCGCAGGGAAAAGTTGCCTTCCTCTATTCCCTTCTCTGTCCACCAAAGAAATCTAGCCTTTCACAATCTTTCTATGTTCTCTAGGAAAAAGACACCTTTTGTACCCTAATAACCTAAGAATTAAATGCAAAATTAACTAGTTCTAGGGAAAGGAACAAAAAGGGAAAAAATCATAAGATTTTCTAATCAATAAATTTTCTGCAGATTTACATAACCCAGAATTCCTAGTGACATATAGCCCTTGCGTCAGAAAAGCAGACCACCACAAATTTATAACTACCCTGCAATTTCTAACTAACTGTGGTGCTTCCTATCTGAGAAATCTGCCCACAACTCTGTATAAGCCACATGCCTACCCCACTAAGCAAGATGGGCTTTGTGGGTGATAGCCTCCACCATCTTTGGTCTACTAGCTTTCCAAATACATCCTTTGCCTGTCTCAAAAATTTGTCCTTCAGTTATCGATCTTCTCAAAATGTGAGCAAAGAATATGAATTGATGATTACAGGAGCTGTTTAGACCAAGGGTTCCAGCTCCACAAACATTGCAATGCCTGACTCATATCCCCACAGATCCTAATGTAATGGATCTGGGCCTGGCCTGTATAGCAGGAATTTTTAAAACTCCTTCATTGATTACAGTGTACAGCCAAGTCTGAGCACCGCTGACACAGAAAGCTTCTTAAGTAATTAGGTAACCCCCAGTGAAAAGAACCTTCACTAAATAACGCCAGACAAGGGAAAAGAAAAGCAAATTCTAGAGCTATTAAGAAGATGAATTTTAAAAATGCACTGATCAGTGGGAAGCAAGGTGTAAAAGAAAGAGTGAGGCAATGGGGACTGCGTCATCATTTTCTGGCTTAGACAAAAATATAATGCCATTAACTGAGGCAGAAAGAACAACTGTGTGGTAGGAAACAGAATTTTGTTAGAGATATACTCAATAAGATGCTTGTGAACTATGTATCAAGGGTGATATAGGAGCACCTAATTACACGAATATGAGATTTGGGTAATAGGCATATTGGACATTTGAACCTTCTAATTACTGACACACACTGGTATTTGAATTTAAACAGAGAATATAGTATAAGAAAATTCCAAATATTGAGCTATCAGCATCCATAAATTAGAAGAGTAAACACGAACATTCAAAAAAAGGCTAAGGTTTAAAAATATTCAGGAAGGTAGGGGTGAAAGGTAAAAATGATTTTAATGGGTAGGCCAACAAAAGAATAGCCTGAAGAAAAGAATTACAAAGACCATTCATTTCTCTCAGCATTCCAATGGTGGAAGTTCTCTTTATGGAGTTAGCAAGGAAAAGGTGACCATGGTGAGAGGATCCCAGATGGGTGTGGTGGAGATTTCGATGGTGTCAGCGCAGGTTCAGATGTCCGTGGATGTGCAGACAGACCCAGACTGCAACAAAAGTGGGAGTCAGAGGAGAAGGGTGAGTAGAAACAGCAGGCGGTGAGCATCCTTTCTAGAAGACGGCCATGAAGAATGGAGGATTTATGGTTAGGTTGCTTTTCCAGTGTGTAGAAATGGCCTATTTCTATACTGTAAGGAAAGTTATTGTGTAATAAAGTTCACAGTGCAGGAGTCTTGAACAATGAGAAAACACGTAGAGCAATAGGATGGAGAAATCTTCTCAAGGAAGCCAAAGAGGACAGGACAAGAGCCCCAGGCTGCATCTTCTTTTCTGAAGTGGAAGGAAAGATTGAATAGGAGCAAGGACAGAGATGAGTTCAGTGGAGCTGAAAGGAAGAGAACGTCTCATTCATAGCTTCCCTTTCTCTCAGAAACATATGGAAGTGTTGACTGCAGAAAATAAGACAAATGGATTAACAGAAGTGAAGAATTTAAGTTTAAAATAGCTGGAGTTGGGAAGACGGAAGGAAAACTGATCAAGGTCCTGTAGAGGAAATATGAGGAAGGAGTACGGCCCCTGTGGTGTGGAAATGCAGCAACATTTCTTATCCTTTCCCCGAAAGCCAAGGCCTGATCAAGATGCAGGCAGCATAGAAAGGGAAAGTGTGGACAGAAATTTGAGCTTCAAGAAACTTGCAATGCAGTCAGTAGGACATCCAGATTGCAGGTGTCACCAACCATATCCACATGACATGTGGCTATAAATGAGAGTATTTCTCATATGGCAGTCAACTTTCTGACACTGGAGCAAAATACCTGAAGTAATTAACTTATAAGGAGGAAAGGTTTAGCCTGGTTCACGTTTAGAGGTTGCAGAGTCCGATCAACTGGCCCTGTTCCTTTGAGAACATGGAAATATTGTACATCATGCCAGGAATAAGGGGGTTTCAGGAAGAACATTGGTGACTTTTCTGAACTGGCAATACACAGAAACAAAAAGGGAGCACAGAGGTAGATAATACCACGACTGCTGTGAACTGCAGAAGAGGGAGGTGTTCACCAGGGTGGACCTTGCACACAGCAGGGCCTCAACACAAAACTTTTTCAGTCAAAACAGGACACAATGAACAAGAAAGAAGGAAGGGGAGGAAAAGGAAGGACATGAGAATAAAGAGAAATAAGAGGAGTCACAAGAGGAGAGGAGAAGAAGGAAAAAAGTAGAAGGAGGAAGAGTGTGGGGAGAGGACAACGTTAAGGGACAAATGCAAGAATTAAGTGAGACAAACACATGAAAGTTCCGTCTCCCACCCACGTTGTGACTGTGAGGCCAGTGCAGAAGTGATTAGGGAGCTTTCAAAAGTTCTGAGATTTCCTGAGCAGGCAGAGGAGGCTGCTCTAAGTCTCCAGGAGGGGCTTTGTGGCAATGACAGATTTGGTCCACCTCTGCCTGAGACAGAGGAAGAGTGGCCCTGGTTAAGTCCACCTCAAAAATGTAGGCAACATCCTGCACCTGTATTTGCTTCTAGTACCCACCTGACCTTTAAAAAAAGTGTGTGTGGAAATAGGGGCTACCTCTTGGTCATTTAGACTTCTGCTCAGGAAAAGGGAACTTTACTAATGGGCCCTTTCCTTCTGCCACTGCTGGATTTCCATGGACTAATCACTGAAAACATTTTTATTCTATGGGAAAAGAATTATCTGAAGATACATTTTTCTCTCTGTTAGCCACCCTCTCCATCTGCCCCCTTCAAACATTTTCTCCTGCCTTTTTAATTTTATTTCTTTTGATATTCTTTTTATATGTCTTTAATTAAAAATCCTTACTTTTTAAAAAAACAAAGACTTTGACTTCTTGCCCAACTCCCACTACTGAATTCTTAAAAAGAGCTAAAGATAACATGTGGCGGGGAGTGCTAAAGCACAAACTCACCTGCCAGAATGAGTTGAGGTTTATTTTCTAGCTTGGAAATTCTTTTTAACTGACATATACTTTGTATGCCTGTGATAAACAAGGTTCTGTTGGCATAGCATGCACTAACTCAGCATCCTATAATTAAGCATCTCTAAAATTTCCATGAAGATGTCATTTTAAATACCACAAAGACATGCTGAGCTTATCACCTAAAATATAAAACAGCTCATTAACATTTGCATAAAGAACAAAATAACACCTCCACATTTTAAAAAGAAAATACTTCTTTTTCTTAAATCCACAATTTGTGTAGTACTTTTCCTTCTAAAGTACTTGGATTAATCTCTTCTTCATTCAACTACTTGAGGAAAAGGTGTTCAAATTACCTTGAAATAACTTAGCCATGTCTAGCTGCTCACTCTGACAGTAACAAATAGAGGCTTTCATCCATGCCAGTCTGTCCTCGGCCTCACACCATGAAATACATTCAGATAGTGATGGGGAAGGCGTCCATGTAGCCAAGGCAGACACGCTGCAAAAGCAGACTTCCTCCCCTTGCCTTCCCTACCTGGCTTTTTCCAGCTCTGTTTCCTTACATTAGACATGTTTGCAAATACATGACAAGACTCTGCCATCATAAACCTACTGGAAAATATGTAGAATAGAGGAATTAAATATGATCATAATCAACAAAAACATTCTTTTTCACCAATTTCAGTGTTTTGACTTCAGTCCTATAGTCATGCAGTATAGGAAAATTTCAGGTGAATTTGGGGCTTATTTCAAGTCCAAAAAACTCTAATTTTTCTTTATTGTCTTTCCTAGAATACATTTCCTTTTATTTCTGTTCAGATTCACTAGTAGATGAACAAAAACTTTTCTTT
Organism: Chinchilla lanigera; assembly: GCF_000276665.1. Classification (NCBI taxonomy): domain Eukaryota; kingdom Metazoa; phylum Chordata; class Mammalia; order Rodentia; family Chinchillidae; genus Chinchilla; species Chinchilla lanigera. Next base: position 17,487,339 of record NW_004955425.1, on the reverse strand, counting down.
TGAAATTAAAATAATAAATAGCATTAGCACCAACACTTATTTTGTATTATCACAAATGTGAGCAGTTGTTAAATTAATACCTGCAATTAACAGGTATTGATGTTTTCCTTTGTTACATCACGCACTTCTGTACCACACTGTGGCACAGGGGAAGATCTGGCTTCTGAAGGACAAATGGCTTCCAAGAATGGACAGAAATCATTGGATTATTGGGCAACAGAATAAAAATACTGAGAGAGAAGACAAGGTTGAGAAACAGATGTAAGGTGATGAGGAATATAAGATTAGCCCCAAGGAGAGTACATGCAAATAACGAGGACATTGCCAAATGTTGAACTGGATAAAAGGTCCAAAATTAAGAATGCAAATTAAAATTTTGCAAAAAAATCAATGCTAGTGCCAACAGGAACACCTTGGCACTAGCATACCTTTCTCTCTAATAATTAAAACCAATCTGCTTATGGGGCTGCTTGTCCCTGGATCTTTCAAGTAACACGTTAAGTGAGCTAACCATAGCATACTGATGATGGATTATTACTCAGCAGCTGTAATCACTAGGGACTGAAAAAGGTCTAGAAGCAGATTCAACACATTTAAAGTACTAAAAGGAATCAGGCCAAGGAACAGACTGTTCTGGACTCTCGTGCCATCAGGAAGAAATATTGATAATTAATATATTTTTCTTCTGGCATTATTAATTTCCTTGTTCAAAGCAGGGAAATGCTTCATAATAATTCATATTGACAAAATTACCAAATATATATTCACAGAATTTCTAAAATAGCCTGAGTCTTGTTATTTTGTATTATCACAAATGTGAGCAGAGTTGTTAAATTAACACCTGCAATTAACAGTGATTCAGTGAAGCCAAATTCACTAATTGATCACTGCAATGTTTCTCTACAAACATAAATGCAGACCTCGAATTCTTCCCAAGAAGCTCTCTAGGCAGCTACTGGTACTGTATCTGACTTGGTCCAGGAGATCTGACATGGCTGAAAGCAAGACTTATTTGAGAACATGCTGCTTTGCACATTGACAACTGCTAGACAGGTTCTTCCCAGTTAAGTTAAACCAAGAGAAGGTTTAATTACTCATTTCGCCACTAACAAGGACTCAGTAAACTCCATTATTCCCATCGCTATGTTAGGCTCTGAAAATACAAGAATAAATAAAATACCATTTCTGCCATCATGGAACTCAAAGTTTGATAGATTTATCCTCTAGGTTCCAATCTAAATAAAAGGTAAAAGAAGATAGCTAGCAATTTTCCAAATAGAAAATCTCTTGTTCAACTTGATGGTGACTCTAGAATTATAGGGACAGGGTATTAGGTTTTCATACACAAGTAATTATCTCCTTGTGCTCCCCTTGCCTACTGATTTAAGCTCTGAAAAGTAGAAACACAATTCAGATTAAATACACAAATACCCAGCACCAGGACTCCAGGTCTCAATGAAGCACAGAGGGAAAACTACAGGTTTGGTGCCAGCATGCATGTGATTTTTACTCCCCTCCTACTAGCAGGGGTTGTTCCAGTGACATAATTCCTTAAGCTTTACCTATCTGAATTCAAAACCAATGTGAAAAATAATACCTATGAAATAGCAAAGACTTCATTAAACAATGCAAGATAAGTACTCCTGAGCACACAACAGGAAATCAACAATCATGAATGCTATAGCACACATCAAACATTCACACAATTGTGATATCGTGTGGTGTTCAGTATGGGTCACATTGACTAAAAATGTTAATATAGAAGAAGCTAAAATTTAAAAATGTAGTGGTTGATCCTCTGAAATGCACCAAACACAATAGTGTTTTGAATGGTGTTAAAATGGATCAATCATTTATTTATTAGCAGACTGCCACACATGCTCGTTGAAGCAGCTGTGTACCTGGCACAAAAGAAATGAGTGATGTTTCCTCAGGAATCTTTCACCACTATGGCAGGAAAGAAAAGTTTTAAAATATCTTTCCATTGCTTGGTTGCTTCTCTGGTAATCAGCTTCTCTGGGCTTCCATGTGTAGTACTTGATCTTTAATTTATGGAGTCAACAGAAAGCCCTGACTTTGGCAGCACAGATGCTGGACAAATACATTGAGCATTGATTTTGGCATCTGGCCAAAATGATGGCATCATTGTGTTGACTGAATATCACTGCCTCTAATAAAAATGCTTTATGTGTAGTCTCGGGGAAAGGAAACTACTAGCTGGCTACAGAAAAAAATTTTTAAAAAAGGCAATTAAAACGTAGTATTTCTTTTGGGCCACTTTGCCCTCTGTGTTCAAGCATCACATAGAGACTTTTTGATGTTGGATACTGCTATTTGTTTTCACTTTTTTGGCATGCTAATACCACCAAACATTTGGCAAGAGAATGGTAAATATAATTTAATTTTTATTTCTGTACAAATTTGCAACAGAGCAGTGAAAATATTTGATTAAAAATATGTAAAATACTCAATCAAGCTTTTAATTAATTCTATTACCAGAACTAATATCATTAGCCAAATATATGACATGCATGCTCAGAAAGTGAATTTTTTTTCAAAGTTGCCTCTCTATAGATATCCACTGAGTCAGTTTCCAACTTAAAGATAAATCCAGCCGCCAGACACAATATGAAAACATAATGACAAATTATTTTGAAATTCATTAAAGGTATGGGCATATCTAAATATATGGACAGAAGAATAAAGATGGACCCATTTATAAGTTGCAAATAAACCCTAATTTACTAAAGATCATACTGTGAAAGAATACTTGCTTAAATAGCTTAGAGTTATGTAAGCATATAAAGTCATAATGCAATTGCTTTTTCTGATTTTTTGCTATAATTTTTATACACGATCTCCTTGCAATAATTTTATACATAATATACTGAGCTGGATAACAGCACAGGAGATACACCTCCATCGCAGATTGTACATATACAGGAGCGATGAATCCATCTCATTCAATAATACTAAATCCAGTTGCTTCTCTTTTTCCATATAATTATTTATTTTTGTCTATAAAACTTTTAAATGAGGTATGATTGACAAATAAAGAATTCATACTTAAAGGGTACACCTTGATGCATTTGTGAAAAGTTATACCTAAAAATGTCACCATAGACCATGTCCTCAATTTAACTGTCCTCTCAGAGTTCCCTTCTTCACTTGTTTTCTCTAATAAGAACAAGTTCTACCGTCTTAATTTTTTAAAGAAGAAAATAGTGTTGTCAACTACATGTGTTATACACAGTAACCCTCTCAGATGTGCTCTTTCACCAATACCTTCCAGATTTCTCTCCTCTCATAATTCAACTCTCAGCTTCTATGAGTTTGACTATTTTAGATTTCTGGGGTATGTGCGTGTGTGTGTGTGTGTGTGTGTGTGTGTGTGTGTGTGTGTGTTCTGTCTCATTTATTTCACTTGAAACATGTCTTTCAAGATCATCTATATTGTAGCAAATAGCAGATGATAGGATTTCCCTCTTTTTTTAACAAAGAAGGAGATAGTACTCCTCTATGTGTGTGTGTGTGTGTGTGTGTGTGTGTGTGTGTGTGTGTGTGTGTGCATTCCTTTATCTGTTAATAGGCAGTTGGGGTCTTTCCATACCTTCACTATTGTGGATAAAGCTGCAAACAACCAGAGAGTACAGAAACATCTTCACAATCTGAATTTAATTCTTTTAGTTACACGTCAAGGAGTGGGCAGGGGGTGCTGGGGATTTAGCTCAGCGGCGCAGCGCCTGCCTGGCAAGTGTGAGGTCATGAGTTTGATTCCTGGTACCGGAAAAACAAACAAAGAAAAAAAAAAGGAAGTGGGATTTCTGGGTCATATATCAATGCCATTAGTAGTATTTTGAAGAATATACTGTTTTTCATAAGGGTGTGCAAAATCACATTCCCACCAATTAGTACAAGGGTTTCCTTTCCTGCACACCCTTCCAACAGCAGCCTTTTGTTTTTATTTCTATCATAATAGCCATTTCATTACCACATTATGGTTTTTATTTGGATTTCCCTGATGATTAGTGATATTGAGTTGCTTTTTATAAGCCCTTGGTCATATGTGTGCTTTCTTTGGAGAAATTGCTATTCACGTCTTTTGCTCATTTCGTAGAAGGGTTATTTACCTATTTATTCTGCTGTTGAATGACAGATATACCTTAAATATTTGCCTTCATTAACTTAATGCTGATCCACACATCAAATTAACAGTTAGTGGTTTGACTTAGAGTTGGAAATCAAAAGCATAGTGGGAAAAATACCATTTCAACATTCTTACTGCCAGGTGTCATCTGCCTTTAAATCATTGGGCATGTCATCAGCACATTTTACTTTTTAAAATATCTATTTTATCTTTTAATAAACCTGCAGCACAATAATTATGACCTAAGGTGGTGTTGTCAAAAAGATATACATTCCCATCTCAGTCTTCCCCCTTCCTGGGTAGCTGACTTCCAGAATCTGTCCACTTCTGAGCATCAGAAGTCTCATCTAGGGGCTGGGGATTTAGCTCAGCGGCAAAAGCGCCTGCTTGGCAAGCGCAAGGTCGTGAGTTCGGCTCCCGGGACCGGAGAAAAACCAAAAAAAAAAAAAAAAGTCTCATCTGTAAAGATGGAAAGAATAGTCATCTTACTTTTGTGAGGACTGGAACAGATCATATATAAAATATGTTTGACATCAGGACTGGAACATAATTATGAATTTCTCAGGGGTATCTTTTGACAAATTAAGACTTTTGTAGGACAAAGTTGACTTTCTACAATTTCATTTAAAGTAACTTTTCTCACATGTTGTAAATAGAGGAAATCAACATACAGAGATGAGGTACAGTAATTGTAGTGTTTATTCTGATAAAATACATTTAGACCTTTGAACATATGTATATTTTCAAAGTAGTTATATAAATTATTTTTATTTCTTAATATATACTAACAAAATCACTGGAAATTAAATTCTACAATTTATAAGTAGAAAGCATATAATAACTATGTTTTGAAATTTTTAAGCATCATGTATAGCCCAAGTTTCAGCAAGGTTGAGCATTAAATGCTACCAAATGCATTTAGTTTCATTCAAATTCTGACTATTTAATAATAACCTAATATTTCTAGAAAGCTATTATTCTTGCTTTATATTCTGAGAGAAAGTAAAAATAGCTAATATCTATTGAATGCCTGGAGAGATACAAACACTTTCAAATTTCTATCTTCATTTGCTTTAATTTTATGGTTTTTTTCCCATGGTCCTCCCCCATCAAGTTTTAAATGAATTGCAGGTCAATCTGTCTCACAATTAATAATTTCTGTTACAACTTGTGACATGACAAATTAAGCACTAGTTATTCACCAAAACAAGAGAAAAAAATCAGGTGCAAAATAAGTGAATTTATGCGAAGTTTGGCAAATTTATTGTCCAGAATGTTAATTTTATATTTGGAAATGGGTCTGTCTTACAGATAAAATTCAGACTCATAAATTTCAAATATAGATATGAAATTAAATGATGCCCATTTTAGTTCAGATGGTAACAATTTTGAGAACCAAAAATATAAACCACAATACAATTTTTTTATTTTTGCCAGCTTTACTGAGGTATCACTGACAAATAAAAATTTCATATACATATATATAAAATTGTAAGATGTGGCATTATACATGTATAAGTGATGAGAACACTTAAGAATTTATTCTTTTAGAAGTTTTCAGGTTCATAGTGCATTAGCAGTATTACATATAGTTACTATGCTGTACATTACATTCTCAGAACTGATCTGTCTTAATAACTGAAATTTTGTACACAGTAACCAAGATCCCTGCATTTTTTCACCTCTTAGCTCCTAATGACCACCATTAGGGCTATTAGTTGAACTGCTTTAGATTTCACATATAATATCATGAAATATTTATCTTTCTGTGCCTGGCTTATCTCACTTAGCAAAGTATCTTCCAAGTTCATCTATTCTGCCACAAATGGTAGGATTTTCTTTTTGTAGGCCTCGATACTATTCTACAGTGTGAGTGTAAGTGTACCTGTGAGTAAGGTTGGATATACTTGTGTGCCTATCACATTTTCTTTTACCTTGATCAGTTGACAGGTTACTTGTTCTCACATCTTGACTATTTTGATGGTGCAGTGAACATGGGAGTATAGACATCGCTTGAGGTACTGATCTTATATTCTTCAGACACATAGACAGACATGGAACTGTTGAATCATATGGTACTTCTATTGTTAGTTTTTCAGGAATCTCAGTGCTGTTTTCCGTAATAGCTATACCAAGGTACAGTCTCACTAACACAATTCATTATGCTTATGTAGATAACATTTTTTAATTGTAATTTTTAAATTGTGAAAAATGTTATTACTTGTAATATCAATACATTGGGAGCATAAAGATACACTTGATGAAAATCTATCTCAAACTCCCCTAGTAAAAAGGCAATGTGTTGGCTGATGTAACTACATAAATCAGGTGGACCTAAACGCAGGGACACAAACAATATCATCAAAACTATGGCTTTGTCTTCTTGGCCAGGTTTTTACAAGGGTAATAAACAGTACCAGGTTAACCAGTGTACCCAAGTAATTTATAGAACCCCAGAATGGAGCCCCCTTTAAAAGCAGTGTCTTTACAAGTATAATTGGATAAGTTAAAAGTGAAGTTGAGTTGAACTAAATTCAAATAGGCCCTAAATCCAAAAGACAAGGAAAGAGATACATAGAGAAGAAGGTCATTTGAAGACAGAGACAGAAACCAATATAGCTGCAACCCAAGGAATACTAGAAATTGCTGGAAGCCACCAGCAACTAGGAAGAACTCAGGAAGAATTCCTCCCCACATCTTTCATAGAAATCATGGCCCCTCTGACACATTGATTTTGGATTTCTAGTCTCCAGGATTGTAAGATAACAAATTGGTGATAATTTGTTGTGTTAGCTCAGGAAACAGATATACAACATTTCTGATAGCGATGGAAAATAGTTCCAGGGTGACCTCCTCTTGGCATAATGCAGCATGAATCCATCTCTACCCAATGACTGTGGCCAGAAGCAAGCTAAATCTGGCTAAAATTTCCTCTTATACATCCTTCACTGACTTCCACTTCTGTAGAGTAGGTTACAATCTCTCATAAATTGACAGTAAACTAGCTTTCATTTTTTCAGGCCAGACTGGACCCGGAAATGAGGTTTCCCAAGAGTATAATTATCCCCTACAATTGTCCTAAATCTATCACACCTCAAAAAGTGTATACCTGGAGTAGCTAAAATTGAATTTTTCTTCTCACATTTTGCTTCCATCAATTCAACATTTAGTAGATCATGGTACCTGGAGAGATCTGTCTGGGGACATCTGCCCAACAGAAGCTATAACCATTAGTGGGAGAATCCCTCCAACTCCAAGCTCTGATCTACCAGAGAGGGGGGCAGAGGTAATAAATAACTTGACTCCACTCTCTTCTCTCCTTTTACTCTCATGCCTAAGCTTCCTGTTGCCTGAAACTATCTGGAATCCAGAGAACACAGTGAAGCAGCACATAAAAATCAGTCTTTGACAGGTCACATGGAAGAAAACAGAAAATCAAATTGTGAATCTAAAGAGGTAAAAGGAAGATGCCTAAAACAGTGACAAAATGACATAGGAAAGAAAAGTAGATATTGTATGAGATTTAAAGAGAAAAGGTAAAAGGAAAATATATTTATCAATTGTGTCTATGATTTAAAATTAGACAAATAAGACAATAAATTGTAGATTCAAAGTTTTTAGGCATATTAGTTAAATACACTAACACCATGAACTCATATTTTAATTTACTAAGAAGAAGTGAGGTTGTAACCACACAGAAGTGAGGTTGTAGCCCACCTACATCCATCTTTTCTGACGCTCTCACAAAGTTGATTGCCAGTGCTACTTCTATTGTTTATCTATGTCTTTCTACCAATCTACATCAAAGCTGCTAAATTCTGCATTTCTTGAATTAAATGCAAAGAATAGGTAGGCAGTTTGGAGAGCAAAAATGAGTGACCAAGCCAAGCTCGAATGATTGATTGTGTTCTTGTACATATCAACAAGATCAATCTACCCTCCTTGAAGTAGAATGTTTGAGAAGGTCAAATGACTTTGAAGCTAATCCAGTACACTATAGCTCCTCAATGAGTCCCGCTGAGATGAGTCATAGAGCCTGCTACACTAGCTTTTCTGAGAAAAGAAGTCACCTTTTATAAAAGTGCTGTTCGCCATCAGAAAGTAAAGTGGCTAACATTGTATGATGAAAGACAGATCAGGGCAGACTCAACCAGGGCAGGTGGGTCGAGTCAGCTAATCAGCTCCCTTGGGGAAAAGTAGTGCTCTGTGCCCTCCCCCAAGGGCGCCCTCTGCTGTTCACACAGGAACAGGGGCAAGAAAAGCAAGACCACACTTCTGACTCAGTTACTCCAGCGTTAAGACAAAAAATAAAGAATTTGAATGTGGCTAAAAAAGCTGCACCTTCAGTAAATGAAAGGCACCTGTGAGATTGAAAGTTTCAAATCAGATTTAAATTCCTCATGTTCCCAAACAATCTATATCAAGAAAATAGTTTACTGGCCACACCGAAAATAGCAGTATTTTAACCTCAAATGACCTGAGTGAAGAAATACTTGAAATTCTAGTAAAGAAGAGATTTGTTTTTCAAGGACCAAACTACTCCTATAAAACTGAATAGGATTTTCATAGATTTAAGAATCTATTTGCCTCAATTTTCTGCCTTACGTTAAGCTCACAGATCTCTTCAGCACTTGGGCTTTATGACTTGCCGCAAGGAGAGAACTTTTACAGAAGAAGTATCTTGGATGTATGAATAATGACTTTTAATTTTACTTCAAATAAAGACATAAGTAAATTATTGATGAATTTAAACAGTTAATTTTAATGACATGGATGTTTAAAAAATAAGGACAAGAGAATCTGAATAAGAAAAAAAGCGAGCAAGCAAATGTTAGAAGATCTGCACAGTTTTCTCACTCAAATTTTGGCCTTGAATCTTTAAAAGGTTGTTTATTCTGATTTTAAAAGGTAGTTATTCAAATGCCACCTGACTTATGAAAGTATTTTCTTGTACACAGTACATTTTTTGTAAGCAAGGTTAATTTTACTGCACAAATTTTCATCTCATATGACTGTCCCCACAGCTACATCTACAGATGTGTTTAGGTACTTAAAACTTTGAGAATCAAGAGTTAGATTTTTTGTCTTGTGTGCAATATAAATTTACCTACCACTAACCTACTTTTCTAAAAATATAACAACAAATTTGGGTTTTCTTTTTACTCTACTGGTGATTTCTTTAGATGTGCAGAAACTTTTCAGTAGGATGAGATCCCAGTTGCTGATTCTTTCAAGTGTTTCATGTGCAGTTTGGTTTTTGTTCATGAACTCTCTGCCTACCCCTATGTCTTCAAGGTTTTCACCTATTTTCTCTTCCAATAGATTTAGTGTTTTTGTTTTAATATTGAGATCTGTGATCCATTTTGACTTGACTTTGGTGCATGGTGATAAGCTTGGGTCTATTTTCATTCTTTGGCAGGTGACAAGCCAATTTTTCCAGCAGCATTTATTAAAGAGGCTATCGTTCTTCCAGTGAGTTTGATTGGCCCCTTTATCAAAGATTAGGTGGCTGAGTGTGTGTTTGATTGTGGCTGTTT
>NW_004955425.1:17405448-17477192 GCF_000276665.1 Chinchilla lanigera | reverse complement strand
TCTTCCATGTAAAGTATCATGTCATCTGCAAATAGTGATAGTTTTACTTCTTCCTTTCTTATCCTTATTCCTTTTATTTCTCTCTCTTGTCTAGTTGCTCTGGCTAATGGTTCCAGAACTATATTGAACAGGAGTGGTGACAGTGGACATCCTTGTCTTGTTCCCAATTTTAAAGTAAAAGCTTTCTGTTTTTGTCCATTGAGAATGATGTTGGCTGTTGGATTGTTATATATGGCTTTGCTCAGGTTAAGGTAAAGACAATCTATTCCTATTTTCTGTAGAGTTTTTATCATGAATGCATGTTGGACTTTGTCAAAAGCTTTTTCTGCATCTATTGAGATGATCATGTGGTTTTTGTCTTTGGCTTCATTGATATGGTGTATAACATTTATAGATTTGCAAATATTGAACCAACCCTGCATTCCTGGAATGAATCCAACTTGGTCATGATGTATGATTTTCTTGACACTTTGATGTATTCTATTTGCTAGTATTTTATTGGGTATCTTTGCATCTATATTCATTAGGGAGATTGGTCTGTAGTTCTCTTTCTTGGTTGGGTCTTTCTCTGGTTTTGGTGTCAGTATGATGCTTGCCTCCAGAAATAAGTGAGGGAGAATTGCTTCCTTTTCCATTTCATTGAAGAGTTTGAGGAGTATTGATATTAAATCTTCTCTAAATTTCTTGTAAAATTCTGCTGTGAATCCATCTAATGAAATCACCAGTGGAGTAAAAAGAAAACCCACAAACTTGGGAAAAAATTTTAGCTGACTGTCCCTCATACAAAGGACTTCTATCTAGAAAATATAAAGAATTAAAAAATATCAGACCCTCAAATTCAAAGACCCAATACAGAAATGGGCAGCTGAGATGCATACACACTTCTCAGATAAGGAATTACAAATGGCAAACAAATACGTGAGAAAATGTTCAACATCATTAGTCATTTGAGAAATGCAAATTAAAACAACTTTGAGGTTCCACCTTAACCTAGTAAGAATGGCTAGCATTAAGAAATCAACCAATAACAAATGCTGGCAAGGTTGTGGAGAAATAGGAACTCTTTTCCACTGCTAGTGATAATGCAGACTGGTGAAACCACTGTGGAAATCAGTTTGGAGATTCCTCAGAAAACTAGGACTAGAGGTCCCACTCAAACCAGCTCTTTCCCCTCTGAGTATTTTCCCAGAAGATCTAAAAACATCATATCACAGCAATATACGTGCACCTATGTTCATAGCAGCACAATTTGTAATTGCTACATTTTGGAAACAACCCAAATGTCCATCCACTGAGGATTGGATAAGAAAATTAGGGTACTTTTACATAATGGAATATTACTCAGCTATAAAGAAAGATAAACTCAGGGCTTTTATAGGTAAATGGTCACAACTAGAGACCATACTCATAAGTGAAATAAACCAGACCTGCATGTGCAAGCACCACATTGTCTTGCTAGTGTAAAACCTGAAAGAGTTCATGAAAACTTGGAGGTATGATACACACTGTGAAATGAAAGGAAAATGCTCAAGGGTAAAGGGAAACTGGGATGTGGGAAAAGAGAAGGGAAAGAAGGAGAAATTTTGTATGTATGTATATACAGTATAGTTAACATAGTTGTTCTACTGTCTTCTATTTCTTTCCTGAAAGAAATAGTTAATGAGTCTTTGATTGATTAATATTGCATGTCTCTATCTGTATTCATGAGAAACCACTTTGAAGATATCAATACATAATACAACAAGCATTGTTAATTTCCTACCACTTTATTTGTAACTCTGTATTGTTTGTATTGTTCTTTTGCTATTTTGTAAAAGGTTGTCTGTCTGTTAATGTTTTCTTCCTTTTATTTTTAAAATTTAAAAATATATATAACATGGTAAAAAGAAAAAAACATTGAAAATACTTCAGCTCCAATTTGGGAAACATTTGACAGTAAAACTATTGAGGTTCAACACGTTTTAACAAAATGACCTGTCCAAGAGCTAATATGTTGTCATTCTTTTATTCATTCCAGATGTATTTATTGAGTGACAAAATAAGAATCAAAACAAACATAAATGCCTCTCTTTGGGAGACATAGTCTGTTCTGGTACTGGGGTATATTCAGAGTGGACATCAGTTAATACAGTACCAGAACAAAGGTTAAATCCAGAACCTGTGCAAGTTATTGTTATTTATAGAGGTCCAGATTTTTATGTTTATCTTTAGTCATGGCTGGAAGGAAACAAGAAATGTAAAGAGGGAAAATTTGATCAAAAATCCAAACACTTGGTATAAAGCTAGCACATCAGTGCAGCCCAGGAAGCAAGAAGATAAAGTGTGCTCCATTCTTGAAATATCATGGAGGGAGGCTTTTTGCTTCTCTGCTCTGAATGCTGTCAGGTATTAAATCTGCCAAGCTCTGTGACAGCACAGTAAGTTCAGCCCACTTCTACCATCTCACCAGAACCAAGTGGACACATCTGAGTGTGACTTTCAGAATCAACACTCTCTTGAAAAAACCCCAGTCTCTCTGTATCTGGGTCCTTTTGTCAGTAAAATAGAAGTAATTTTGGCTATCGTAAGAGGTTGACATAGCAACAAAAAGTAATCCACACCAAGGCCCTAAGAAGAGTGTCTGGCCACACATCAAGTCTGGAGGTGGGGGCACCAAGCCCACTTCCTTAGCAGTAACAGTGAACATGGGAGCAGTGACAACTTTAGTTCTGAGCTAGCAGTAAAAGTAGCTTTAGAAGCACAGAAAAACAAAGCCAGTAGGTTAAAGGCCTTGCCTTGATAGCAAGGTCATCCTTTCATGGGCAAGTCTTGAATTCACTCTAATTCTCACCCTATCATATTATGTTACTTGACATCTCTTGAAAGATAAGTATTCTTATCAAAACAAACAGAAAAGCATACAATAACTTTGGTATCTTAATAACCAGTGTAATTCACTACATGCCTGAAACAGGAAAATATTAAATAAAACAATAAAAACCACACACACACACAAAAAAAAAAAAAACTCACTGAGGTCTATCAAAACAATCTGTAAAATGTTACAAAAGTTTTTAAAACGAAGGAAAGAAAGAAAAACTTTAGTGAACTACTAGAACTGTAGTCTCCACTGGCTTTTTTTATAATGAGACTGCCACATTATTGAGAAAACAATTTTATTTTGACAACGTCATTAGATCACATTTACTAGTTTTAGCAGCACTCAGTAAGAAAATGGCTAGTAATATCCATACTAAGCATCCCCAAAATGTATTTAATTTGCATTAAACAAAGAGCACCACAGCAAGTGCTCAGAAACTTCTGCCTCACTTCAGTTTTCTTTTCCCTTCCTACAGCCGTCACCTGGGCTCTACAGCCCTCATTATCTTGCATTTCACTGTTAAAATAACCTTCTGTCTTGTCTCTTCCCCCTCACTGGTTCCGTTTCCAATCCACCCCCACACTCTCCCTGCAGGGGCGATGTCCTGAAGCACTGCTCCGCTCATGCCTCATTGCTGTGCACAGTCTGGAGGACCTCTCCAAAAGCTGAAGCGCCTCAGCACCTCACCCTACCCTTTAAGGTTCCCTGCACTGATTCCCACAGCAGCTTACATACATTTGTCAGTCAAACAGATCTGCTAAATATTGCTCAAACATGCACTAAATATCTGCATATTCACAAGCTTTTCATGAAGATATTTCAAATCCTGTTACTCTAGTCCCATCTCTAGAAATTAACATTTCATACAACACATTAGCATTTGTACCTGGCATCTTAAGTTGTTGATAGAAATATCATTCAGTAAGTCATATGACGTCCATATGATTGTGCATTATTCAACATTGTAAGATAACCCAGGTACATTTAATGGTATGGGAAATGTTAATGATATTTTTAAATAAAGTTTTGAATTATGCATGTCATGTATCATTATACAAAATACACTTTTTACGCATGTACTCTACAGATGAAAGAAAAGTTTATCTGAAATAAATATATTTATATGTTAATAGTGGGCTTTCCTAGGTAATTAAATTATAGATGACTTTTAGCATGCTTAGTTTTTGTTTGTTTTGGTTTTGGTTTTGGTTTTTGGTCTTTTTGAGACAGGGTCTCGCTACGCAGTTCAGGCTGGGCTTGAGCTTACTTTGTAGGCCAGGTTGGTCTCAAATTTGCAATAATCCTCCTGTCTCAGCCTCCCAAGTGCTGGAATTACAGGCATGCTCCACCACACCCAGCTGTGCTTAGTAAATAGGGTTTTTTTTCCTACATTTTCTTCCATAGCCACATAGCATTAAGTACATTTATAATTTTAAAATTCTCATATTCTACACATACCTATTAATTCAAGTCCACATAATTCTTTCTTCATAACGGAGTTGGCTGTGACCCCACAAGGCTAACTGTTGGAGACATCAACACATTAAAAGCCTCTGTCACCATGCCCCTTGTGTGTTCTGGACATGCATTGAGAGACCATCTCACACAACTGCAGTCACAAGCCCAAATTCTTCTTTATGTTCCCAGTACTCAGCTATGTACAAACTCCCATAAGAATATTACTCTTAAAAGTAAGAATTATTTCTAATCCCTTTAGAGCACATTTCATTAGAAATAAGAATAGTTGATAGCTTTTTTTTTCCTCCACTGTACCTGGCCTAACTGAGAAACAATGTTTTAATCATAAAGCTGTGAAAATAATTCTCACCAATGAAAATTCTTAATTTTCAAAAATGACATCACGGGGGCTGGGGATTTAGCTCAGCGGCAAAGCGTCTGCCTGGCAAGCGCAAGGTCGTGAGTTCGGTTCCCGGTACCAGAGAAAAACCAAAAAAAAAAAAACAAAACAAAACAAAAATGACATCACATTGTCTAAATGATAACTTCAATCAAATACATTAAGAATATATTTATTTCTGTCATATATTATTATGCCATTTATTTCTCAGCAACTATCCCCCTAATACTTAAAATTATCTATAAATTGTTCTCTAGTGTTAGATAATAATGTCTTTGGTTCACAGTCATGCAACAGACATTGAAAATAGGACCCAATTTAAAAATGTGTTTATTTACTTATAATTTTAGTATCTCTCCTTAGAGTGAACACTTATCTCAGGATCACCAACTGGTCTATTTGATAAGTCATTACTTGCTCAATCTAGACAGGCAGTAAGAGAAACAGAATATACTGTTGTAGGGCCCACATGGCCTAATATTTTAAGTTGCCATGCTAATTGGGGAAAAACTCCTAAGTTTTTCCCTGCTGTTCATGAACAGATCTGCCATATGATGTCAGAAGCAGTACTTTGTTGTAAGGCTGAGCATTTCAAGTTCTTGTTTTGTCCTGGAATAGAAATACAGAATATATGAGATTACACTCAAATTGCCTTTATCTTTATATAAAGTCACACAGGGAAGGGGAAGCTGGTGAACAGAAAAGTATTAATATTAAAATGATACTGAGTATTAGGTCTTTAATATGTAGTTCATCTAATTGTCAATCAATCCTCTTAAGTAATCCCATATATAATGCATTATTATACCTATTTTGTATATAAAGAAGCCAAGACTATGAGAGAGTAAATAAATACACTAGCCAGGGGCAATGGCACACACCTTTAATTCCAATTACTTGATAGGCTGAGGCAGGAAGGTCACAAGTTTGAGACCAGTCTGGCTAACTTAATGAGACCCTAGGTCAAAATAAAAAAGAATTAGGGATGTAGCTCAGCACTCTCTGGGTTCAATCCACAGTACCAGAAGAACTAAGCAAAAGAATATATTTAAGTGTGCTGGGTCACACAATTTAGAGAATGGCAAGCCAGGAATCAATCTTAAAAGCTAATTTTTGGTACCAGGCTGTGATGTTGCTCTGATTTGCTCAGGAAGGCTGAGACAGTGAAAGACAGAGAAAGGCAATCTGACATCACTTGGTGATGTCTATTAGGCAGATAAAATTAGCATATTTGAAACACAGCTCTTGAATCCATTTTTCTCCTCCACCTACAAGCCTTGGCTGCCCTCCCTTATTGTCACCTTTCCTAACACCAGCAACACCTACTTGGTCAGTCAAATCTAAGCAGCTGGCATTGATTTATCTTTTCTCCATAGACTCCCCATGGATCACATACACAAGTGTCAGCTTCATCTCCAGAAGTCCATAGAATAGAATAGAATAGAATATTTCTTAAAATGAATAGAATGTTTCTTAAATTGTGTTATACATATAATTTTTTTAAATCAGCTAATATTATTAAAAGGCAAAATGATTTTTTAACTAGTAACTTAATGTTATAGAAATTCAAACATCTCCGTGTGTGTGTTGCATATTATTCCAAAAGCTGTGAACAAAACCTGAAATGAAGACCTGGGACAAATTAGGTCTCAGCAGAGCTTCAGCAGACCAAAAATTAAATTCCTTTTATGTAGAAAAAGTAGAGATACAGGAGCTGTGCTTCTGTTTCATGTCCTGGGATCAGACACTGCTCCAGTAGGGGGCCTTAGAAAGTTATCCAAACAGAAGAGCTGGAGGGAAGCACAGAATGGACCCTAAAAGTACAACCAAAAGAAAAAGAACACAACTGTCTGCTTCTTCTTTGTCCAAGAGAATCTTTTTTGTCTGTCTTGTACACTGAGTAATTACACTGAAGATAATGATACACAGTGTATTATCTTCTCTTATTCTCTTATTTTGTTGTAACTTTTTTTTATTTTCACATAAAATAAAATTTAAGGATTGTGAAAAAAAAGAAAGCACAGGATAAAAGATCAGAAAATATCTATACTTGTCTCAAGAGAAGTTACACTGAAAAAAATAATGTGTTTTCTTTTCATTAGTGTCCATATAAATGCACTGTGGCAAGTCCAGGGTGCAGGATCTGTAATGAGGAATAAGGTACATGTTCTAGGTGGATATTGGTGCCAGGGGCTGTATAATTTGTCATTTAGCTTCTGTATATCCCAAGATAAGTTTGTGTACAAACCCTAATACTACAGAAGAAGAAAATCTACCCAATCAGCATCCACTATAATAGATGTATATGTGTGTAAAGCTTAAACATACTGGTTTTGAGATGAACTTACATGTGATGTACATGTGATGATAGCAAGCTAGCTAGATGACAAAAAATAAATATGCCATTTTAGGTATATGTCATTATAGACTATGAAAATAAACCATCCCTCCTTTTCATCCTTTAATCTCCAATTCAAAATGTTAAAATTCATCACTTTCGCCTTCCCTGGGTTTATACAGCAATTCTTCATAAAGTAATTACCATGCTGTATTATAACTGTTTGCTCTTGGCTTTGCTCCCTCAGGAAAATATTTGTGTTTGAGGCAAAGAGTTTGGTCTCTCCAGGACCTAGCAAAATACTTGCCTCATAATGACCAAAGAACAAAGAATGAATGAATGAATGAATGGATGGATGAATGAATGAATGAATTTACTCTTTTTCTGCCATCATTAGAAGTATTTACATATAATCAAAAACAATAAGCAATCATGCTCCTGCAAGACAGAGCTGAGGATAAGATTTAGTACCTTAGTCACTTTTAGGGTGCTGCCCTTGTGACTCAGTCCATGTCCTGAAGGGGCCCTATGTCTTTCTGTTTAAGTTCCAAATGCTCGGGAGAAAGTCATAGACTCACTTAATTTTTGTTTTTAGTGATTCTACTTCAGTACCCACTAGCCACAGCCAGAAGGGAGTAGAAGGTTATAACTGTGATAGGATTGGCATTGTTGTAAGCCAAAACACATCTTAATTTTGTGTTTGCCACAGTTGTTTACTCTTATCAGGGATGTTGTAAATTTTGTTTTTAAAAAATATTAAAAATTATTATAGAAGTTTTACTTGGAAAACTTACAGTGCATAGAAAAGTTTGCTGAAAAGTCCATGAAAACAAAGTCTGATGAGCTATCTGCATCAATCAGAGCCATAGCCTTAGAACTTGCAGAAGAGGGGGTTCAAGCCAACACCCACCAGCTCTGTGAAGCAGTAGGTGATTTAAATTCAGCACTAATGAAATGTGCATATAATTCTAAACTAGAAAAAAGTAAACAGGAGAGCAGACCGAATTGCCGAATTACAAGCTTGGGGAGATTGGCAGACACAATGAGATGAGATTTAACAGGAATACCACAGGATAATTTACCTGGGGGAAAAATCATCAACAGCTGAGATATAAAATGGAAACTCATTCTCCCTTTGGAAATAAATAATGTTTAAAAAGCGTCTGGTTATAGTGGATAATAACTTGTATATGAATTCACTTTGTAATTCTGTTGCTAAACAGCCAATTGTCTTCCCAGGAGGATGAACAGAATGGATCATTTCAGCCAGGCACTCACACACACTCACACACACACACACACACACACACACACAGGAGAAAGAGTGCCTTCAGAAGTTTTAGGTATCTCCTTGCTTCTACTGTCTATAACTGGAGACATCTCAACAGAGAAAGAACACATTAAAGTTTAAGGAAAGGCAATAAAAACCATGAAATGAATGAGACCCTATGCAAGTTGGAAAACCATGAAAAAATTTCAGTTAAAAAAAGGTCACTCTGTGCAAGTGACAGGTGAAACCTCGGGCACCTTTAGGGCCTTGGTGGCTACCCGCCACACCCATAGTGTAACTACCTGGGCAGGGGTGAGCCTCGGACATCTTCAGGAAGCCTGATGAGTCTGGGCTCTGTCTCCTTGACCGGTGTGCAAGGCAGGTGAAACCTCGGGCACCCTCTGGTGCCTCGGTTTCTAACTGCCACACCCATAGTGTGTCTGTCTGGGCTGGGCTGAGCTCCAGACATCTTCCAGAAGCCCAGTGAGTCTGGGCTCCACCTCTCTGACCGAGCGTGCAATGCAGGCAAAACCTCAGGCAACCTCTAGGGCCTCGGTGGCTACCAGGCACACACATAGTATGTCAGCCTGGGCTGGGCTGCCACCACTGACCAGCACAGGAGCTACATTGAGCACTGGGGATCTTCAGGCTCTCACCCTGCCACTCACAAATAATCAGGACAGTGAGACTGCACTACAGGGAGTCTCTGGTTCTTCAAAAGTGACAAAATGAAGGAGCAAAATGCAATCCCAGACCTCCACACCACCCAAAACAAGACCAGGAGGCATCAACACAGAAGAGCTTGGAAGACATACACCTGAAATTTCTGAAATGATAGCAACTGAAGTAAAGAAACAGCTCCATCAGGCCATAGAAGACATCAGATCAGAAATAATGTCTCAGGTGACAAAAGAAATGACAACAATAATGAAAGAAATGTTCAACATATACAAAGATGACATAGACAAGAAAATAGAAGAGCACAGACAACTCAGTGAAACCTTCACGGAACAATATGGAAAAGAACTAGAAGGTATGAAACAGGTGCAAACAGATATCCAGGAACTTAAAAACTGCATTGAAATCTTGAAAAACAGCCTGAACAAGGCTGAAGATAGACTTTCAGATCTGGAAGACAGCATTGTCACCAATGAATATGAAAGGAGGGATCTCTTAAAAACAAGGAACCAGGAAATAACAGTTCAACAACTGCAAGACGAAGCAAAGAGAAACAATGTCAGACTAATAGGTATTAATGAAACATCAGCTGTCAACACAAATGACATAAAAAGACTATTTGCAGAAATAATAGCAGAAAATTTCCCGGGCATGGAAAAAGAAGTGGACATCCAGATAAATGAAGCATATAGAACTCCAGTTAATCATAACCAAAATAAATCTACACCCAGACATATAGTGATCAAGATCCCGGAAACTCAACAAAAGCTCAGAATGTTAAAAGCTGTTAGAGAAAAGAAACAGATCACCTATAAAGGAAAGCCTATCAGAATCACAGCAGACTTCTCAACACCAACCATCAAGGCAAGAAGAGCTTGGAGTAAAGTATTTCTTGTATTGAAAGAAAACAGCTACCAACCCAGATTGATGTACCCTGCAAAACTATCTTTCGAATTTAAATGAGAAATAAAATATTTTCATGATAAAGAACAACTGAAGAAATTCATGAGTGCCAAAACCAATCATACAAACAGTACTAAAAGATATACTAGAAAGAGATAAAACAGACCACAGCTTCAACAACAACAACAGAAAGGAACCATCAAGCAGAGAAAGCAAGTAAACAGAGGGAAAAAGGAGGATCCAACAGCAGGAGAATAGCATGACAAAGATAAGCCAGGACATGGCAGTTATAACCATCAATATAAATAGTCTCAATGCACCAACCAAAAGAAGCAGACTTGCAGAATGGATTAAGAAACAAAACCCAACTATATGCTGTATACAAGAAATACATTTAGGGGCTGGGGATTTAGCTCAGCGGCAAAGCGCCTGCCTGGTAAGCGCAAGGTCGTGAGTTCGGTTCCCGGTACCGGAGAAAAACCAAAAAAAAAAAAAAAAAGAAAGAAATACATTTAACTCAAAAGGAAATTCATAGACTGAAATTTAAAGGATGGAAAACAATACTCCATGAAACAGGAACCCAGAAAAAAGCAGGGGTGGCCATTCTGTTTGCAGACAATGTCAACTTCAAACCAAGAACAGTCAAAAGAAATAAGGAAGGTCACTACATACTTGTGAGGGGGAAGCTTCAAGAGGAAGAGATAACAATCATAAACATATATGCACCAAATATAGGAGCACTCACCTATACAAGACAAATTCTAACAGACATGAAAACTGAAATAAGTGGCAACACAATCATAACAGGGGACTTCGACACACCATTGTCACAAAGAGATAGATAAACTAGACATAAAATTGGGAAAGAAATAATAGAACTTAACCAAACATGTGAGCATATGGACTTAGTATACCTTTATAGAGTGTTTCACCCAACAGCATCAGAATACACATTCTTCTCAGCTGCACATGGGACATTCTCTAAAATAGACCATATATGAGTACATAGAACATGTTTAAGTAAATGCAGAGGAACTGAAATTATCCCATGTATACTATGAGACCATAGTGCAATGAAACTGGAAATTAATGACAAAAAAAACCACAAAAACTCCATAAACAGTTGGAAATTAAATAACATCCTCCTGAACAACCAATGGGTCACAGATGAAATCAAAGTAGAGATTAAACACTAGTTACAATCAAACAAAAATGGAGATACAACCTACAGGAACCCGTGGGATGCAATGAAAGCAGTCCTCAGAGGGAAATTCATAGCAGTGAACTCCCACATTAGGAAAACAGAACAAGCAGAAACAAATACTGTTATGCTGCACCTCAAGTTCCTAGCAAAAGAAGAAGTCACACCCAGAGCCCAAAGAAGGCAGGAAATTGTAAAGCTCAGAGCAGAATTAGTGCAATGGAGACTAAAAAAACAATGCAAAGAATTAATGAATCAAAGAACTGCTTCTTTGAAAGAATAAATAAAATAGATAAACCCCTAGCCAACCTAATTTTAAAAAGGAAAGAAAAAACTGAAATACATGCAATAAGGAATGAAAGGGATGAAATCACTACAGATCCTGAAGAAATTCAGAAGATCATTAATACCTACTTTGAAAATCTTTACTGTCATAGGATGGAAAACACAGAGGAAATGGACAGACTTCTAGATACATATGAATTACCAAAGCTGAATGAAGATATAAAAATCCTGAATAACTCAAGATCAGCCAGTGAAATTGAGAATGTAATTAAAAACTTGCCAATAAAGAAAAGCCTGTGTCCGGATGGATTCACAGCTGAATTCTGCAAGCAATTTAGGGAAGATTTAACACCAATTCTCCTCAAAAGAAGAATTAAAGACATCGTACCACAGCAATATATGTGCACCCATGTTTACAGCAGCACAATTTGTTATAGCTAAATCTTGGAAACAACCCAGATGCCCATCCACTGAGGAATGGATAAAAAAGTTGTGGTATTTTTATACAATGGAGTATTACTCAGCTGTTAAAAAAGATAAACCCGAGGCTTTTGTAGGTAAATGGATGCAACTAGAGACCACACTCATAAGTGAAATAAATCAGACCCACATGTGTAAACATCACATTGTCTCCTTGGTATAGGAAGCTGAAATACTCGGTAAAACCCAGAACTTACAATAGATGATAGGAAAGGGAAAGAAATTGCTCAAAGGAAGGAATGACTGGGTTGAGGGAAAGAAGAAAAAAGAAAGAAGGAAGGCAAACATAAATATATATATATGAATAGCTGCAATGACTATACTGCTGGTGTCTGATGGTGTATTGAAATGAACAGTTAATGCTCACAATTTTTTATGTTCTGATCAACTTTGCATGCTGTGTTGGTGGTCTGAGCAACTGATTTGAAGGTAACAATATGCAATGGAATTACAGTGGTGAGCTCCTACCATCTTGTCAACTGAAACTCTGTATTATCTCTAATGTTTTTTGAAGAATTATTTTCTTATTCTCTTTAATGGTTTGAGCAATCTTTCATTCTTACATCTGATAATCTGAGCCATGTAGTTGAGGATAGTGATATGAAATGTAACAACCACTGTTGATTTGTATTAATTTGTCTTGAGACCCTGTATCACTTTGAATGTTTTTGCTTTGTTTATGTTTGTGATACTGGGATAGTGCCACTGTTCTATTATTTTTGTTTGTTTGTTTCTCATGTACTACTCTCTTTAAAATAAAAAAAAAGTCACTCTGCCCAATCCAGTATAATGAGCCTCTGGCTTCCAGACTATAATAAAAAAGATTATTGCTAGCGTAAACATTGAGTGCTTATTCTGGGCAGGTATTGCTAAGTACTTCAAATGCACTATTACATTTAATTCCTATGACAGATCTGAAACATTACATGTAACTTGACATGTGTCTGTTTTGCAGACAAAAAAACTGAGGCTTAGAGGCATTAGGTAGGTCACACTTAGTCTTACAGAAATAAAATAATCAAGATTTGTACCCGAGCCTCTCTAAATCAAAGGATATGCTCTGTATCTCTCCACTGTATTTTCACTGTGCTTCCCTGTTATAGATGAAAGTGTAAATTCTTTTCTTTCCTGAGCAACTTCCCAGGTCTTGCATTGACTGAGGAGCCCACCTCCCTTCTCTTTGTCTTGATCTCATTCAGCCCTTTGCCTACTATCCTTTGAATTCAGAACTCTCCAACAAATTCTTAAATCCTATCTGAGGATGTTTACTATGATGGACCTAATCTAGGAATCTCTTTCCTACACCTCTCCATGAGACCATAGTCTTAGCAGAGACTTTTAAATGCATTTATATACTTTAAAAATAATTTTCATTTGTTTTTCACACATTTCCATTTAGTACCTTAGCACCGACATTATCATTCAGTGCCTTCACCCAATTTAAATTTCAGCCCCAGTCCAGGCACAGAGACAAGATTCATGAGTTCTGTTTGATTACTTAAAGACAGAGAGGACTGGGAGATAGGGAAGGTTTTTAATCCTTCCAAGTATTGGTGCCCAAAGAATATGGTGCTATAAAGAAAGTGTGGAGTTTAAGCTTGCTATTAAAATTGAGTGAAACAAAAATTAGCAAATAAACTTTTATGAAGAATTAGATCAAAGACCAGCCATCTGATGCTCAGAAGTGATCCACTTAAACAGTCAGTGATAGCAGTGAGAAGCTCTGTTCTACCAGTCAAGAACCCTAAGTTATCAAAGTTGTCCATCTGTTTCTTGTTCTGAGCAGTAAAACTCCAAGTTTTATGCACAAAAAATTTATTCTGACTTCCACATCTGGAATGTGAGCTACCAGATCGTGAAAAGGGCACAAGAATTGAATAAATCAAAACATAACAGCCTCAGGTGGGAAGGTATGTCTACCTGGAGGACAAACTGCTCCTGAGGGTAACACGAGAGCCTAAACCAGCTGATGCTTGGGCATCTCACCACTGCAATCTCACGGAAAGAAAAACGATGATGAAGCCATCAGCTATCCTACACCACACACGTTGTATTGCCATTGAAAAATGTCCCACATCTGTGTCTTAATGCTGGCATCTGCTTCAAATTACCCTCAGATGAGCTCCACAGCTCTTGCCTAATTGGACACTATCAAAACGACATGGCTGTTATTGCTTAGCTTCTAGCTGCCCTTTATGCAACAGTTTGGGCTTGTAATGAATCTTCAGCTTCACACAGGAGAATCTTATTTTTACCAGAGTTTTTAGAAGTACTATATTCCACTGATATTTTTCAAAAAAAAACTCAGGCATCAAATTATCAAACTTAAGTTCTCGCTTAAAATTTCTTATTTCCTATAAACTGAGAAATTTAAAGCAATTAGAAACCAAATTACTGGGAAGTCAGTATATTCAGATCTTTGGGGAATCGAAGTTTTAGGGAAAGTGAAGATTTTTTTTTTAAATTGATGATGAAACTGAGGCTGAGACAATTAAAAGTTTCCTAAAGGTCAAATGCTAAACTAGCTGAAAAACAGTGTAAGCAGCATTCTGCTGCTCCGCATAGCCACTCCCTCAGCTATTGCTACAACTAAGAGACACCATGTGAAAATAGCACGGCAACAGCAAGGGAAGCTGAGTCTCTGCCCTACCTTTCTTTCCTTCTTGGTAAAACTTGGCACAATATCCTGATGGAAGACACCAACCATCAACAAACTTTGTTGTCACAGAGCACAATAGCCTTGAAAAAAATGACAATAGAATTTAAACTTGACAGTAATACATAAATAAATAACCAAGTCTGGTTTAGGTATAAAACCAGGATAGTGAATCCCAGATAGAATTGGCATAGGAATATTTTTTGCAAAATAGAATTCTCCAATAAGGGCAGAGTGTGGAACATCTGGACAGCATTTTAGTGTTAATGATGCTTCATCTTAAAAGTAAGTAAAAAAGATATCACCAAAGAGAAATTTATACAAATTGCACTATGAAAAGCACAAAAATCTGTTTCATTACTGTTCTTAAATTTTGCAAAACATACAAACAGCAGAATTGTATCCCTGTAGATATTTTCTAATACATAGTGTGTAGGCAATGAATAATATAAATTCATTTCATGGCAAAATAGTTATTAATTCTGTCAGTTGTCTGTAGCTCTGTACCTGTAGTACAATGTTTTGGTTAGTACCATTATCATCAGTTCTAATTTCCTGAGTGAGAACTGTAACCCGTCTTTATCCTGTCCCATACATTCACTCCCATAATCCCTTCTGGTTTTACTGACTCCATCGCTGATATACTTCTGCTACACTTGTATGCCTACTGCTTCTGTTTTAATTCATTGTTATCTCATTAAAAGATTAAACAATTAACCACAACAATGACCTAACATGTTCCTCTGCCTAAACCTTATTTTCTCTAACTTCTAATTCACCCTCCCCTTGGCATCAGTAATATGTCATCAAATACAAAGCTACTCATGCTATATTCCTGCTTTGGAAGCTTCAATACATTACTAATGCAGAAATTCAACACCAGTATTCTCAAAATCCTTTGATTTGTCTATGTGGACATCAGACTCAGCCATCTCATCTCATGGTCTTTCACACACAGGCCCATCCTTTAAGCTGAACTGACCTCTGTGCCTCACACAAACATTCTTGTCTTTATTACCCATTTTCCTACTAATAAAATTGCCCATTTGGTGGACTTTTACCTGTCCATAATGAACTGGCTTAACACTTCTGTGAAGTATTGTGAAATGTTTCCTGACTCTCTAAACAGTGCCTCGAATTTCTCCATCATTTTACCTATTTACCCAATATTGCCCTTGTTACACTGTATTAATGTTTTCTTAAATATATTTCCTCATGCATTGTTCATAATTATTAGCAGGCAAAGGACTAAGCTACTTATTTTATTACTCCCAGCATCCAGCACATTTTAAATAGTTCCATTGTTAAGTAATTAATTAATCTGCCTACTTTGTATTTTATGTCATTTTCATTAATCACTGATTGGTCATGCTCTTCGTTCCACAAATATTTGCTTTTATCATGAATTCTTCACAGCAATGCTAAACATAGTCAAAAATTTTAGGAGAATGAAAACAGAGAGATATCATTGGATTTGGCAATCAAAGTGGTCATGGATAACATTTTTATAAATAATTCTAGTAGAACTGGAGAGACATTAGAGCTACTTGAGAAGAGAAATGAATGTAACAATCAGTACCACTTTAGACTATTTATAGGATTCAGCTCAGGGCTTTATATAAATTATTATATAATTCCCGCCAGAGTAAAAACAGTGGTGGTGTTAAGCACGTATACATGTGTTAATAATTATCAAATCATGGTTTTAAGTGTGACTAATTAATCTCTGTTACAAGGTTTCCTATGGTTCATATCTAGATGTCCCCAGAAAGCCTCACGTGACCTTAGATGGGCTGTTTGAGGGGTGGGCAGATCTTGGAGGAGTGATAAGCAGGGATTAGTCACCTCATGAGTCTATATCGAACTGTGATTCCGGAGGTGAAGCCTGGTTGGAGGAGACGGGTGACTGGGGGCGTGGCCTGGGCGGGGGTCTCTCCTTCCCTGCGCCCTTGATCTCTCTATTTCCTGCCCTCAGGCCCCTCTACCATGCGCCCTGCCTTGGAGCGGACTATGCCCTTCAGTCTCTACAAACTACCACCAAAATAAACCTATCTTCCTCCAATGTGTGAGCGTCAGGTATTGCGCTTCACTGAGGAGAAAGTAACTAAGACAGACGTCTAAAAACCCCCGCGAGGTAGTTGCTGTAATAGTCTTCATGAGGCAGAGAAGAGAAGGTGCACAGAGTGATTCCCGCACTGGGTCCGGAGTAGGTGAGTGTTAAACCCATTCGCTGTGAGCTTTGAGTCTCTGCAAGTCTTTCCACTCCCTGACCGTAATAGAAAACTCAGTCTTGCTAGAAAGGAAAGAAATGGATGTTCAAGAAGGGAGCCAGAAAAATTTAACACCTTGAAGCCAAATTTTGTTTTTCTTTCAAGTAAAGTTTACTCCTATTTGAGGTCAGAGAGAGGGAGAATTCCTGGAATAAAATAGAACAAAACTTCACACTGAAGGTCTTGTTTTAAATTATATCTAATGCCCTAATTACGACTTTAGACCGTCCTATTACGACCCTAGACAGCAAAACACCATTACCACTCCTGCCTCAGGCAGCGTGCCACTTGGGTCAATAGCGAGAAAGGTGGAAAGAAGCCTGAGAGCCAGAAACTGAATCCCCGGAGCAGAATAATTGAATGTGGGGCCGCCATTCCACACCCTAAGGTCAGGAGCTAAGAAGCGCCTGCTGACAGCAGAATCTGCCTTCCGGGTAAAGGGATACATTTGAGAACAAATGGTGAGAAATTCTGCTTTAAACTGACCCTCTAGGCCATAGAAGAATGTGGGTGAAGATATCCTGCCCTTTGATCTTCACTTCCTAGGAGAAAAATGGTCAAACTGTTTTCAAGAAGTGCACTGGAATCCATCTTACAGAAGGATGGTCTCTAAACTCAGCACACAAAGTTGCCCTTAAAAATCAATCAGGTTGTGCGCAGACAGCATATGAGAGATTTCATGAATCCATTCTTGTCAACAGATACTTTGTTCATAAAGTTTGGACATCCAAAATTGTGCATGAACCAAAGATAAGTCTGGAATTTAAACGATATTCTGCAAAAGACCAAGCAACGAATAAAGAATAGGTGGATATTTTTAAAGTCCTGCTTACCTGAAGGGTTTACTTCTTTTATTTTTAATTTTAAATTTCTGTTGCCTCAATACCTAGTTTGTGAGTTTAATAAGATGATTGAGGTAAATCACTTCTAAGCTAACTCCTAGTAAGAAACTACTGCGTCACATTAAGATTATGAACCATTGTTAATTTCCTATCATCCTGTTATGAAATTGTGTATCATTTTTATTGCTTTTGTCTCTTTAAAATAAAAAGAAGAAAAAATATTACGCGTATTTAAAGTACCTAGTTCATGAAATAAATATACTGAGAATAATATAGACTGTGTAGAAAGAATGAGTTAATTTAATCACTTCAAATATCTAAATAGGAGACTGAAATTACATATGACAGGATACACGAGATAGTAATGTCTATCTTGTTCATAAAGCCTCAGGACATCATCTCAATATTTATGAGCTCAGAATCAGTGGTTACTGCAATGTGTCATTCTCTTCCACACAGCATAACTGCTGGCATAAATCATCACTATAAAATTGATATAATTATATTTTCATTTTTCTACATAATATATATGTGTGTATATTTAAAATATAATTACATACTCACCACATATTCTATTGCAGTGACACTGTAAAACTCACTTCTTGCAAAGTAAAATAGAAGTAGCGTAACACATATCAAAATTCATTTACAGAACTTATATTCTTCTATTCATGCACATCTAATTATTATGAAGTCTCATGGGGTTGCTAAATGATTTCATGAGGAAAATAACTTCAATATTTTCTTCCTTAATGTTTATTACTGTATATGCAATTATAAGCTATAGTTACTGCATTAATAAGTATGTTTAAATAAGGATGTGATTAAGTATTTAAGTATGTATGTGATTAAATAAAATTATTTTTCTTGGATGTAATTGTAAGTGACCTCATAAGAGCACACTATTACCAAAATGTTTACTGGTTAAATCAGCCCGTGATTTTTAACATTGGAATTTTAGACAGTATTTATAAAGAGATACACAATGATGGGAGTTGATATTTGTGAAATACACTTTCAAGGGCGTTCCTAATTTAGTTTGCAATTGATAAGGTGGTGTGCCTTTTATCTACTCATATTTTTAATCTACAATGAAACTTCATTTTCTTGAGATTCTTTCACTAAAACAGTGCATTGCAAAATGTAAGGTTGTCATGTTTAAGGTTCTTGACTGGTCCTAGTTAATCAGCTTCCCCAGTGGTAATCGCACTCTTTCGGTCTGATTCGCATCGGAGATGAGTATTAGACATTATCCGCTGCAGCACTCCCACCAGACAGACAGTGCGGTCAGTCTGGGGGCGCCGGCCAGACACAGGGGGTACCCGATACCCATCTGAGTGGGAGCTCTCCATCTGGAGACGGTCTATGCTTCTGCGGATTCTTGCTCCTCTCATATACTTGTAGAAGGGTAGGTCAGTTGCCGGGTGTGTCTTTTGTGAAAAGAGCTCAATCTATTTTTGCCAGAGTAGGCCCTCAACCTATTTTTGCCAGAGTAGGCCCTCCTGAACAGAGTGCATCGCACACTAAGTGACACACAGTGTTGGGCCCAGGAAATTCAGGCCCCGTATGACAATCTGTTGTCTTACAGTCAGGGTCCATCTCTTTGTAGACTACAAAGAATCACTTCATTTCTTACTTTTTCCAACCGGGAAAGAGCAACCAGGAAGAGAGCAGTCTCTGTTCAGGGCACCCTCACTTGCTCCACAGCTGCTTTTACTCCAAAGCCCTCAGAGCTTTCTTAATAGTGACACCTCACCGAATCTGAAATCCCCTTTACCTGCCCCGCAAGGCCGTCACTGACTCCACCCTCACTTACGCAACCGCTGACCGCTGATCGGTGCGTCACACTTCAGACACGGTGTTCTGCGGCGCGGCTCTCCGTGTCTCCTGCGTTGTCTCCCCTGTAGAAGGGCTCCGTGGTGTTCTCTGCCTGGCGTTCCTCCCTCGACAGTTTAAACCACTGTCACATCAACCTTAACGACACCCTACCAAAATGTCAGTTTCGCTCCTCATTGTTCTTGGTACTTTATGAAAACAAATAGAAAAAGTGTTTTAACACATTTTTAAACAAAAGGGCCTAAAGTCGAATTTAAAGCGTGATATACAAGGCCGCTATCTATTCTTCCATGGAAAGACACGTTATAAAATTGTATATGTGTGGGCATGCATGATGAAAACATCCTTCTAAAAATCTGTTAGAAAAGTTCGTCTTTTGGTAGAGGGGTTACCTGGATTTTCATTTGCTAGTATATATAACCACATGTAATTTATTAGTCAGCTTCATGGGACTACAGTGAAATCCTTCAGACAGGTTACTTACAGAATAAGAAGTTTATTTTGCCTCATGATTCAGCAGATTCAAATGCATGGCCCCTGCATTGGCTCAGTTCTAGTGAAGGCAGTGGGATACAAGTCTGAGGAAAGCATTCACAGCTCAAACCAGAGCAGAGCACAAGGTCCCTGTAAAAGTCATGTCTCCTAAGACACTGAGCTTAGGGGGCTGGGGATTTAGCTCAGCGGCAAAAGCGCCTGCCTGGCAAGTGCAAGGTCGTGAGTTCGGTTCCCGGTACCGGAGAAAAACCAAAAAAAAAACCAAAAAAAAAAAAAAAAAAAAAAAAAAAAAAAAAAAAAAAAAAAAAAAAAGACACTGAGCTTTGCACTAAGACTAAAAGTCCATACCCCAATATCATCCATGTAGGAACCCAAGTTTTTCATAATAATGTCTCAGTTCAATTAGGTAAAAATGTAATTTTATATTTAAAACAGTGATTTAGAGAAATTTAAATCTCCATAAACAATTCCTTCTTTAAGCATCTCATCAAAAGGATATAACATGTAGCAAATAATTATTTTCGATCATCATATATAAAAATTTGGAAGTGAATAATATATACACATGACACTTTCAATAACAAAAAAAGAACAGAAACTGATGTGGACATAAATACTATCTGAGTAGTTCAGTAGATCACTGTGGGTTGGTCCAAATCTGTGGCGGGGGAGACAAGAAACAAGTGCTTACCTTAGAGGCATGTACCTTAGACATAGCACTGGCAGAGTGTGAATAGAAGTCTGAAGTAACAGAAACGAGTGTCAAAACTTACCGCTGGCTTTATAACATGAAAAAGCAAATACATGAAAATGTTGTTTCCTGAGATGGGAGATACTGAAAAAGTAATAGCATGAAAGAAGTTAAGACGTTGCAAGATGTCCTTGGAAATGTCAAGTTTAATCTATGTATCTGGGCATAAGCAGAGAGATCAGAAATAGAAATAAACTTGGGAACAGGCAAATCTAAATGGTATTTAAAAGCCTGCTGGCAAATGAGATAAACTAGAGAATGTGTCCAGATTAAGGGAAGAATTCAATGTTAAAACCTGCCGGAGGAGACAGAGCCAGTGAGGAAGAGTGAAATTGAAGAGTTCGGTAAGTGGCAAAAAATTAAGATGGCATGCCATCTCAGCAATGTAGAGGGAAATGATTTTTTCATTTTGCTTATTCTATTCTTTTTAATGGAACATCAACTGTATTGTTTTGCTAGGTAAAGAATAAGAACAAAAGGTCTCCAGTGAGAATTTGATTTCTAATAGTTGTGGTAGGTTAAGTTCCTGAAAACTCTTAATTAAAGACCAACAGTGGGGACCCCTGAACAAGTGTGATCAATGAACTGGGTTCCTTTTTCCTGTGACTTGTACGTACATGTACTGGAAATCTCAAGCTGAGGCATTAACTTCAATAATTGATAGTACAAAGTCATTTGACTACTGATCCATTGTTTTTCTCTAAGTTATTTTATATTCATCAGAAAAAAGATAGCCTGTAGAAATTATTCAATGCACAAAGACACCTTTCCCAAGCTTCTACTAAATTTCACCTCCATTCCTCTTTTCCCTGCGTACATACACATTCAACCAGACACACACCACTTGGTCCATTGTCCATGTCTGACACTTTTACACACTTCCCTTCTAAAACAAAAAAGTAATTTTTAAATCTGATGCCAGTAACAGTCATATCTTAATCATTGTGAGACCTATAAGATCCTTACGATGTGAAAGTAACCCAAAATATAAGACAAGTGGATCTTAATTTTTGTGAGGTTAACACAAAAACGATCTTAGATATGAGCAAAGGGAAAAATATGAAATGATTAAACTAGACAGAGAGCCATATGTTAAATACTTCTAGACTCCAGAATAAAGGAAACCAAAATGCAGCTAGCAAGAGTTTCTGAACAGAAGCTAGACTGATAAGGATAAAATAATGCTTATTCTCTTTTATTTTCCATATTTGAATTAGTTATGTATCATATTGCCTCTCAATGAAAAACATTACTGAAATAAATAGCAATACTGAATTTTCTGATGTATGCCTGAATGTGCTGTAAAGACTTTATCACTGACCACCCACAAGATGATCATTCCTCATCTCTGCTTTCCAGTCCATAGGCCCAAGGATTCTTTCCTTAAAATTATAGAAACCAGACTGAGAAAGTCAGTGTTACTCTATAATGTTTATATTTAAATAAGCGTGCTCATCTCATCATTTTTCAGTTTATTTATTTAGCACTTGTTTTCAATTTTGAGAATGAAAAGCCTAGGTAGCTGCTGAAACATTTCAGCCCATATCAGTGGAGACATAAATGGCCCAAATTTGGTTGGCTTTTCTTCCATATCAAATGTTTTTAAATGCATTCTGCTCTTTTAAAAAATATATCTGTTCTTACTCTTTGTTTAGATATCTGACACAGGAAGGAACTGGAGTCACTTCGGCTAAACTTCTAATACGATAGGAAAAGAGCAGGGTGAGACAAATCAGTTTTAATAGTTGCTAATAAGACTCAGGGAGCAGCTTAAAACCTTATGTCCCAAGCATCTTTCAAAATATGAAGGCAAGGATTGTGATACCTGTAAAAAAAATTCAAAGGAATATAATTTAAAGGGGAAAAAATACATCAGAACTCATATGCTATGAACTCTAACAATTGACTTCCCTTGGAATCTAAACAACCAAAAAAATCCAAAGAAGCATGTTTAGGGTGACCTCTGAGGAATTTTCTAGTCCTACAGAGCTTCTAAATCATTCATGATAGATTCTCTAAACTCGCTAGTAAGATCCTGACTTTGTCTTTCTCTATGCCATATTTCTTAATTCCGACTTGGTACCCTAAACTGTTAGGGAAATTGTCCAAGACTAAGGATTGAGAAAGAGATAATTTTGCATTGTTTAGCAGACATTCCGATTATTGTCTGATCCCACTGGGTGAGGAAAGAGGGGACATTTGATGGAATTTTTTATTGATTTGGGCTGTTATTACCCTATACAAAGGGAAGTTAAGTTACAGTAAACTTACAGCAATGCAATGTGCTTTTTCATAGAAATGTAAATGAATTTTACCTAATAGAGAGTGTAAATCTATGTAAGATATTTATTTGATGGTTCACTCATGAATTAATGGCTTGGTTAAGTATTTAAGTTACATTTACCTTACATTTGTGTAAGAGTCACATTCTTAGCTATTTTGAAAAGTTATACCTTATTTGTACCAACCTCTATCTTTGGCAAAATATATAGAGACCGTACACACGGGAACTCAGCATGGAGTTGATGTAGTTCTAGGCTCCACATCAATTAGGCCTCTATCCAAGAATACAGAAGCTAAAAAATTGAATTAAATCAATTATGTCCCAGAGCTTTCAAAAGAAACACAACAAGCTTGAGCCAGTCTGGTAAGATGTACTTCAGAAATCTGACTTCCAGAACTGTAAAATAGCAAATGTGTGTTGCTTTAATTTTTTTTGTGTTGACTTGCTACAATTAGTTAGCTAGTTATTGTATAACTAGCTAACTAGTTAGGAAACTAATGTTTATATTAATATTCTTAATTAGCTAGGAAACTAATATTCTATATAACAGCAGACAAAATCACTGACTTTTCAGAGAGCTGAATGATATCATATACAAAATGACCATAACTATAAATCACTTCACATTCAACTTTTTGTCCTTTCTTACAGAAGTCTAAAGAAAACCACCCTGTGGAGGCACACTAATCTTCAGAACTGTAGTGCTCTCACTATTCCACTCACCTGAATAAAGCTATCTCCTTAATCCTCCTGTGTATTGTGTCTTTGACAGTTTGGAGTTGTGGCTCTGATAAGATTAAATTTCACCTTTAGACCCTCCCTTACCCTCAGGAAATAGAGTCTGTTGGCACCCTTTGTGATCCACTGACTGGAGACTGGTATCCACCAGTGAACCTGGCTCCTGCTTTGTTTTCCAGACTCTCATCTCTGTAGCTTGTAAGAATTTCGGTTCCCTTTGACTATTAATGATTTCTGCTAATGGATTCCCTTGGCTTTATGGTGATTTCTGTAGACTAATGGCTCACATACATCTTGGTTCCATTGGGTGAAACATGACAGAGAATCTAGTTTGCTACTCTTTTTTGTTTATTGAAATATTTGGAGCTCAAATTAGCTAAGAATTTATGCCAAGGAAAGAATAGCTCTTTAATATGAGCAAGGAAATTTTATAACTGTGTTTATCCTTGACCCAGGACTAAATTTTATAAATAAAGCTACACATTTTCTGTTCATATATACACATATATATATATTTGTGTGTCTGTGAGTATGGAATATTTTTTGATCTCTGAATGATATTACCAAATGATATCATAAAATTAAAATATGAGTTTTAATCTGATTCACTTAAGATCTGTAGGTGCTGATAGAAGTTAAATTTTCCTAAAATTTATAAATGCTAAAGAAATGAGTTTCCAAAATTTTCAGTGTCCTAAAAAACTGTATTTGAAACTAAGTGTAGGATCAATCTTACATGTCTGTATTTGTTTATCTGAGTATCTAAATTGAAGATATCAATGTGTAATACAGCAACCATTACCAATTTCCTATCACCTTGTCTGAAACTCTGTATTGCTTGTGTTGTTTTTGTATTACTTTCTAAATGTATGTATGTTCATTAAGATGTTTTCATTCTTTTATCTTTAAGATAATAAAAAAAATTTGAAAATAAAGAAAAGAAACTAAGGGCTTTAAGAATTTAGGCTAGGGTAATTTAGGTAACTCTTTGGGAAATAGATTAGTTTAATAATGTCAGTTTAAGAAAAATCAGCTCTGTCTTCATCACTAATAATTATATAAGCTTATATTCGTATTTTACTTGAGTTTTTCCTAAACTTATACTTCATTGATCAAATCAGTTACTACTGTTTCTGCTAAATGTTTAAGATGATGAAAACCATAAACTTGGATGTAACCAAACAAATTATTTTGACAAGCTTTATTTAAATAAAAATGACATTTTCTGGTTAGCAAATTTGACTGCTTCCAAGATTATGAGGTAATTTAAAACATTAGACTGATACTGACTTTATTTAATAGAGAGCTAATACATGATAAGCACATTTCTAAGAAAATGCTGAAATAATAATTACTAACAAATATTTTGTGTATTACTTTTTGCCTCCTTTTAGATGTTGCAGAAAGACCATTAATTGGCGAGTATGTCTGTATTCACTTTTGCCACATTGGTAAGCTATCAACGATGTGCATTTCTGATTAACTTGTGAGTTGCCTTTTAATAAGCTCTACCAGTCTTTGGAAAAAATGCTAGTGTGTGACAGATAAGTTACAATTAATTATCTTATAGTTTTAATCATGAAACAAAAATTACTTCATACTTTATTTTCCTGTCCCTGAGATAAAATACCCAAAGCCCAGAAGTTAAAAGCAGAGAGATTTCATTCAACTCACAGTTTTGGAGGATTCAGGCCATGCATGGCTGGCACTGAGGCAGAAATATCACAGGAGGGCTGGGGGTGTAGCTCAGCATCATAAGCGCCTGCCTGCCAAGCGCAAGGTCCTGAGTTCGATCCCTGGTACCAAAAAAAGAACAAAACAGAAAAAACAAGAAATATTACAGGAGAAGGACATGGAGTAGAAAAGCTGTTTAATTCACAAAGGTGTGGAAGCACAACAGGGGAACAGTGCCTGAGAAGAAGGGGTAGGATCAGTCCCAAACCCTAAATCTGTGCTCCATGATGTACCCAGAAACACCCAGAAGTGTACTCTATCAGTCCCAGGGCAGATCACAGAACCTGTCAGGCTCACACTACATCCTAACAGCTACACCCTTTTTAAAAGCCACAATCAATGTCAATGTTGAGCACTATGGCAGGAACACTAAGGCAGAACGTTTGGACTTTGCATGCAAGGTACGCTGGACATGTTGCTTCCGTTAAGTGAAAACAGACTGTGGATTCAGTGGAAAGCAAAATAATCACTCCAGAATGAGAAGAAAAAAAAATAGGCTACAGCTCCAATGGTGGAAAATAGTAGAAAGTTTCCTAAAAGGGAATTTTATTCGCTTGACCAAAGCGCACTATGGTTTAATGGTTTTATCTGTATAGTTTCCAAAAAGAAATTTGTAAGAGTTTTTCTTGGAGTATTGGTCTGTAAAATATATTTTTTGTAAAAGTGCATCATCTGCTCATTAATATAACTACAGGACAAAGATTTGGTTGATTATCAGAACAATTTTCTCTGCTTTATGTTAATTTTATCATTTCCTTGATTATTTAAGAAAAATCTGTTTTCTCAATTTTGAAATGTCTAGGAGTTTTATAATCATGTTACCTCCAATAATTTCATTTTCAAATCTTTTGTCACTTTAAGTAGATTGCCGAGTATGGTTCCCAGGGGCTCATGATCCTGTCATAACCAGGCACTGCACCCTCCTGACAACTTTTGACATTTTGCTTTTAAAAAACTGAGCTTTAAAGGACAGCATTTGCACCTGAAATTGAGATTTCCTAGACGGCTGCTAGAAAACCACAAATAATTTTTTTGCCTCCTAACCTATTATCATTTCTCTCGGATTACATATCTCTACCCCCAAGCTATAACTTATAGGCATTTAACACCTTTGTAAATGGAAATAAAATGTTCACTTTTCTTGCCTTGCTTGGTCTCTCCAGAATTCAGACTTTCTCATGAGTTTTCTGCTTTCATGGTAATGAAATTATTTGCAGAAGTTCAATAAGAACATGTGCTCCTTGTTCCCAGCTCATATGGACATGCTGGTTATGTGACCGAAACCTAGACTGCAAGGACATACAGGTGTGTGACACTCACTGAATCAGCGACAACCAGACAAAAGGAAGTAAGGGTGACTCCATGGACCAGTGTTTTGGGGAAACTTGGTCTGGTACCTGGCTCACTGTGTTTCTCGCCTTACAGATAAGTAAAAAGGTCACTAATGGGCAGGCCCAGAAAACTTACAATATTTTGGGGACCACAGGAAGAAAATAATTTATTCACATGTATCGGTGATGAAGGTGAAATCTGATGATGAAAGTTTGATTTTGTATCATATCCTGAGAAGGCTTTTGAAAGTCCAATCCAAGACTCCTTATGAAATTCCTACCAAAACAAATTTAATACTTTTCCAGCTACCAATACTAATCCAGCTACCATGTATACATGGCCTTCCTATACCATGTATTTCCTGAATGAATGAATATATCCCTAACAATGCTGATAACAATTGTATTCTTTCATTGGTCAACATTTAACCAGTCAATACAAATTGCTTTCTTGGGTTTTGGAGAGACAAAGGAAAAGAAGAGAAACATCACAGAAATTATAGTGATAAATCTTTAAATAAATCTCTATGAAATAGCACTTCAATCCCTTAAAATTGTTTTTATACAGACCAAAAATAAAAATATTTCATGAGGAATTTTCCTCAGGGAAAACAAAACATTCTGAAATGTAAAGTTGTATCTAAGTCTACACAGATAACAGACAGAAAATTCTTATAAGAATTTATCAGGGTATGAAGAGGGTCAGTAAGTGAAAATATTCAAATGGTCAGTTATAAAAAGCATCAAAATTCAGTTGTCCTTAATCCATCATACAAATATTTCTTCAATAACATAAAGTTTAAATGAATGATATAATGAGTATATAAAGTGGTTGTTTAATAAACCTGCCCAAATGGATGTTATAATGATCCACATATTTATGTCAGCCTAAAATGAAATCTTAGAAAATTTAAATTTATGAGACCAACAAGCGAAAACAAAGATTTGCTTTATCATTCCAAATAAATTATTCAAATTAAAATGTTATTTGTTTAATCCCATATTCTCTTTTGGGTTAATATTCACATACATTTTAGCACCTTGGAAGCTTGTATCATAATCAGACAAAATATAATTCAGTGAAAGTGTCATGGTGAAAATCCATTAAAATAAAGCAAAACTACTACATTAAATAATATGGCTTGGATATTAAATGTAATTATTTTCATAAGCTTATCATTCGAAGGTTCTAGATGATCACACTATGAACATGTTATTTCTTTGTGATCTTCCGGGCATTTGAATTTCCTTCACCAGATATTCAAAACATTTTTGTTCATAGAAATCAGTGAGATTTAAATGTTGGGTTTGTTGGAAAATTGTATTGCACTATAGATTTAGTTTGAGAAAATTAACATTTTACCCACTACTGGTCATTCTTCCCTGCACTTTATCAAATGCTAAGCACTAACAGTGAATCCAGTAAAGCCATACAAGTGTGTGGATGGAGGAGGAACAGATTCTAGGGCCAACTACAAAATTGGGTACAGCCTGCAGCACCCTTCAGACAATGCATGCTGTGCATAGTCTATGCTTGAAAACTAACACTTTCCACAAAGGAGAATTCACAAGAGTGCTTTCATCAGTCCTAAACTGTCACTGAATCCAGCTACCATGAAGTTCAGACACGGCATCTTCCCAATAAAAATCGGCGGTCTAATTTGTTCTTGGTTAATACAGAGTTAGGCATAGAAACTAGCACAAAAAAAGAAAAGCAGTTTGTGAAGACAAAATTTTTAACATATTTCAAGTGACACGGTCTATCTATCTATCATCTATCTATAAAACTATGTGGTTTCATTATATAATATATACTGTATATTTACAGAATATATATTATATATGTATACATATATATTCTGTAATGTTTAAATCAGGTTAAGCATTATCTCTCCAATCACCTATCATTTCTTCATAATGAAAACACTCAAAATCTGTTCTTCCAGCTTTTTGAGATACCCAGCACATTACGGCTATCTATAAGTCACTCTACTGTGCAGTATCACACCAGAAGTTCTCATTTCTGTGTCACTGAAACCCAGTACCCACTGATTAACCTCTCCCGTCCTTCCTGCCCACTGCTCTTCCGAGCTCCTGGTAACCATCGCTCTGCTGTCAACTGCACTATGAGATCAACTGTTGTGTATTGCACATGTGAACCAGATCATACAGCCTTGGTTTTTTCTGTGCTTAGCTTACTTCACTCAACATTACGGGGTCTGTGTTCATCCATGTTGTTACAATAAAAGCCAAAACAGACTAGTAGGATTACCTCAAACTGAACAAAAAATTCTACACAGGAGAGGAAATAACCAATGGAGTGAGGAGATAACCCACACAATGGGAAAAGATATTTGCTAATTATAGTCTAATGAGGGATTAATTTGAAAGTTTTATAAGGAACTTAAGCCCCTCCATAGTAAGATAACAACCCTATCTAAAAATAGACAAAAGAACTGAAAAGGGATTTTTAAAAGAAGACAAATAAGTAGCTAATATGTATATGAAAAAGGTTCAATGTCACTAATCATTAAGGAAATTTTAAAAATCACAATGAGATATCTCATCACCCCAGTAAGCATGGCTGTTATAAAAAAGACACCAACTGTCGGTGAGGATGCAGAGAAAAGGACGCCTGTGCACATTGCTGGTGGGAGGGTGAATTGTTGCAATTTTTGTGGAAAGTATTAGGGCTTCTCATAAAATATAGTTAGGATGACCATAGGCTCCAACATTCCTACTTTTGGATATATATCTGCCTTGTAGGGATTGTACTGGGAGTGTTTTTAATTCAGACCTGTAATAAATTTTTCTCAATTACATGCTCTACTGCAAAACTGCAGCAAACATGTAGCTGACAACCATTGTTAATAACGCAGTACAAGTGATTATCCGATTAAAATCTAAGTCTAAAACTGGATAAATATGAGAAAAGGTTATAAACGTCACTGAGTATAAGAAATTTGTTTTTGAGTCATCACCGTGAACATTTGAGACAATAAAACAACTAATAAGTTTGCTTCCTCATAATATTTTAGAGAACAACCTTAAGTAATTTGATACTTTTAAAAGGTAATGGGGGGGACTGGGGATTTAGCTCAGCGGCAAAAGCGCCTGCCTGGTAAGCGCAAGGTCATGAGTTCAGTTCCCGGTACCGGAGAAAAACCATAAAAAAAAAAAAAAAAAAAAGGTAATGGGCTATATCTCATTGATGCTGGTACCACCTAAAAGACACAACCTACAATAGGTAAGATATTTGCTAAAGGCCATATGCTACCTCCTGCCTTTGCTATTATTATCTCCACCCAGTTTGTCTTGAGTGCACTGAAATGCAGGTGCCTCTGAGCGCTATTCTCTCTGTGACCCCAAAATCAGTTTCACCAGTGTTCCCCTAGAGAAAAAAATATTCACCTGAATTAATGAACAAACGATCTAAGGAAATTCTAAGAATCCTGTGCTTATAAAAAACAAACCTCCAGGTTTTATTTTAATTTGTGAAATATTTCTCATTTTACTAAGAATACCATCAAATATAAGAATATCAGGAAATATTAACTATAAATTTAAAAGAGAGAAAATGAATGTTATCTATACTCATCACCTACATAGGTATAATACTATTCCTATTTTAGCAATAAGATCTTAAGACACTTTCGAACTTCTCTTGAGGTCAAATAATTTTTACTTTGTCAATTTCTTATAAATCTTAAAAAGGATAAGTGATGTCTATGCTTGTTACCTGATTTATTTTTTTGTTTTTCTTTTATTTTAAAAATAAAAGGAGGAAAACATTAACAGACAGACAGCCTTTTACAAAATAGCAAAAGAACAGTACAAACAATACAGAGTTACAAACAAAGTGGTAGGAAATTAACAATGCTTGTTGTATTACATATTGATATCTTCACAGTGGTTTCTCATGAAAACAGATAGAGACATGCAATGTTGATCAATCAAGGACTCATTGATAGTTTCTTTCAGCAAAGAAATAGAAGACAGTAGAACAACTATGCTAACTATCCTGTATATGCATATATACAAAATTTCTCCTTCTTTGTTACCTGATTTGCTTGGTGCATATATTTTATGACTTTAAGAATCATCTCTGTGGTTCTGGAATGTAAGGAAGAAGACAAGAGGCTTTTCTCACTATCAGCCAGGTATTGAAAGGACACCAAGAAGTGAAACCAGGAAAGTACTAAACAAGACATTTAAAAAACAAAAGGGACATCCTGTCTTCTGGCTTCCTCTAAGGAATTTGTTGAATGAAGATCTTATGTTATTAAACTAAACACACCCAAACACATACCCTTTGATAAATTCTCCCAGAATTAAACTACCTTGGGTTCACAAATCTATTGGAAATGAAATAGCATTATCAACATATTGTGCATATTTCACCTCATTATATTCTGTTTGGAAATCCATAAGGTAAATGTTTTTCTAAGCTTAATTACTTCATCTCTAATAAATATGCTAATATTGCCTCTTTAATTTGAAAACTCTAAAGTTGACATCAGACTTTTATGGTGCCATGGTTCCACGTAAACTGTAATCATTCCTTCCCAAACAACATGCAAATGGTTTAATGGTTCTCTGATACTTACAAATATATTTGCTAACTATGTTTTACAAGTCACATGGCTTTGAAATTAAACTATGCTCTAAATGTATGAAAGAAAGAATGAAATCAACCTATGTTTTTAAATTTGTATAATCCCTCATTCAATAAAATCTTCACCAATATTTGACTCAACACTACATAGAATAGCTGAGCAACGTTTGTTACATAAAACATTTTATTTTTGCTTAAGCTGGCAGAATTTTGGAAAAGCCCTTCTTTGATACTGCCAAATTTATCTGGAAGAAAATCAACACACAATTTTAGAACTCACAAGATCTAAATAAGTCTACCACAAAATAGTCTCTTTTTGATTTTCAGGGATTTGTTTTGAGAACAGTTTATGCCACCCCTGTGGCCCTTTGTGTCTTCCTTCCCTTTTCATTTGTCTTCTGCCATCAGGAAAGAAAGTAACCAATAAAAGGCTCTGTCTGTTGCCAAATCTAATTTCTCTGGCAACATGGGTAGCTTATGGTCCAAATATTTAATTCTGTATTTAATATACAAGAGGCATTTAATAAAGCAAGAGTTACATTAAAAGAAAAAGAAATTTTAATACCAAGCAACACATTTTCTAGTTTAGATCAGGTGCAAATTCACTGTCAGAAAGAGAACAGCGAACACATTTGTTGTTGCTGCTGTTGTTACTGTTACCACTTACAAAACCAGAACAAAACTTTGCCTCCAAAAATTTTAACTAAATGACAAGTTCTGTTTAAGCTTCATGATACACAGTGTCAAGAGCCATTTTCCTATTCCAAGTAGTTCCAAATGTCAAGTTCTTGTGATGCATACCATGAGTCTACATTGAACAGAGTGGGGGACATATAATGCAAGCGGATTAGCGCAATCCATTACAAACGTAGCATTGTTGAGTCAAAGCAGGCAGTTGTGCTAGGCTGGGATAGTCAGAATGACTCTCGGGAAATTTGCTTCAAAGTTTGGAAGAATGTCCTCTCTAAAACTATGTTAATCACAGCATTATAATAGATATGGTTGAAATGAAATAGTAAAGGGATGGAGTCCATTTTTGGTTGATTACTGTTTTAATAGTGGATCTTTAATATGGTCAGGCCAAACATCAAAGTAAAATGAGCTCCTTAGTACTTAATTACTCATTAGCTCAGTTTCCCCAAAGACTTGGTGCTAAAAGGGATGATCTCATTGCTAGGAGTCTGTTTTGTTTGTTTGTTTGTTTGTTTGTTTGTTTGATCTGCCTTAAGTAGATTATTTTAGTAATATGGTCATATGCTTCATAAAAATATTTTGGTCAATGATGAATTCCATATTTAACAGTGGTCCCATAAGATTATAATGGAGCTAAAAAAAATCCTATTGTATAGTAATTTTAAATCTAACTATTTCTCTATAGTTAGATATGATCAGGTATTCAAATACAGATGACTATCGTTTTCCATAGAGTAATATCCTGTGCAGGTTTATGGCCTAGGAGCAATCGTCTATAGCATATTGTCTAGGTATATGAAATGCTCTATCATCCAGGGTTGTGGAAGAATACTCTTGCATTATTTGGACAACAAGATCAGCTACTACTAACACAGTTCTCATTACATATTCCATTACCCAACTACACATGACCATACTAAGATTCATGACATTTTGCTATATTGTACTAACATCAAAGTAACTGACATTTACTATAGACACAAAATACATTTAGTAGTAAGTTTTAGCTTACAGTGAAATTTGCTTCTCTTTTTAAGAGGGAAGAAAACATGACAACTGTCTAAAAAGTCCCACACAGAGAAAATAAGTCCCACACAAAAAAGTCCCACACAAAAAAATTATATACTTTTCATCCAACACTAAAACTAAACTCACGACAAACAGAAATGCACATATAGCTTGCTTTCCATGATGTCATCTTTTTCCTTGAAGTACTATCAAATTAAGACCAAATAACTCAAGCTTCAACATTTAAAGGCTTTATTAAAGATGAGGAATACTCAAACCATCCTGAGGCACACTTTCAATGGCCATGAACAGTTGACGCTATGTACACAATTTCCATAGTATAACCATCTGTTTATATGCTTCTCCAGCTAGACCATAAATTCACAGAGGACAGGATGCCTCTTATTTTTCTTCCTTCAAACATTTGCTGGACAACAATACACATTCAATCAATAATTGACAATTTAAAAAGCATTGTAGACTCTTTCTCTTTTTTCAGTGTCTTGACAGTCTCCCCATCTACACAAATTCAATTGTGCTCTCCATGTATTCCTTCTTTTTGGCTGTAGATTAAGGCTGAAAAATAATTTCACTTCCTTTCTTCATAAAAAATTAATATTGTCAGTTTATGACAAAACCTCAGTGGCACAAGTCTATATAAGATACCCCATTTTACACAAGAAATTGGATCTTTTCTCATTATTGTCTCCTTTTAATGTTTTCTTCCAGATTTAAGATTCCTTGAAACATAGATCTATTTTCATCATATTTGTATTTCTCTCTTCTCTCAGAATGCAGGCCATGGCCTTGGGGAGAGTATCACATGATAAATGGGTTTTTTAAAGACTATGACATGCTCTGCAGTTAATGAGAGACATTTGTGTATCACAGGAAGATGACCCAATTACATTGTATAATTCCTTGGGAGGTTGTTACCAAAGAATAGAGAGCTATTTGTCTATATTCAAAGGCACCTCTAATGAGAATTTTAACACAAAAATGAGGAAAAGACTGAATAACACCTTTCAACATCTTTATGTTCACAGACATATCTTTTCTTTGAACCTTACAAAAGACAGGTCACTGGCAAAAAGCTTAGTTCTTTATCATATTATGTTGATGCTTTCTTTTTTCCTGCTTTATACCCTCATAATT
Organism: Chinchilla lanigera; assembly: GCF_000276665.1. Lineage (NCBI taxonomy): Eukaryota > Metazoa > Chordata > Mammalia > Rodentia > Chinchillidae > Chinchilla > Chinchilla lanigera. The sequence continues at coordinate 17,442,911 of NW_004955425.1, read as the reverse complement.
AAAAATCTTTGGAGGCACTAAATATCAGTATCCCACTGAAATCCATTTCAGTTATTTGACTTTTTCTCTTACATTTTTGTTAAAAGATTATTATAAGTTTCTCCTTGCACACAATAGGCACTTCAGACCTAAAAGGAAAACTTGGAACACCACCGCACAAACCCTTATTCTAAATTCTTTGCAAACGGTGTACCTAAGCCCTTTAATTATAATAAAACTATGGTAATGAATGACTTATACTATTTTAGTAATCTGTTCTCACCACAATGCAGTTTTCAAAGTAATGTACAGTTGTTCAATAAAATTGAGTTGCTTCTGTTTTCAATTATGTTTTCTAAATGTATTTTCTACCTCTGAGGAATTCAATTTGAGCAACCCGGTGACAAGGTCCTCTACATGAAAAGAAGCTTCCCTGGTTGGAAGCACCTTACTTTCTAAGTTTTATACAATGTAGTTGTCAGTCAATGTAGGGGGCTAGGCACTAACTTAAAAAAAGGTTTTTCTGCCAAATAAAAGCTGTTACTAAATCTTAACATACTCTATCTGAAAAGAATAACGTGCTGAAGAGTTTTCCAATCTGTTTTCTTGAAAATAACTTCTAATAGTAATTCTACTGAAAATGTCTTCTCTCTTACAGATTCAAGGCATACATATGACTAGTAGGTCTGCAGGAATTTACCCAATAAACAAATTTATGTAAATCAAATAAATGAATATTCCTCTAAAATCTAGTTTTTACAATTACCTACTGACATTAATGATCTACATTCCCTGGAACAGAATTCCTTCTCCTTCTCCTCCTCCTCTTCCTCCTCCTTCTCCTCCTTCTCTTTCTTCTTCTGCTTGTGATTCTGGCTTTTGGCCAATACATAATGTTTGCATGTATAGTAATTTTTATCACAACATACTCAGAGTGTTGCAAATCCTATGGTGAATTCAGAATTTTAAAATGGTAAAGTCTTTAATGTACCTAAAATGAAAATTTAAAAAGCATGGCCAATACATAAAAATCACAGGTGAACACATGACATTCTATATATGTAATTTATAGATATATTCCTAAAGGTAAAATTAACTACTATGTCAAACTTATTTCTAAAATGCACTTACTTATATTATTTCACAATAGACAGTGATATCACTGTCTTTCACAATATTAATTACTTAACAGGTCATTATTATCCAGTGGCCAGATAAAAAGCACCAACATAGTACACATTCCTCTAGCAAATTTGTAATTGTTCGGAATACTGATAATTCAAACTATTACAATTAAAATAATCAAAAACAAATTGAGCTCAGGTCTGTAGGACAAAGACAACTTCCAGAACAAAAGTCAAGAAGACATCCAGTTTCAGGTTTGACATTTCAGAAAACTGCAAAATCAACATCTCCATCCTCACAAGGAAAAAGTAAGACAAATTTAGAATCAATGACTTATGAAAAATCCATCAGAGAAGGGAGATCTCAAGGCAAATGGTCACTGTGAAATCTGAGAGGACAAGAGAATTACTATAGATGCAGAGGATCAGCTTATCTGAGGCAGAAGCTGATTTAGCCAGTAACCTGTAGAGATGTTTAAACTTAATTTCGATTGTTGTATGTTGTGTGTAGATGAGCTTGAGAGTTCAAGCTCTTGGTGGCCCAGCCTTAGAGGGAAATAAACACTTCTGTGGGTTTTATTTCCAAACCCCAACTAGTTTTCACTGGGAATATCAGAGAAAAATTCCCTTCTGCTTCAAACAGAACAAAATGAGAAAGTAAGTATTTTGAAACATGTGAGAGCTTTCCCCAAAACCAAGGCTTGCTGCCTAAGAAAAGCCCCATTATCAAAACGTTATCCTGCCTGGGTAATTGATCAATCAGGCTCCTTCCTAGTTATGCAAAGGGAGGAAGGAAAAGTTAATGACAGCCTCTGAAGTCATAGCCCAGAGACTCAGACTACTTTAAAAAGCTGAGATTTAATCACACTTTTCCCTTCCCTAGCAGCACACCAGCACTCCACAAGACAATGGTATAATAACCATGGGTTACAAGTGAGAGATCAGCAAGGCACAGATGCTATTTAGGAAGGAATTCATAGAGAAACCCAATGACAATAGGGAAAGAAAGCTAAAATTAGAGAAAACAGAAATCTCTAATAAAATATTAAATAAACTGTTTCATAACCAGCTGTCTTGGTCAGTTTGTGATACCATGACCAAACACTATAGAACAGGTGGATTAAATAACATATATTTCTCACAGTTTTGAAGACTCTTGCTCTTTTTTATAAGACCATTAATCCTTATTTATGTCAGGAAGACTCATTTATGAATGTATTGAAACCTAATTACCTCCCAAGAACTTTTACAGCTGATCAAAAAATTCAGCAAACCAGCAAGAGAGAAATTCAGATATCAATGGCGTTCTTATATACCAATAATGAATCCACTGAGAAAGAAACCAGGAAAATAATTCCACTTTCTATAACTTCAAAAAAATTAAGTACCTAGGAAACAACCTGCCCAAGGAGGTGAAAGAGCTCTATAAGGATATTTCAAACTGTTTGTGTGAGATGGTCGTTAGCTTGAGAATGAACTTTTACCTAAGACTTCAAGATTAAACTTCCCAGTTCCCTAAAATGCTGTTCAGTAGGTTTTTGTTCTATGTAGCAAAGACTTCTTGTAAGTGTTCTGCCTGCTCATTTAAAGTTTGGTTATCCAATGTTTTCTCATTATCCAATTTGATAATTCTTTATTTGGTCACAAGCAGAACTCTTTGAGAAAGTTCTGGATCATGAATGGGAATGGGAAAATGGGGGAGGGGCAAGAAAATGTTTCATTACTTTCTTTCTAGCACAGCGCTATGCCCTGAAATCGTCTTCACAGTTGTAGAAAAGAACACATCTCAGGCTGGGGATACGGCTCAGTGGCACAAGCACCTGCCTGGCAAGCACAAAGCCCTGAGTTCGATTCCTGGTATCAAAAAAAGCACACACATCTTTCATAGATGAATTGATCTTTTTAAATTGCATCAAACTATCAACTATTTAAAGCTTTGTTAAGATTAGGCTTTCCTTCAGAAAAGTACTTCCATGATTCAATGGTTTCACTTGAAGAAATGCTTTTCTCCTGAATTTAACCCGAATGAAATATATACCATTTTACATCGCAGTTCCTTTCATTGTTCTGAGCGCTGACTCATATCCCTGATTTTGTTCTTTTCTATGTTGACACAGCCACTTTGCTCTGAACTGAGTACACATTAGCATATATTTACTATAAAAATATATTAGTTTCTTCTCTGAACCTTTCTTCTTCAACAATAATTTCCAATTTTCTCCTTCTTTGTCATAAGTTATACAAAACAGTCTGCCAACTTCTCTTTCACAAAAAGTGTAAATCTCTCTGTGTGAGCTATTCTATGGCTCACAATGTGGCAGGTCATAAGACACTGGAAGTGCCCTCTTATGGTGTGATTTTATACACTTATTAGACCTGCATTCAGGGCCAGGCTCAACACAAGCCAAGTAAAGCAGACAACCTCTCAGGAGAGAAAAGTTGCAACAAAACTACAATAATTTATGTCAAATGTGCTACAAAGTATGCAGATCCAACTAGGAGTTAAAGGGCCAGGAAGTTCTATATTTCTTCCTTAACATGACACAACAGATTATACTGCTATTGTTTGTTCAATTATCTGTTTGTCCCACCCATTTTCAAGCTCCATAAGAATGTAAGTTATGTATGTTTTTCATCATTTTCTCCCTAGCATCTAGCAAGCTTCCTCCTTATACTGCACTCATTAATTATGAAATTAAGTAGAATAAACAATCTACGAAAATTGCAAAGATTCCAGGAATATGCCATAGAATTGTAATCTATTTAATGAAATTCCTCTATCCATTTACCTCTAACAACACTCTCAAGCAATCTTTTTTTTTTTTTTTTTTTTTTTGGTTTTTCTCCGGTACCAGGAACCGAACTCACGACCTTGCGCTTGCCAGGCAGGCGCTTTTTGCCGCTGAGCTAAATCCCCAGCTCCTCTCAAGCAATCTTAGTTAAATATTTTCTACTCTATAAAGGTATCTAAAGCACAAAAGGGTCTCTGTGGCTGTTCCTGCTTTTTCTACCCTGACCGACTTAGGTTGCTCCTGGCTTGACTGCCCTCTTCTAGTTCTCCCCATACTTATTCACAAGCATTCACTAAGAAATAAATTATTTATAAAAACTTAACAGTTTTGAATATATGTGCTATTTAATTGGACTCAGAGCTCAATCCAATGGTGAGACACTTGTACAAGTCTTTTGCCCACTTAAAAACATGTTGTTGTTGTCTTTATTGTGTTGACTAATAAGAGGTTCTAATATACTCTATTTATAAGTTCATTCTCATATATATTACTTATAAGTAAAAACAACCCCTTCTGTGATTTTTTTTCTCTTGCTGTTTTAGACTAAATCAAGGAATTAAATGTAAATCAAATTCCATGAGCAATATGTATCTTTATGGCTAGTGATTTTCATGTTCTCTTAAAGAAATTATCTATTCAAAGTGCTTACACATATTTACATTATTTCATTTTCTATATATTGTGTTTTCTTTGGTACTGGGAATTGAACTCAGGACCTTGAGCTTACTAGGCAGGCGCTTGTGCCACTGAGCTGTATCTCAGCCCTATTTCATGTTGTATAATAGCCACTGTTTTAGATCTCATATTTAGCAATACACTCCATGTGAAAATGGTTTTGTGGGAGGGCTCTAGGTATCTGTTGTTAATATATGAACAGTCCTTCTTTAATCCACCCAAAATCTCTTTCTCCAGAGCATTTCATTTACATGTTTACCGTACATCAAGTGAACATTCATTCAGGTTACCTTACCTTAGGTTACCCATAGATGAGAGCCTAAACAAATGGCATGCATAGTTTATTTTAGATAATTATTCCAGGAAACTAAAAGTCTAACAAGAATGGATTGTGTAAGGGAGTAAGGTCAATACAAAGATACTTTGCTAGCTGTCTAACATTGTGAGTGAGGTGTCAGTCCCGCTAAAGGAAAGATCAGAACATACCTCTGCATCATCCTTAAGTGACATGAAAGAGAATATCTACCCATGGGTTATCCACTGGTGCCCATTTCCTAATTGATAACTTCCCTGAGGGTGTTAAGTCCCTTGCAATTTCAGATGTGCACACTTAGGCTGGCTAAGTGGCGTACCGCCAGTGTCTTCTACACTTGCAGAGAAATCTTGAGGTGGAAAGCAGCAGATCCATGGTACAGATGAAGTATTTAGGTCCAACCTTTATTCAGTGAGTCACTGAAGCTCCTGGGATAAAAAAAAAAATAGACCAAGAAGAGATGAAACAAGACATAGAAAATGCTTGAAAAATCTCACTCATACATCAATAAGATCTGCTCACACCCAGTTCATCACAGAGGCTTCAAGTGGTCATCCACAATCCATAAAAATTCTCAAAACAAAAGTCTGCAATTATTAAACATTTTGAAGCTGAAATTTATCTCCCTTCTTTATTAAGCATTCTGAGTTTCTTTCAGCCACAGTCTCACTTTTGCAGTGTCAGATGGTTTTTACAAAAACTGATCAAAGTCTCTTTGGACCAAAAATAAAAGAATTAGCATAACTCTAGAACAAGACAAGGAATGCGCACTGCTCTCTGCACATAAAAAAGAAACTATTTTATTGTCTCTACAGCTGGGCACTGAGAAAAATGTATTCACAATACCCACACCTATGGTGTTGGTCTATTTCAAAGAAGATGCCACTAAATTAGTTTAGTGGTACAGTAGATTGATACTCAGTGGCCATCCCCATAATTAGATAGTCTCCAGTGAATAGAACTGGTTGATTCAAGGGAAGATGTCTCAAGTAGTTGGACCAGGCAGTTTCTTTTTAAGGGACTGTTGTGTTTAGACCAGAATGAAACAGAAACTGACAGTCAGGAGATTAATCCTGTTCATGGCAGCTACTCAGACAGAACATCAGTAAACTCTTGTTAAGGTCCGAAGGTGACCTTTGCTGCTTTCCTATTCTGCTCCTTAGCTGTTAAATTCTTCCTACAATTTTCACTGATGATTCAGAATCCTTATAATAAATTTCATTTTTTCTTTAACAAAAATAATAGAGTTGAATTTTCTTTTTTATAATGACTTAATCTAATGAATAATAGTAACAATTTTCAAAAGCCAAACATAGTGGTCCAAATTATGAAGATCTTCCATTTTTTTCTTTCTAATGTCCTTATTTTCCATGCCATTTTCTTTCTTCATTCTCTATTTATGGCTGAAGTGACAGCATTTACCTACATAAAGTACACTATGGGTTGATAGATATTTTTGAGACAAGGAGTCCATTGTTCTTCCAAAAATTGAAGTACTTTGATTCTTATTTAGTAAATGCCTGGCAGTTACACTAGATGTACACAAGGTATACAAGATGTACATTAGGTGATTTTATTTTCTCCAATAAACAGAAGGAGAAATCATTTAAAAGTGCATGTTAAGAAAGGAACAGAAATAAATAGAAAAATTGTCATGGGAAATAGTTGTATTTACCAAATTATGTTTTCAGTACTATTAATTCTACTGGATGTTATTTAATACATCAAGAAAACTTCCTGAATAATTGACCTGGAGAAATATTGACTCAAAGTTGATAACTCAAACAAGCAGATACACTATAGAAAAATTACCAAATTTACATGGCCAGAAAGCAATCTGGAAGGATTTAGGTTCTGATATAAATACTGTGCAGAACATTCCCACTGGCAGATGAGCAATTACTGTATTTCAGAGTTTGTATGCTCATCACCTTTGAGGAATTAAGTTCTATAACACTGTAATGTGTAATAAATGTAGGATAAATGCATGAGGGTGTGATGGAAACTAATGTCATCATACTGACACAAAGATGACGAGTTTGGAGGTTTAAAAATATCTTTTAATGAAAGCTGTTGAATGATTGCAGTGCACAGTTTTACCATACAAACTATTTTATAAGTGTTAACTTCATTAAATCTAATAAAAGCCCTGATAACGTAGATACTATACTGATCTTTTTCATTTTTTGGCCAAAAAAAAAGATGCTTAGAAAGTTCAGCTGTCCAAAGATTTTTTAAAAACCCACGGGTGGGAAGCAAGATTGAAAACCCAATTGTGTCTGCTTTTTGACCCTGTATGCAGAAGCTGCATGCTGGTATTTATGCATTGTCTCAAATTTTCTGCTATTTAATAAAAAGTCTTATATGTGTGAAGCATGAAAAAGCCCAGTTTTTCTAACCTTTTGGAATTGAGCCCAGAAACAAGACCAAAGTTTACACTGTATTTGTCCCTCACCTTATCAAAAGCACAGTGAAATACCTACACATGGGTCAGCTCTGTAGCAGCTCTGAAGACCTGCATACCTTCAGTATCTTCATATGTAAAATGGAGATGAAGAAACATTTTATAAAGTCCATCTGGGTGAAAAAAAAAAATAAAGTCCATCTGGATGATTAAAATTATATTTATAAAGGGAAAACCATGATAACTAAAATGTAGACTCTAGACCCAACCTATTAGGATTTGAATTCCGGATCCAATATCTTCTAGCTAAAGAATCTTGTGTAAGTTAATCTATATATGCTTTCTCCTCTAATCTATAAATATGATTGGTAATTGTATCTCATGCATAGGATTGTCAATAGAATCAAATGAGTTAATATACATAGCCCACTTAAAACCATGTGTCATTCATAGAGACCTCTATGCACAGTTAAGTCCTATTAGATAATCTGCAAATTATCTAATAATTTATCCCACTATGGGTGTTGGTCTCGTGATATGTGGCAAAGCATCATGTTTTAAAGAACATTCATCGAATTACTGTCTCTCTCTTACTAGCTACAGGAACTTGTCAACTTAATTTTTCTAAGTCTTATTTATCTGTAAATTGCAAACAAAAAACTACCTCATCTTGTTTTCAAGAGGACTAATTTATTCATTATATGTAAAACCCTGGCACTAGAAGATTTTCAATGAAAATTAGTAATTTCCTTCTTTCCATTCTTCCTTCTTTTCTTTCCTCCTTCTTGCCTTTCTGTATTCCTTCTTCAAAGTGGTTTTAAATACAGAATAAATTTACACTTTCTAAACTATGTGGAGAAACTGTCAAAGATAAGATCACCAACTACAGTATTTTGAAAAGGGCTTTATATATTAATAAAGCTTAGATTATGTACGAGAAAATATAGCATCCCCAAATATTTGTCTTTCTTGAAAGCATATATTTTGAACTAGTATTCACCAAGAAATTTTGCTACTTGCCTTAATAAGAGGCTTGCAAGTGACAGATGAGGACCTTTAGAGAGCTAGGTAAATATTCTCAAATGGGAGAATATTTCAGAGGTGGCAAATTGCTGGAATTTGGCTTTCTTGATCAAAGAGTAGATTCTCTTACAATCCTCTGATTTAATGTAAGTCTAATGAGGCAGAGAATCTTGAGTCAAATGATCTCTTACTAATGCTAAAGCCCTAGGGCTCTGTGAAGTTCCTGATAGCTTCATATCCAATCCTCCGTGCATTGTGGAAAAATTGTCATTATGAATTGTATTGATGCTGTGATTAAATGCAATCTTGTTTTATGTCCTTTGAGAGACTTAAAACATTATATCCTGAAGACATAAAGATATTCTAACCAATCAACACTAATAACATCATACATGTCTATTGAATTTTACAGCTCACAAAGGAATTTTATATACATTATCACACACTGTCTCCGTGAAGTAGTACAATTTATTATTATCTTTTACAGATTTAGAAAACAAGAATCAGGTGAAAAGGCATGCCCAGCCTGTCACAGCTTATAAATAAAAACACAACTAGAACACTAACTGTAACCTTAAAATTAAGGCTTCTATTTCTAGGAAAGTCTTCTCCCCAGCAAGGTAGAGGGCCATAGTCTTTTTTTAAAGTTATCTTTAAAAACCTATTCAAACATAAAAGGGTAAATTGGTAACATTTTATAAGTAATCATTTACAAAAATGAGTTCCACATCAGGCTTTCTTCTTCAAATATGATACCTGTGAGCTCTGCTCTGACCTTATTGTCAAATTTTCCTTCAGGAGCCCTGAAATTCCAGAAACAGAAGTCATCCTCTGAGCCTCCTCCCATGAGCACAAACTTGGTGCACAAAGATAACACAAAATTTTCCTGTTTCTTCTCCCAAAATAAACGTGTGGCAGAAGTACAGATAACTCCTAACAGTCCCACATGAGTTTGTTCTGTTTTATTTTAATTTCCTTCTTACTTCTCACCAAGGTCTATAATCTTCATGAAATTCTATGAAACTTTCTAATATTTACTCTTTGGACAATCAGGAGATGGTTCATATTCCCAAGTGATTAGCTAATAATTGATGACATGTAAGGAAAGTTAGAGTTACAAGTGAGTAAGCAAAATCAGAAAAAATATACTGGGCATCATACTTTCCTTGAGAAAAATAATGTAGCAATAGATTTTAAAATGAACTTTCAGCCTAAATAATACGTGAGTGTCTGTGTGGCTGTATATTTACATCAAAGAAAAAAATCATAATTTAAAGTTGAAAAGTGAAACAAGTTTAAGGTACGAAGAAAACTCCTCACCCCTGGCAAATAAAAATGTTTGTATTCACAATATTATTTGTCCATTGACTGTTCCTACAGTCCCGATTCCTTTGACTGTTCTTTGCCTTTAAAAACAGGACATGGTAGTGGCAACAGCTGTATTAGTGAGAGAAAACCAGGGAGAGCCGGTCTTGCTTATTTTTACACACCAGGTCCCTTTCCTCGCACGCACATGGTCAGAACTACCATCTGTGCTGGGGAGAGATAGCGGGCGAGAGTGAAGAGGAGCCACGGAGCGGAAAGGCAATGAGTCCGAAGTGGGTGCTCCATCACTGAGCCGTCAGAGTTTCAATGCTGAAAATGTCACTCGAGTAAATAATCCAAGTCTCTTTTTTCTGGAACGTGCGCCTTTGCTTGGTGGGAGCCTGGTCGCCACTGTTACTTGGGGGTGTGGGCCGGGGGTGCCCGGCCGTGCATCAAGGGCATCGCACCTCAGTCTGAATGCAGTTTTGCACAATATCAACTGCCAATTCACAGTACAGGTGGATCCCTCCTTTTGATAATCCGATTCACCGGAAAGTCTCTGTCACTTTTCCATTCTCTAGTCAGCATTTGTCAATTTTAGTGGTTTTATCTGTAGTCAAATGGCCCTGGCAGATAAAGAATCCCCAAGACATATTAAGAGTAAGAAATTTAAAGCGGCGGGGAATGCAGTACTAGTTTAGAATTATAAAATTTGTTTAAAATGATTTATATCTTCACATGTTTATATGTTTTATATATTTATATGCTTATATATTTATCTTTCATATTAATTTTGATATAAAATAATTTGAAGAAGTGTAAAACACTCAGTACATCTCAGCAACCTTTTAATTGATGATATATGAAAGAGATAAAATAACATGATCAGTGTGCTGGGGATTTAGCTCAGTGGCACAGAGCCTGCCTGGCAAGCGCCAGTTTGTGAGTTCGACTCCCGGTACCAGAAGAAAAACAAACAAACAAACAAAAAAATAGCATGATCAAATAATTTTAGAGGAAAAAAATTTCTTTCTTTGGTACCGGAAATTGAACTCAAGACCTTGTGCTTACCAGGCAGGTGCTGTGCCACTGAGCTAAATCTCCAGCCCCAAATATTGTATTAATGTATAAATTCCTGGATAGAGGAAACTGATAAATCATTTAATTTTACCTCTTTTTTTTCTCACCCTTCAATTTATAGATTTCAGTTTGTGGCCCAGAGACTGTTCCTGATTTACTAATTAATGGTAGATACCCAAATGTCTGAAACTTGTCTCTATATTTTCTTTATACCAAATAGCACTTACTAAACAAAAGTTTAATGTAAGTTTCTATAGCAATCATGAAACCAAACTAAATCAATCAGAATTTTTCAATAAAATAAATGTTTGTGGTATCTTGGTTACTTTTCTCATTGTGGAGACAAAATACCCAACCCCAAAGTTAAGGGAGGAAAGGTATATTCGGGTCACAGTTGGTAGAAGTTTCAGGCCATAATCAGCTGGCTCCAAGGCAGGGTGGCATGGCAGAGAATACATCACAGCACCCACAGGGCAGTAAAAGCAACAAGGGAAGAAGGGGACACAAGTCTCACTGTGTCCCTTATGCTGTACGCAGGCTACCCACTCTAGGGCAGGTGTAGCACTTACACCCTCAATCATAGGCTGAATTTTGTCAAACAAATCAGTGGACTGATTTAGTAATCACACACCCTTAATCCCAGCATCACACACTCTAGATGCAGCCACCTCTAAGAGACCTGAATGAGGCTTTAGGGGGACATCTAGACACAAACTGTAACATGTGGCTTACCTATAAATAGGAAAACCTGGATGCTAAAGATCTAGATGTCCTCCCCAATATTTTCTCATTGACACCAACAAAACATTATATTTTTGGTCAACTACAAGTTAGAAAAAGTTGCTTTCATTTTTATGAAAACTGAACTTTCATCTATAACTAGGAAAATTCAATTCAGGATGACAAATTCTAATAGTATTTTATCATGTTTTTTTCAAAGTACATACAGCAAATACATTTCTTATAAAACCTCATACACTTCTGCATGCATGTAAATTTGTCATTTGGGCTATTCAGAAACTAGTAGGCTCAGATACCCATGCAAATATAGGGAATATAACTCTGGCTCTTGATCAAAACCATATTCTCAATGTGCTCATGAAATAGCAAAATATGAAAAGAAACAATCTTCCCAGGCACTGTGCTGGATATTACCTTATTTTCAATTCCATATGTCAAATAGAATCCTGGAAAGATCAGATATAATACTGAAAAGTACATTACTAGAGGGGAAAAAAACAAGATGTCTATTAGGCTGATAATAAAAGCAGCTAAATAAGTGCCTCTTTTCCTTCTTTAATTTTCTAGTAAAGCTTTTCCTGTAGGTAAAGGTGCATATTACAACTAAAAGAATTGAATATCTGTGTATCTGTTTTTTAGTTTGTGGCTACCAAGCCAATTTAAAAATGAAATGTCCAACTATGTTTCATTTTATTACGTCCAGTGGAAAGGGGGAAAACAATAAAAAAAAAAAAGATATGTCTTGCTTTACAAGAACTACTAAAGTAGCATCATCGCAATCTCAAAATGTTTTTGTTCAAAGGAAAATCTGTGCTCAATCTTGTGTGCCATATCAAAATATTTCTTAAAGAAAAAAGTAAATACCAGAGAAATAAACATTTTACTTTCCCCATGATATTTTGCTTAATGTGTTATATTCCATTGTTTAAAAAATAAATGATTTATCAGTGAACAATGAATTAGAGTCTAGGCAAGTGCAAGTAAAGTTTAAATGTGATATTCATTCTCAAGCTTCCTGCTAAGTTAGGAATTTCTAAAATTGCCCAATTTTGGGACTTGTATAGGCCATGCCTCACTCAGTCTCATAAAACATTTTCGAAATGGATAGGGTTTAGATGGATGTGTTCAATTGTAACACAAGTGGCTTCAACTAATAGGTAAGTAAATAGTTTTAGTTCTTGAAAATACTAGTACCTATCGATTGTGAGTCAGGGGATTGCTTGATCAATCTTCCATTCTCGCATCAGGTAACCTGAGCAATTTCACTGAAGATAACAATATGTAACATAACAAGCACTGTTAATTCCTATCACCTTGTTTTGAAATCCTGCATCATTTTTATTGTTTTTGTGTAGTTTTGTTTTTTTGTTTGCTGTTGTTATTTTGTTATTGTCTTCTTCCCTTTAAAATAAAAAAAAAAGAAAGATTGAAACTTGTCTGGAAGTAATTCCACTTCCATGAGTCATTTTACAATTCCAGATGATACCAGATATTTGAGTCTGGTGCCCCTGGCCAGGGCTTTAGAAAGCGCTCATTCAAAATTTGGCCACAACCAATCCTCTTGGCTCTGCTTCAAGGTAAGAATGGCTCTGAGAACTGCTAAGGTCATAGTTTACTTAAGCCAGAGCCCGGTGGGGTGAAAGTGCTGTTGGTAACCAACCCTTTTCTCATCCTGCCCCGTGCATGTGCACAACTGTCCTGGCACATTCTGTTCACCACTCATTTTTGCCTCGTCTGTGTCAGACCCTGGCCAGAGCGGGAAGTTTTGACCAGAACTGGAGGACGGAGTTTGGCTGTGCTACTCAAAGATCTCACAACAGAGCCAGTATTTGCCAACCAGGGTCAAGGACTAGAAAGACAGTGGTCAGAGGTGTCAGAGAGAGGTAGAGGGGAGTAGCGAGGTGGGGGCTGTGTATGCTCTGTGTCAGTAAGTGATTGCTATTAAAAAGAGGGTAAGATTAATAAAAGGCTAAAAAAAAAAAAAAAGAGGCAGAAAGGCTGCCCAGATTCCCTTTCTCCTCATAAAAACCCTGTTGTTCAAACTATGTGCTATAACTTTTCTTCTTACAGACACAGGGACATACTGTAATCATTAATAATTATAATTGATATTATTTTAGAAATCATGACCTATAGGAACATGAGTTAGAAGACAGACAACACTACTAGTAATTGTTTCCTTGCCCAATATTCCCCAATACATGTAGAACTGGCTCGCAAATCCTTAACAGATCATGCCAGGAAGCCCCTGAGATTACACTAGTAAGTGCAAGAAAGCTTACCATTTCCAACATGAATGAGATACATGGATTAGGATTCTATAAAGCTCCCGATTCACAACAAAAGTACTAGCAAAAAGTAGATAAATTTCACTTCATTAACATTAAAAAAGCCTTGCGATTCAAAGGACACCATAGAAAAAGTGAAAAAATAAATAAGTCAAGTAATATTTGCCAATCATATATCTGAAAAAAAATTTAAATTACTGTAAGATGAACTATTAAAAATCAACAATAAGGCAGGCATTGTAGCACTTTCTATAATGCCAGCACTTGCAGGGCTGAAGTAGGAGGACCAGGAGTTCTAAGCCAGGACACAGTGAGTTCAAGCCCAGCCTAAAAACTCAACCATATAAAGTCAATCCATTTTTCAACTGAGCAAATGGTTTATCTAAATATATTTTTGCACACAGTACATATGTATAGTTAATAAGCACTTAAAAAATATCCAACATTATCTGCTATGATTATATCCCTCCAAAATTTATGCTAAAATTTAAACTCTAAAGAAGTGAAACTCTTGGGAAATGAATAGTTTACAATGGCTCTGCTCTCACAAATGAGATTAGTACCCTTATAAAAGAGATGAGGGGGTCTTTCTTGCCTTCCACTCAATGAAAACATAGTAATAAGGTGTCCTCAATGTCTCAGGAGCAGTATGCAAGCCCCCACCACATACCAAATCTACCCGGGCCCTAATCATGGGCTTCCTAATCTCCAGATCTTTGAGAAGTAAATTTCTATTGTTTATAATTACCAGTGTTACAAAAACATGAACGTAAATATCATCTACCAGGTGAATGCAAATCAAATCCACAGTGAGACAACACTTCATACTTAGCTGGAAGGCTATAATAAAAAAGGATAATAAAATTTTGGGTAAAAATGTAGAGAAACTTGGATATTTACACATAGAGATTGGGAATGTAAAATGATGCAGTCATGTTAGAAAATAGTCTCTGCTTTCCTGTAAGGGTTGAACATAGAATTAACAAATGATCCAACAATTATACTTATAGTCTAAGTACAATTATAGCCAAGAAAAATGAAAAGCTGATTCCGCACAAGTAAAATGCACATGAGTGTTCAGGGTAGGGTCACTTATAGCAGCCAAAAAATGAAAATACCCAAAGGCCCAAAACTAATGAATGGATAAGTAAAATATATCATACTATGAAATATCATTTAGCGGTAAAAAAAAATGAAGTACACTTAAGTATATATAAATGATAGGCATTGCAGCAAGATGAACCTTGAAAATATCATGCTAAGCAAAGGAAACCTAATCACAAAGGAAAGAATATGTAGGGCCCCATCTTTATGACGTGTCCAGAATAGATAGAGTCACAGTACATTAGTGGTTGCCTGGAGACAGAGGGACAGAGAAATGGGGGAGAGGGATGAGTGCTAACGGATGTGGTATTTTTCCTTGAGCTGCAGAAAATATGCTAAAGTTGATTGCAGTGCTGGTTATACCAACCCAAGCATACGCTACAAGCCACAGAACTGCGCATTTTAAGTGAGTGAATTCTGTGGTATGTAAGTTAAATCTCCATAAACCTTTTACCAAAAATAAAAATTAACTGATTCTCAGAAGCTTCTTTTCCACACTTTACCTAGACTTCTGCAATAAAATTAGTAATGGTTAGGAAGGACAATGATTATCTAGGCAAGGACTCTGTATAGACAAACACTTGTTGAAATATTCAGAAGTCAACAGAGTCATATATACATATATATATATATGTATGTGAATATATTCAAATTTATATATACAAATATATTTGTTATAGCAAATAGCCTGAGCCACTATTCAACAGGTTAAATATTCTCTCTCATTCTAGTCAATCACAGCCAGTTTTCCAACAGTCTCCCTAAGGGTTTTATGAGCAGGACCAATTAGGCGGCATTGCTTTATTGGATTGTTAAGGCTGCCAACAGTGTGGTGAATTACACAGCCCTCACATCAGTTCATGAGTGACAGTCAGCGGAAAGACAATAACAGTAACAAAAGCACCCAATGTACAAATCACAGAGTCTAGCTATTGTACAGTAACTGGGAAATCATTATGGGAAAGGATAAGCATATGCTAATTTCTGGATATGTTGCATGTCGAAGTGAATTAGAAATGCAGTAGGAATTCAGGAAGAGTTTGCCCTCATTTTCTTCCTCCCAATGCACCCCAAAAGGTCATTTGAGGACTTTATAGGCTCTCACAGTTCTGTATGGAGATTATCCTAGCAGAATGCCAAACACAAGTTCATGTATACTTTTCATGCTCTACTAGCCCAGATTCAGGTCAAGAAATAGATATTGATTGACACAGAGATAAGTATGGCCACATCTCTTTGCAGATCTGTGAAGACAGCTTGAAAGTTCTTGCAATAATTTTCTTAATTTATGTTTAACTATGTGTATTAGTGTAGCTCCTCTGAGAAGTTTGTTTTGCCCGTGAGACAGGATTAAATGTGTGGGGAATTTATTCGAGGATATTGCAAAAGAAAATGGCAGGGGCAGGGGACAAACACAAAGAGAGCTTGGGAGTCATCAGACGATGCTGTATCTCTCACTGTGAAGGGGAGAGGAAAGGAAAGTTGAGTAGAAACTTTCTAGAGTGCTTTGCAGTCTAAGGAAGCTGTGACAAGAGTTTTAGGAGTTCTTGGAGTCAAAATAGATCCTCATTCTTATGTTTATAGCAGAACAATTTGTAATAGCTAGATCCCAGAAAAAGCATATATGTCCACCAATGAATGAGTGAAGGAGAATGCAGGTGGTACACACAATGGAATATTTACACTGCCATGAAGAAAGATAAACTTGAAGCATTCGTAGGGAAATGGGATGCAACTTGAGAACACAGTGTTAAGTGAAATAAGTCAGACACACAAGCTCCAATATCACATGACTTCTCTTAAATGAGAAACATAGCGCATAGTACCTACTATTGCATAGTATAGTAGAAAATATATATAATACAGACAGTGTATTATATGCACACAAATAAAGAGCAATATAAAAAAATAAATAGGAAGTAAGGGGAAGTTCAAATAGTTCTCCAAATTACATATTCCATTCCTTCAAAATATTTTATATACATGCTAATTTGTTTCCTTTATACTCCTAGCTTATCTTAAGTGAAAAGCAAGTTTTACATTATCTGTTTCTTCTTTGTAATAATCTTTTTAGTTTTTGTCCTGTACTCTGAGTAACTGGTTTGAAGATAAAAACATACAGTGTATTAACTATTTTTATTCTCTTACTATTTTGTTATGAACTTTTGTTTTATTTTTTCATAAAATGAAAAAGAATACACATGCCAAATCTTGACTTGTTCAGCCATTGGCTGGGAAGCCTAGCTTCAGCGAAAATACAGGAATGGCTTTCATACTACAGCATTCTGGGGCTTCATTCATTTACACTCCCTATAGTTGAAAGTCTACAGAATATAATCTCACCACTACAAGGCTATGATTCACATGCACCATCTAATCTCAGGAATTCTTCCACTGTGAAAATGTCTAACCCACGGAATATTTTCAAATCCAAAGAAAATGTTATTAATTCTGTGGAAATAATAAAAAGTGGACATAATGCTTGATTTGTATATATTTGATAAGCATAGGCTAATTTTGATTTTGCTATTTTATTAGCTCTGGTAAATTGCAGAAACAGCCCTAATCTCTCTCATACTTTGTATCCACATCTTTGACAATGTGATTTTGTCAGTCTTTGTATCAATATCACTTTTTCACTCCATAAATGTGAAGAAGCTCTTCACATTACTTTCAATAATAAATGTGACAGAAGGGGAGATATCCTTCTTTTAAGCCTAAACCTCCAGAGAACTTGTGGACTTCTGCGTTCCTTCTCCCTTGCCCACCTTTACTGTTAAAAACATGACCCACCAAATTTCTTAGATGATAACATGTATGGGACTGTCAAACTGGCACAGGTGTCTCACCTGAGAGCCCATGCATGTGATGATAGAGGGACCAGTAAAGCCACCTAGCAAACTACCAGATGACCACAGATGCATGACAGTGCCCTGCCAAGCCAAGCTCAGATCTGCTGAGACACCCGGTTTACCAGTTGACTGGTGATCAAAAATAAATTATTGTTGATTTGGGTGTTGTGGAACATATCTGTAATCTCAGCACTCAGGAAGCTGAGGTAGGAGGATCACAGAGAGTGTAAGGCCAACCTGGGCTACACAGTGAGTTCAAGGGCAGCCTGAACTGCATATAAAACCCTGCCTCAAAAAGATAAAAACAAAGCAAAAATAAAGTATTGCTTTGAATTTTACGTAATTAATGATTTGTTACTTATCAAACACTTGAAAATCTTTAAGTTTAAGCCCTTGATCTAGTACAGTACTTAATGAATTTAACAGCATGCAACTAAACACATACACACACACACACACACACACACACACACACACACTCTCACAGAATATCACTGGGTGGAGTGAATGGGGCTTCTAACTGTATTCCACACCTTGAAGATAAGTCCTGGTCATTGGTAGCTATCATTTTAGCAACAGGAAATATTTTCCCTCTACAACTGCCCCCATTTGGACTATTGTATGATGTGATGACTGGGAAAAGTGTTTGGAGCCCTATCTCAACAATGACATGCGTGGATATACAGGAAAATGATTCCCCAGACTTATCAGAAGCTGGGAGGAAGTACCTTCACTCTATGGTAAAGCAGTGGAAAACTAACCTTTCTCATCTGCCTGTGTTCAGTCTCAGTAACTGTTCTGGAAATACAAAGGGATATTAAAGTAATTCCAATCTGGGGCAATATTTAAATTCAAATGAACAAGACAACCATTACTGAGGTATTAAAATCTCCATTTTCATCTGAAAACATTGCCATATTTAAATATCTGATCTTAGTACAGTACTTGCAATTCTAATTTTCTACTAGGTCTTCTGTTTTCTTATCTCTACCCACAATGGAATTTGTATTAAACGAATTGGATATTTTAAATTAAACAAGGCATATTCTGTATCTAGGCTGCCAAATGAGGTAATTAGGTGGCTGCTTTTAGATCTTCATTTAATTTCTGGACAGCAATTTACGTGTTAGGAGATCTGCAAACCACATTATCCATTCTGGTCCTCAAGTTTGAAATAGCTGAGGAGTAAGAGGCCACGCAGTCTTTACAGCAGCACTCTCTCCCATTCCTATTGACATTTACACACGGCCATTGGATTCCATGCCCACAAAACTCCAGCATGAACCCACCCCAGCATATATTATCACGTTTATATCTGAAAGGGATGCATTTTGAGCACTACTTTTTGAAACAGTATAGAGACAGGAGAACTGAACAATGGGGAACTGGAAACACTGAAACTGCTGCCGCCCGCTCTTCGTCTTGGCCTTTTTCTTGAACTTTGCACACACCTACTAACAGAATAATTACCCTGAGGTACAGCCCCTCTCACAAATGACTTCTCACAATCAAAGCCCAAGTTTCTGACAAATGCTAAGATCTGCTTCTGATTCTTTTACCAACCTTAACCCCTGATGAAGTCACACGTGCAGCTGATGCACTCTTCTGCCAGTTGATTTCTGAGCTTTGCTTACTGCCTCTGTGTTAATTTACTTTCAATCACCATGACAAAATACCTGAAGTAATAAACTTTAAAGAGAAAAGGGGTTTTTTGGAGGTTTCAGTCTATGATAGATTGGTTATTTTGCCTTTGGCCTATGTGGATGCAGCAAATCATGGTGGGAGAACACAGCAGGGCAAAACTACTCACATGGTGGCCAGGCAAGACAAAGGAGGGAGAAAAAGAGGCCAAGATCTCACGGTCCTGTTTGGAGGAATATCCTTAAAGATCTAGGTCCTGCCTCAAAGGTTCTAACCTGGAAACCAACTAGCACCACCCAAGGACCAAGCCTTTACACACTGACTTTTGCAAAGCATTCACCATTCAAACATTCGTCCTATAGCGATCCCACTGCCCAGTGAGAACGCCTCTTCAACTACTTCTGTCTGTAAGAATGTGACGACGCACTTTCCATAAGCCACTATCTGTAAGTGCATGATGTACTTCAGCTTAAATAATGATCAGTCATTTGCAAATTTGTCTATTTCATCTATTACACAATAAACTCATTATGGTTAGGAGACATCTAGCTTATTTTTTGTGGACTCACTAACATCTAGATTTGTGCTGTAAATTATATTGTTATAATGCTAATCATAATAAAATTATAACTTTATATGTGAATATGCTTGTCATATTGTGGACGGATGTGTGTGTATGTGTATTCTATTTTACCATCTTAGGATTCAAAGCAAGGTCATGTTTCTTCCAATATTTAATCAATATAAATATAGTCCTCCAATACAATATCAAAACTTTCTCCCGTCCTTTTCTAATTTTCCCCTACGTACCCAGAATGGCAATATTTCCTCCCAGTAATTCAGTACAGGGGGCTGGCCCATAAACACCCTATAGCAGGAAGACTGAAAACCTCTCCAAAGCCTTGGAAATCTCCATTTGCTGCTGCAATTGCTGCCTTTCATTGCTGTAAATGAGAAGAAAAGAAAGTCACTTCTTGCAGTTCAATTCTCTCGCTCTCCTTATATCCATATAAAGGGACTTTGAGAAGTTAGAGCTTTATTATGGTTAAAAAAAAAATCTAAAACACATATACATTAGTATATTTCACATTTTCCTCCAAAGAACGCGTTAAACACTGGGAGTTTCAAGCTTCAACCTCTCTCTTTGCCCGACATTAAAAGTAAATATTCCTCTAACTCAGCCCAGACCTGGATCTTGACCATAGATATTGACCCCTGAGATTAATATCCTGCCCTCCTTACAGTAAGCTTCCTTTCAGGAAGCTTATCCCAAGGTCTCTTTTCATGCTTCAAGGCCTTAATGAAGTCCATAGCAGTGTTCCAGAAATGCCATCAACTTTAAAAGTGAAAGGCTAAGAAAACTTCAGTTCAAAATGAGGATTTTATCATATACCTGTTATATCTTAATAAAATTATTTTTAATGAAAATTTCAGTGTCTTAATTTCTTTCTTCCTAGAAAGGCTCCTGTTTACTCTAGAAATGTGTTCACCTGTTCCTCAGTGATCTCAGATCTTCACACTGCAAAGGTTGTGGGGAACCAGATGCTCTGCATCCCTAAGGAATCTACTGCTGTTGCATCGTTTTTCCAGAACACATTGATGTGACCACAGAGATCTAATATCTCATCCTCCAGAAACAAAGACAGCTGAGAATGTGCATGCGTAATATTCTCCAACTTCGAAACAAAAAATGAGAACGGGAAGGAGAAAGGGAGATAAGAAGGAAGTTAACAAAAATATAAAACTGAACATAACTTTCCAGTGTCAAAACAACAAATAAAAAGAATAAGGATGTAGGTCAGTTTAAAGCCCCTTTGGGATTCAACCCCTCGAACCAAGAAAAAGAAAAAACCAACAACAACAAAAAGAAACCCTGGCAGATACCTTCATGGCAGGAAACTCGCAACAGAAAGTGGTCCCGTGGTGAACAAAGGAGCTGGAGCTCCTGGAGGGGAAGGTCTGGTTCTTCCTAACAACTCGTTCTTTCAAAAAGCCACTCTTAATGAGACTGGCATTGATCTTTTCCTAAAGGAATGCCCCAAGGGCCTAATCACCTCCAGCTGGACCTCTTTTAAGTGTCCCTGCTTCTCTTACTGCATACTGGAGACAAAGCTTCTAGTGCAGGAGCGCTTCAGGGACTCATCCACACCACATTCGAACTGTAGCACCTTCTCTGTCAGACCCACCAGGACCTGACGAGACAACAGCATTGGGCTCCTACTAAAAGCCCTTTCTCTATTTCCCAGTACTGAACTCTGCGTGAAAACATAATTTTCCTGATGTAAAATTTTATTGTGACTGCAATTGTTCTATAGCTGTTACCTCGTGCTGCCATTCTACCAGCCCTCTCATTTGACTAGCATCCTTCTTCTTTGGATTCCCCATCCATCTTTTTTGTCTTGTTCTGTCTTGATTTGGAGATATTTCTGTTTTGTTTTGCAAAGAAGCCACAATATCTTCGTTTCCCACTCCTTTGCCATGTCTTCTCAGTCAGCGTCTATTCAGGGTTGAGTTGGAGGATGGAACTGACGCAGGCAGACTAGAAAATCTTCCTTTACAAAAAATTTCAGCGGTCTGGGGGTTTAGCTCAGCTGGACAGCGCTTGCCTGGCAAGCACAACGTCGTGAGTTCGGTTCCCAGTACCGGAAAACAATCAGAGAAAAAAAAAGTTTGGGCTTGGGCCAGCGATACAGCTTAATGGCACAGCGCCTTGCTCGGCAAGTGCAAGGTCCTGAGTTCAGTTCCCAGCACCAGTAAATAAAGTCCAGGCTGAAAACATTTCCTGATTCCTACGAGGAGGGAAAACCATTAAGAAAAAAATAGTTCTAAGATTCTATTTCGATTGAGATCTATCTTAAATATCATAGAAATCATTAATATCTCATTATTTATGTTGGTTAAACCGTGTTTCTAGTACTTTCTTCCTATTGTTTCAGAAACTTCAGGATAAAAAAATGTTTATTCTAGTACAGAAATTAGTTGTTCCTTTAATTGCTACCTCCTTATTAGCAAATCTTAGAAAATTTCTTGTTTCCACCAGCTCAGAATGCTCATTTTCACACAGCCCTATCTGACCACGCTGATCACTGCTTTATAAAAAATCATCGCTTACATTCTGCTGCCTCTACTGAAATGGAGTTCCCTAGACTTATACATGAAAACAAAACAAAGAGTAACTTAATTTTTCAATGGGATCCAGCTAGTTTGGAATTTGTTCGTTTTCAAAATTTTGGACTTTAGTGCAAGCAATCAATAGTATTTGGATAAGTGGGCTACATGTTTATATTTTAATTAGTTACTGATGCTTTAGCATACACTAAAAATTTACTCCATTACCACCAAACTTGATGAAACTAGTTGCGATTGTACTTATAACACATAATAATACATTAATAAAATGCATTCATTACCTCGTAGTACAATGAACCAGTATAGGAGCTTATCAAATGTAAATATGAATGCAGGCTATTTCTATAAAACTGAATCTGAATCCTGGGGGAAGACTCAGTAATATAAGACACTAAAAGCTTCTGTGAAATAGGAAAGGGGTCTTTAAATGGCTTGAAGAAAAGCAGTCACAAAAATAGGAGGGTTCTCCAGTAAACTTTCTCTGGGAGTGTTTTAAATTCTGTCCTCTCTTTAAAAGAAGATAGGGGGTAGGCTGTAGCTCAATGGTAAAGTCCTTGCCTAGGCACAAAACCTTATGTTCAATCCTCAGTGCCACAAAAGAAGGCTAAAATATTTTACCGAAGTTGTTCTAGCATACTGACAGATGAATGAAGGAAAATGATAAATAACTTAGTTATTTATATGTGACCTATTAGAAGATAACTTGACTCTTCAATTATAAAACCAAGATTTGTAGAAAGTTATTACCTTATCATCAAATATTAGTGAATGAACATACATTTGTGTGTTTTAAATTGAAAGAAGTTTATCACCATATGTATTCATTTTTATGATTTCCCATTTTAGCTAATTTTTGATTAATTGAATATGTACTTGATAATGTCAATTCTTACTCTATGTTTTAAATATTCTATTTTTAAATCTTACATAAGCTTTTGAGAATGTAAGTAAAGCAACCTTTATGTTAATTTTGAGTTAAGCTGTTCACATAACCTTATACCACAAGTATTTTTCCATTTTTCTACAAATCTTATAAATAATATTGAAAATATTTAACAAAGGATGTGACAGGGACTAAACCAGCCAGCATAGACCACTTACCACCCAGAATTTCAGATAGTCACACACAACCTGCATGGCTACATTCATACTCATATGTACAGAATTATCATTTTAATAAATGAGTCATTTTTGAAATAGGCCATATTTTTAATCGCAGCACTATTCTTAGATTGAATATTGTTTCCTTTCTCTAATACTAACAATTTTGCCACAAATGTACACAGTAATCCCTTATTATGATTCTGAATTGAAAGTTCATCCTTTCCTTCCTGACAAAAATAAAAATAATGAAACTATTTACTGCTCATCATTAACCTATCTTCTTGTCTGCCTTCTTGCCTTTTTTAGTTATTTATTGAATTATTTGCTTCAGAAAGCACTTAAAGTGTGGTGAATGTGACACAAGTAAATCTCTTTACTGCCTTTAAATTTAAATGCATTGTAAAGTCTCGTTCATACACTTAGCAGCTATACTTTCCCCAGTGACCCAGACGATTGTTCAAAGTTCACTTTATTTGACTATGACAAATTGAAAAAACAAAGAAAAAGATGTTATTGTTTCCTCCAAAAATAAAGAACGCAAATTCATGTTACTTTAGTAATCCTATATTTTTATGCTTAAATTTTGTGCAAAACTAAATGCATTCACTTTTTAAATACTAATGCTGGCACTGTGCCACAATTTGCCTTATAACAATCCAGAAAATTCTGTTTCTGAAAGAATTCAGGATTTTGAGATCGATAATCTCCCACAATGTACCAAAATGTGCCTGCTTGCTCTTCAGGCCATGAGAAACATTTAAAAATTGCATCCCTAAACATTTTACCCTCCAGGGCTCAAAGCTTCTAGGGATATTTTTTCTATCAAACATCTTTAATTCATAGTCATGAAGTAGGACATTAGGGCTGGGGCAAAACGGGTCAAAAGCGCCTGAGCTGAATCTGTCAAAGTCATGGAGACACAGAAGACATCACAGAACATAGGATCCAGGGTGACTGCAGCTTCCGAGCCCCATAGAGGGAGCCAAACGAAAAGTGCTATTTTTAGTTTTTCATTTACATTTGGTGCAAAGCCAAGTAAATCTTTTGATAAGGCAATCTGAATCTGGCACCAGGCCAAGGGAACTGTTGATAGAATAAATGTTCACTGTCTTATTCGCATGAGGAAGAAGCCATTCCTGAATGCCCTTTTCTTTTACCTTCCCACCAGTTGTGAGTATGTCCACCAGTCTGCCCTCACTTTGCAGAGCACTCTGCAGCAAATCTGCATCCTCGTTACCTTCTCTGTGTGTCTGACCAATTCTTTGTTCAAGACACCAAGAACATGGAATGACTTCTCCCAAGACCCACCATCCGGCAACAGTAGCACGTGATAGTTAAACATTTCATTAGTTTTGAATATACCCATGGAAAAGATTAAGATGTGAGGTTTTTGAAAGCTTTTAAATTCTGCACTTTCTCTGGAAGTTTATCTCAAAAGTATTATTTTTAAAAAAAAAATTTATACACTGAATAAGAAGAAAATTTATTCACCAATCTTTTAGGCTTAGCACACAGCACAGTAATTACAGCATAGCAGACATGTGAACAAAGGAATCAATAAATGTGGAGACTTAGGGTTACTTTATATGGCCATTGAGTCCATCTACATTATATAAATGATTAAATTTAGGTCCAAATACTCCAAAGCAATTTGTTTTTCTTCCGGTACCAGGAATCGAACTCACGACCTTGCGCTTGCCAGGCAGGCGCTTTGCCACTGAGCTAAATCCCCAGCCCCCCAAAGCAATTATTCATGAACACATAACACATAAACTCCCAGTTCAACCTGTTGTTACACCATGTGCTACCAGGACATTTTGACTATTTCCCTAATAGCACCAACTAAAAATATAAAACAGTGCATGTTATATATCATCTCTTCATAATGCTGTATAATTGATTTGAATTTTCTTTCCCTGTTCAGCTTTCCCTGCTCAGCATTCTAGAGGAGAAAAAGCATAAAGATAAATAGTCACAAGCCAGAAATGACAAAGTCTAAGTTCTGGTTTTCCATTCCTGTGCTTTCTTGATTGAATTCTCCTTTCCCACCACGGTACTGAGGGGTGAAAATGGAACCCAGTGTTACAGAGTGGAGGTCCACAAACACCCGAGAATAAGACATTTCATTTCTTACTGCTCTGAGATTACATCTAATGCTGCAATTCTTTTTTTACCTATAACCTCCATTAAAAGCAATAGGAGGTCCAATCTGGTACAAAATTGATGGATATGGACAAATTTCAATGGGTAATACTGGAAAAGCCAATTAAAGCCTCGTGGAAAGTTCTGAATATCAATGTACTCTCCTGATGAATTAGTAAAAGCTGCTTTTCAATGCACAAAAGTTTTGTCCACCCCCTCTTAAAGGCCCCTCACATAATTCTGAGTGAATTTCTAATATCCAAAATCATATTCTTCCTACTTCATTCCAAGGTAATAAGTGTTTCATATTTCCTATGTGTGCTACCTTGATCAGTGCATTTTCCTAGGTTCTTACCCAAAGTAAAAAGAAGTGTAGATGGAATTGATTGGCATTTCAAAGAATTAGAGCCACCACACTGAGCTGTAAGTTACCTTGTAAGCAATGGGAGTCACCTCAAAATACAGAAACACATTAGCAGTTTTGTCCCTTGCCAAGGGTACTTAGTTTTCAAAATGGAATCTTGAAGACTTCTTGTACCCTACATGACCCTTCATTTCTGGGTTGTACTGGCAGATCATTTAAAGCCATCTAGCTAAGCTGTATAATATTATAATTATACTGTCACATTAGAAGACTTCACCTGAAATTAATGGAACACCATTCACCTCAAACAAGAGCTGTGGAAGCTTAGAGAATTCTCCTGGGGTACACATTTTCTACATCAACTGTGCCTTAAGAAAAAAAAGAAAAGAAATGTCAAACCATAATGCAAAGTACAATCCAAGGAACCAATTTTATTAAATGTTTTTCTCTGTTTTGCTTGTTTTTCTTAATTTGTGGAGATTAAATTTCCTCTAGTCTCTCATAAACAGAAAACTGTTTCATTAGAGTCATTAGAAAAATATAAAGAGAAAAATAAAAACAAACATGAAAATGGCATATCTTGAAAATATCAGCAGCTTTCATTGTTCTCCATGATTACAATGTAGAAAAACAATTCTTTTGAATTTCAAAGCTCAATGTGCTGTCTCTAGACATACCATAGAATTTTTTCTCTCATTAGGGTTGCATGTGGGAAATTTAAATACCTATCTAGTTATGAGAAACAGAGAAATAAAACGCACATCAGTGTCAAAGAAGCAGTTAAATTTAAATGGATTAAATCATTTTACTCTTTCAAGATAAATCCCCTTGGCATCGGCTTTAAGGAAACAAAGAAAAAATGTGCAAAAGAGCACTTTTCCTTTTAACTCTCCTAGGATTTTTGTTTGATTCTGGCATCTGTCTCCCTATTGTCCCTTATTTACCAATACTTTGTACCTGTTTATTCATTTCACCTCAATATATTACATTTTCAAACACACAGCCAGTAGAGTGCCTTAGGTATTTACATTACTGACTGAAGGAGATGCATATAAAGGTTTCTACAAAAGAAACCTCTGCAACTTCGAGTCCAAATGTCTCCTCCATTGCTGGGTCCAGATGGTGAGCAAGAATCCTCTCCTGTGTCACTGGCATCATGCTCAGTACAGACACCAAACTCCCTGCATGGACTGGCAGTGATTG
This sequence comes from Chinchilla lanigera, assembly GCF_000276665.1. Classification (NCBI taxonomy): domain Eukaryota; kingdom Metazoa; phylum Chordata; class Mammalia; order Rodentia; family Chinchillidae; genus Chinchilla; species Chinchilla lanigera. The sequence goes on along the minus strand of NW_004955425.1, from coordinate 17,415,648 downwards.
CAAAGTCCTCTGTTCACCTGTCTTTCTGGTACTTATTCTATACATACCTGATGACGCTTATTGAGCTTTTATTTATTGTAGATATCCAGGCCACTGTTCCACTTTAGTAACAATGGGATTCCTTTACGCACTCACACATTTAACATTTATTGCCTTCCTCCTCAGTGACACACACAGCTACTCACTGGCATACAAAGTTGGAGAAAATCACTGCCCATTCTCTCAAGAAATTCAGAGAATAGTAGAGTCGTTCACAAGATAAATTTTCTGTTTAGTACAATGCATGTTATGGTATGAATGTCCCCACAAAATTCATGTTAAAATAAATCCCTGTTGTGAGATATCAAGAGTTAGGGTTAGATGAGTCTGTTAAGGAGCGATTGGGTCATGAGCATTCTGCCCTCCAGAACTCTCCCTTAATGGATGAATGGATTAGGGGGCCACTCAGGCACTCTGAGAATAAGAATGGCTTTGGTAAAAGTGAGTTTCTTCTGACTTGCTTGGTCTCTCACCATGCTTGAAATAACTTGCAGGAAGATCTCACCAAATGAAAAGCAAGATACCAATATCGGGCTCTTGGACTTCCAGAAACGTAAACTAACTAAATCTCTCTCTCTATTTTTAAAAATCAGCCATCTGTGGTATTCAGTTATAGCTACAGAAAAATGGCAAAGATTATGGGCCACTTTTAAATATAAAACAATTTTTAGTACTACCCCACGCATGAAAGTATTTCTCTACCTTCATAAACAAAAATATAGTGAAAGTAAAGTTACAATAAAGTCATTAAATCTCTTTAAATTGATTTAAATTTAAATAATCAGCCCAGGATGGTGGTGCATGCCTGTAATCCCAGCACTCGGGAGGCTGAGGCAGGAGGATTGTTGTGAGTTTGAGACCAGCCTGGGCTACAAAGTGAGCTCAAGCCCAGCCTGAACTGCATAGCGAGACCCTGTCTCAAAAAGACCAAAAAATAAATAAATAAATTTAAATAATCATAGCTTCTATGTACCTTAAAGATAACAGTACAAAACTATGTGTGAAATATTATTTACTTGTGAAGAAGGTTAAAAGCATAGTTTTATTTTTTTTTAAATTTGGCCCTGAATCTAAATACCAGCCAGGATAGGCCTGAAGATGTCTACTGCAGACCTAAGGATTCCAGAAGAAAAGACCCCCCTGCAAATGCTATGCTTTTAAGCCTTAAAATAAAGCTTACCCAGACAGAAATAGTTTAGAATACTTATGGAAGAAACACATGACTACTCACACAGATGATATGTAAGTGTTAAGTAAGGGAAAGACTCCCAAACTCAGAGAATGGTCTCTGGACAGTGAACCTCCTAGTTAGAGGGTCATTTGATATTCCGATGAAACCTGGCCCATGTGCCAGCCTGCTTGTGCTGTTCCCCTAGTAAAAACCTCATCAGAATGAACTGCTTGACATCAGTGTGCCTACAACTCATCTTTGATTTTTGTCCAAAAGGGAGAGATCTCCCCTTGTGAACCTGATTAACTGATACATTACTGTCAGATTTAAAATGACACATGACAATAACTAGAACAGTGCATAGAACAATTGGTATCTGTTAAATTTTCCATTATGATGTGTACAGACAATAGGCGGGAGTGTTTAGGAGTCTGATGAGGCGGAATCACCAGGAGGATTTTTCTTCCTCTATTTGGGCCTCAGAGACAAGGAAAGAGCCTGTGGTGGGTGAGAATTTTGCCAGACAGTCCTAATCACTGAGTTATGCCAGGAGAACATAGCCTCTGAATTTTTACTATTTCTTGAGTATTGAGTGTATTATAGATATTCAATGATTATTTATTGAATTCATTGGCTGTTGCCAAAATTTTAGGACAAGAGGGAAGAAACAAATACAGTTTAAAACCTTATACCAGTAGATGAAGAACTACACAAAACTAGTTTATCTAAATCTGGAGAAATTCATGAAAGAATTAGAATTTTCCCACAACATAAAGCAAAATTCAGGTTACCTCCAGAAATTGTTCATTTCTCAGCTTTTATTCTAAAAGTTGACTGTCACTTATTCCCAGCCATAATATTTTAATACCTGTGTCTTTCTTCATTTTTATTGTCAATTCACATTATTAGTTTAAAGAAACTATAGACTTTAGTGTAGCAGGGCAGACTTAGAACTCAAATAATTAAACAGCCAGCTGTTACAAAAAATAAACTCAGCAGAAAAAACAAAACCAGCTACATTTTAAACAAAGGCAGACCTCGAAGGTAAGATTAAAATATAGATGACCTCATTTGATAAAAAATATATGAATACTGAGAACTAGAAGTAAAAGGGATTCATTTTCAATAAGAACACTCTCTGACCTTAATGTTCCCATTTCTTCTTCACTTTCCCAGAACACACAACAAATGGCACTTAAAAATTCATTTAACTCCTCTCCAGAGAGTATTAAACTTTTAAAGCATTAAAGAGAACCTGCCGATGAAAAGGAACTTCTCGACCACTTGAAGATTAGTCTTTGCTCTCTCACTGCATTCTAAAAAGCACATTTTCCCGTCTCCTCACTCATACTGCATTCCGCATACCTGTGAATTAATCCACCACATATCTCACATGTAAATTTCTGGCTGCTATGACATTTCCTCCTTGTGTAGTCATTGATGAGGGGGTCACAGTATGAATTTCTCTTATTCTTCCTATCCCCCGCGTTGTACAAAAGTCATGGAAAGGTGACCCGCTGAAATTGGCAGAATCTAAAGGAAATAAATGAGTTGAGCTTTCTGCTGTACCAGCTTCTTAAAATACTGTTGATGAAAAGAAGAATGTTTCCTATGTCCCTTTTAAGGATATCTCATGTCTCCACTGAAGGTCATCAGGACAAATTATAAATGCATTGAGAGTTAGGGAGCACTTTTTGGAAACATTACTGGACCACAATTGACAAACCAAAGGAGTTCTGGTGTTCATAATGCTAATGAAGAGTTTGCCTTCATTTACAGACAAAGTGTTTTATAAAGAAGAGATTCTGACTCAGCTGTTCCTGATGGCAAAGAAACCAAACCTCCAAAAAATCTTGACAAAGATCACACAAACAGTAAACGACCATATTTAAATTGAAACATAGGAGTGTTGATTCCAAAAGCTGTGTCCTTAACTCTGTGAAAGTTCCTCTCATTCTTTTGCTTCCTGATAAGTGGTTAGATGTTTATGGTAAAATATATGGAATTTTTCCTTGCCAATTTTATTATGCTGGGAATTATGTTTCCCAGGTACTTTTTCTATCTGGTACTGAGTTAAACTGAACCAAAAGAAGCATTTTCACGCTATGTAAGAGAGGAGGAAAAGGGTGGACTCAAAGTTACGTATATTACTCTCTGGGTGCCATTATTAGTCCTTAAATGTGTCTACCTGGTAGATTTTAGCTTTTCTTTCTCCCCTTTGAAATGTACCCTTCTCTCCTTCTGCAAACTGAACCACTGAGGTCAGAGCTCAGGATTTCTTCTCCAGCTTTCTTTCCCTTGTCGCTGAGGCTGCTGATGTCCTTGGCTCTTTGGATCAAATGGTTTCTGACCAGCAGCGTCCCAGACTCCAGGGACCAACCCTTGGAAATGCTTAGTATTTTTATTTTCAGCTATTCTCATATCTAAGTACCTAATTGTTGTTTTAATTAGCATAACTGTGTCAGGCAACTTTTCATTAATATAACAAAATACATGAGATAACCAATCAGGACTGTGTAAGACAGCGATTAGGACATGAATGTGTAATGGGGAAAACTCTCTTACATAATGATCCAGGAAGCAGAGGGGGAAAAGAAGGGGCCGGCTTGTTTGCTTTCCTTTTGTTTTTCTCAAAACAGTCGTCCACAATATGAGAATGAGACAGTTATTGAAGCACATCAGCTAGGCAGAAATGGAGTAAACAGACTTCACAATCTCACGCGGTGCTATAGGGCTTAATAATGATTATTGAAAGAAGAGACTTAACTGCTGATTGAAAAGATTTTTAAAAACATTATCAAGCACAAAGAAAATTTTCTTGGTTTAATATATTCATAGCTGTGAAATTACAACAATCGGAGGACTTCAAAATGAAACCAAAAAATAAACTTTTCTAGTGAGCAACTAAATTGTACTCAGCATAGTAGTGATCGATTTTTTAATTTGCTGAAAAGACCATCTGGTTAACTCAGAGCAGGTGAACTCGGCAGGTTCCTTTCAAAATGAGGTGGGACTGTACGAATGAACTGTCCTTCACACCTGACTGCTCAAGACCCTCACTTCCAAGACCTTTTACCTCCCATCTTGGTCTGAGGTCCAGAGAGCTCTATGATTTCATTATAGCAAATCAGATGTCACAAGCTGCACTGAGTGATCTGCCAGCCAAGTTTAACAGCAACACTGCAAGTCTCTTTGCTACTCTCCAAGAAATCAATAATGCCTCCCTCTGCATCAGGATGCTGGGCTCAGATCACTTTGTCACATTTCAAAGCAAATGACACAGCATGTGGAAATAGCTAATAGACAAAAAAGAAAGAGGTACAGAAGTACTAAGAGTGCTGTGGCCAAAGTGGAGAAATTAACACCCTCTAAAGGAATTTGCTAATTCCTATTAATTTCCTGTTAATTTGCTAATAATCTTTCCAATGGGCATTCAGAGTCTTATTACACATCGAAAAATGAAAGGTTTGTACTATCAGGATTTCAAATTATGAAATTCATGATAAATGGTAATCCACTTTAAAGTAGAGGAGTTTACACGTGAAGAAGTAAATAATTCATGTGCCTGGTGACAGGAATTCTGTCAAAAGAGTCTCTATTTTCCTATATTTTATGATTACACGGTAACTGTGGCTGCCATAGTCACTGGTTTTGTTGTGATTCCACACTCATAAATGACATAACTATGACAAACAAAACCTTCTGCAAGATTTTAGCAGGATGGAAAGATTTGATTAGCCTCCATTTATCACCTTAACCTTCAAAAGAGTATCTCATATGAAGGTGAAGTAAGAGAAATACTACAATTGTAGTCAGCAAACTACAGATCACAGATTAAATCTGGGCCACAACTATTTAGTAAATAAAGTTTTATTGAAAGGGTTCTTGTAAGTAAAGTTTTATTGAACAAAAACTACAATCATCACATAATCATTATAATTTACCGTATAACAAAGAGTAGCTTATTTATCTTCTGCAACCATAGCCAGATTAGCAGGCCATATAATTTCCCCCACAGATGTAGACCTTGCTACTTTCCTTGTTTACATATTACTTATGGCTCTTTTCAGGCTACCTCACAGAGCCGAGTAGTTAAGACAAAGACTATGTGAACCACTAACACTAAAATATACAGTAGAACCCTTAGAGGAAATGCTTAGGGGGTCCTGTTCCAAAAGATTCTGAGTTTCTGTCTTTCCCTTTGTGCAAATGAAAATAGCTAAATCCCAGTTCAGGTAGCCAAATTGAGTTCTATATTAAAGAAGATATTATAAAAGAAATATTTGATGGAAGGTGGCTAAGGGATCACTGAAAAAGTCTTAGAAGAATGGAGGCCAGAAAAATTACTAAAATACAGTATATTATATTCCAATTATTTCCTAAGCACAGGGCTGGGCTCTTTAAGACTATATTGGTTTCCTTTTGCTGCTGTAAGAAATGAGCACAAATTTGATGGCCGTAAACATTAATAATGTATTAGTGCATAGTTGTGAAGATTAGAAGTTTGGAATGGAACGCAATGAGTTGAGATGCTGGCAGATCAGCCTTTCTACTGGAGGCTTAGTGGGAAAATCTTATTCTTTGCCTTTGCCAAGCCTTAGAGGCTACCCATGTTCATGGGTTCATTTCCAGGCCTGTCAAATCTTTCTCAAGCTGCCTGTTTCTTCCACATTTAAGGACCTTTGTGGTTATACTGGGCCCTCTCAAAGAATCTAGGATACTCTTCCTATTCTTAGGTCAGGAGATTAGCAATATGGATTCTTTCTGCAAACTTTCATTCCATTTTATGATATAATCTGACCTATTTACAGTTTCCAGGGACTGAATTATTCACATTCTAGAAGAACAGTTGTATTGCCCACCATACATATACACGCACACACCCCTTATTTAATGTTTACACTAACTGTACAAGAGAAATATAATCGCCCTTACTTCACAAATTCGAAAACTAAGGCTCAGGTAATCTAATCAACTCTCCCTTAGTTATATAGCCATCAAGAAGTAAAGATGAAATTGACCCTAGGTCTTTCTGATTCTGGAAGCCATGCTGTTCTTATTATGCACTGAGTGAAAGCACCTCAGGAAACACTCAGGAGATAGTCACGCTCCCTCAGAATCTTCCTTACAGTCTCAGAAAGCACCTGGGCCAGAGAACAGCATATTTCACACACAGATAATGTCTTCTCTACCATTACAACATTGCGTGAGCCTGTGGAGAATATTTAGAGATGCAGACACATTATCAACTTTAAGGTAATTGATTTCGTAAATGTCCTTTTAGCTGATAGGCTGAACTTTGAATAATTACTAAAAGAAAGTTCATTCCTGATTTCTTCACTAATTCAAGAAACTCATCACTTTCCTTCTGGATCAGTATAAAGACACACAAGGGGCCCAAAATCTGAAGACAGGAAAAACAAGCTTCAGGGTCAGAGCTAGTCTAGACATACTGGTCTAGACACCCTTGTTTAAGGTGCCTCCTACAGAGAATGAAAAATAATATTTGCCAGGAGGCACACTGTACAGTTCAATCTCTATGGTTCTGCTAAGACTTGCTTCAGGACCTAAGCTTCAAAATACAAACACAACTCTTGTTTTTTCCAATTACTTGCTTAAATACAAAGCTGTTAACATTTACAGAAACACCAGTATCTCCTTTTTCAGGTGGCTTCATCTTAATTAGGTATGAACCCAAGACACTGACTCAGGCAGAAGGGATTGATCCAGTTCACAAATTGGAAAGACTCCTCAGAGCTAGGAAAGGGCTATATTAGCCTCTTTCCCATGTTGGGACAAAATGCCTGCCACCCACAACTTACAGGGAGAGAGGTTGGCTTTGGCACGTTTTCTGCCCAAGGTTATAAGGCAGAAACTGCATGGTGGAAGCGTGTGGAGCACAAAATCCGGTCAACTCATGGCAGAGGACAAAGAAGGCGAAGGTTGGAGTGGAGAAGGGAAATATCCCTGCCGGGTTATGACCTGTGATCCACGTCTTGGACCAAGACACCACTTCCGAATGCCACATTCACCTATGAACTTATCAGTAGCTTTAATTTACTGATGAGGACAGCACCCCCTCGTGAGCCAATCACCTTCCACACAGCCCACCCCTGAACACATGAAGCTTTCGGGAGACATTCTAGATCTAAACTACAGCAAGGCTTAATGCCACTGACACAGCTGCAGACTTTGGTCTTAACGTTCTGAGGGCTGTATGCCAATGCAATGTCTTTGAAGACCCAGTTTCTGCTGCTGGAGTTCAGGACATGCTGTTGCAGAACGTGGCACCTTGGCGCCTCAGTGAACAGCAGAAGCAAGGTGCTCTCTCTGATCTTCTCTAGTCATTCATCCCTGGAGCAGGCCACAAAATCTAAGAATCAGGCCACCCTCTGACCTGCTGCTGCCATTCTCCCTGAAGACCCTCCTGTGATGAATATCCTGTTCTAAGCCTGCAGAGCAGGAACATTACCAGGGAACATAGGAAATATATGAACGAGCAGGGCTTGGTAAGTGCTCCATCCCCATATTTGCCCACTAGATCATATACGTTGATTCTCTAGTCATATATCCCTGTGACTGGCCATCCTGAAAAAGATGACTTTGTCTGCCTTACATTGCTGATGTACACTCTGCTTCTCTAGGACAGTGACTCAGGTTTTTAACTAAAGGCAAACTGGATCTAAAACAAGTCCCACAGCCAAACCTTGGGTTATTCATTCTACCTATACATACAGTGGTTTCCTGTTGTGGGATTTTTTTTTTTTTTTTTTTTTTTTGGTTATTTTTTCCAGTACCAGGAATTCAACTCACGACCTTGTGCTTTCCAGGCAGGTACTGTGCCACTGAGCTAAGTCCCCAGCCCCTCCCTTATGGGATCTTTGAGAGAAGCATTCTTGGAAAAATATGTCAGTGACCCTTGGTTCAAGTAGGAAAAATGCCCACCTTGTCTGCAGTAGTAAACTCTAGTTCAGATTACACTGTAAAGGTCTTTGTCATGTTGTAGGAGGCCTGAGGGGTATGGGTAGCTATTGCCTGAGACATATTGTAGCTCAAGGATGACATTTAAATATCATTTCCATAAATGAGTTTTCTACTCTGATGTAGTGCTTCTCTATTAGACATAGAAAAGGGTGGTACAATTATAAATTATGTTTCATTTACTTCATAGTGTTGTTTGAAAAGTTCTCAGATAACTGTTTCATACCGTTTGGAAAATGGGAATTTTAAAATGTTATTTTCCCATAATATCAGAGAGAAGGAATTAAACATGAGTTAAGAGAATCAGTTATGATCTTCAATATAGTCATGGTGTCTTCCCTGATTAGATGAGTAAGAAGAATCATTTTACAAAATTATGACCCCACCCCTTCCCCAGAAAGAACTATCCATAAACTCTTTGGAGTATCTCTACCATTCGATTTGAAAATTTTTTCCTTTTGATAAAATTTTAGAGTGACTCAGCTACTTCAGAGTTTCAGCATATCTGTCACCCAGCTCTCTCCAATGCTTACATTTTACCTAACCAAGCACACTACTAAAAGAAAGAAACTAACATCAAAACAACATTGCCAACTCCTCTAAAACTGCTATGCAAATTTCATCAGTCATCTCACTAATACCAAAGTGCTGACCTATAATGTAATCCAGAACTCCACAACACAATAGATTGCCACATTTCATTTATGGCTAACATGGGACAGTTTCATTCTTTTTTTATTTTAATTTTTTTGTTAGTCCGTGTTAGCAGTAAATAAGGATTGCACTGCTCTTGGGGAATTGGTACAGGTGCATAATTCATCCTGATTCTTCCTTTCACCCCACCCCGCATGTCCCCCATCTCTTTGCCTCCTTCCCTTTTGCAAAATATCTATCACCCTATATTTTATTATCTATCTTTCATTTTGCTCTTCATTTATATTTTGAGTTTCTCAAAGATGACAAGCCATGCACCATTTAAACTTCTGTGTTTGATGTATTTAATTTAATATTATGATCCAAGGTAGTTTCATTTTCCTATAAATGACTCAGGGTTATCCTTCTTTAGGTTATCCTTCTTTATTTTTCACTGTCTTTTACTTCCCTGACATTTGAAGAGTATTGTTATGGTGTAGGAAGTTTCTTAGTTTTGGAATTTGGATATTTATTAGACTCCATTTTAGGCAACAATAACAGAGAAGTGTTTATTTATGGGAGAGATGTTATGCTCCTTGATTATGAGTCATATCAGAATGTACAGAATGTATATGTGCTGTGGACATTAAATTTATCACTTCACTAAGGCAGTGTCTCACAGATTTCCCCACTATAAAGATACTACTCTGCTGTTGTAATTGATAAATAATTTGGGAAATTTTCTTTGTGACCATGCAAATATTCAGTGTCTCTTTGTAATTTTTTTCACTAATTTAAACATCCATTTATTATTCTTCTTACCTAAAATATTTATTACTATAATATTTGGCAAAAGGTGATATTTTCATTTCCACTACTCCTTTTCCTTTAACTAACTGAAATTCTCATATAAAGAAAATGTGTCCTTTATCCCCCTTTTATTCATGTTTTTATATTTGTATGGACTCATGGAAATGTATTCTATTCCATGGGTTAAATATATTACTATCATTATTTATCTTTCTCAAGGTGTCACTATTTGGGCTTTAGAAATTTTTTGTGCACATTCTTATGTCCTTTCAAAAAAAAACCCATTATTTTTGACCACTTTATCCCCTAGCACAACAAAATACCCCAAATCTTTTTTGTATCTTTACTACTGAAGTTTCACATTCAACAACTTCATTGTCTCTGGGCTGTCATTGTTTCTCAGTCCATTCAATTGACAGAATTAGGATAGATGCATACATACATATATACATGTAAATATATGCATACCATATCATCTACACATTTATACAAATATATATTATGTATGTATTAAGTATAGGGGCTGGGGATTTAGCTCAGTGGCACAGCACCTGCCTGGCAAGTGC
>NW_004955425.1:17330230-17405303 GCF_000276665.1 Chinchilla lanigera | reverse complement strand
TATATATAAAGTACAATACCCACAATTCAGTGTTACAGTTAAGATTTAAAAGTCTCCCAAAGGTTCCCATGTAAAAGACTTTGCTCCCAGCTCGTGGTGTTATTGGGAACTGATAAAGTCTGTAAGAGGAGGAATTGTTTGGAGGAAGTCCAGTCAGTGGGATTTGTCCTTGAAGGCAGCTCCTTCCAAGGAGCACCCCGCCTCCTTCCTGTTTCTCTCCATCTTCACTTCCTGGCTGTCACAAGGTGAGCTAGCTTCCTTCATCCTACTCACCCACTATGATGAAATTCATGAACCAAAATGAATCTTTTCTCATTTTTCTCACACACACACACACACACACACACACACACACACACACATGCACTAGCAAGGTTCTCCAGAATGACAGAAACAGGAAGATATAGAGGTAGCTAGCTAGCAAGGTAGTTACATACATAGATGCACAAAAGTTTGTCTGACTAATTGACTAACACAGTGGCCCACCTCTGAACATTATTTGGCTTCCCCAATCCACCTATGTCACCTTCATCCACCTCAAAATAATAAAAAGCTCTAGGACAAAAATAAGTGAAATTATGGCCAGGTGTGATGGTGCATACCTGTAATTCCAACACTCAGGGGGCTGAGACAGAGGATTGTCATGAGTTTGAGGCTAACCTGAACTACACAGCTAGACTCTATCTCAAAAATCAATCAGTCAATCAATCAATCAATCAATATACTGTTCAAGGATCTGCTTAACAGATAATGCTGAATTGCTCAATGTTGAATTCTAGCCAGTCACAAATCTTATCATTACTATGTGCACAATTGTTTGCATTATAGGAAGCCAATTTAATTTGACTTAGGTTCCCCCTGATGCTTTTTATATAAAGAGAGAGTCTTGAGTTTCTAAACACAAGCATCCATCATATCCATGATTAAGTTAGTTTACAAATTAACCAAGAAACTTGAAAAGGATATGTCTGGGCACCAAATCTCCCCTTCCCATTGCCTATGCTTAGGGAACCTTCAACAGATATCTGGAGCCAGCATACGTGTTGCAATTATATGTCCTCTTGAAGTAAGTCCATGTATAAAAATAAATGTTGAAATGAGATTCATACCATGTAGAAAAATATCTGCAATTATAACGCATTGTCCAAAGTTAATGAGGAATACTTTGGGAACAGTATTGGGAACTAATAAAGTCTGTAAGAGGAGGAATTGTTTGGAGGAAAATTGTTTGGCTACATTTGGAAAGTTCACTTCCAAAATGTCCCTGTTGAATCATAAACAGTTGTTCACTATCCAAACAATGCTTGTCAGAGTTCCTGTGAAATAAATAAATAAGTGCATTCAGTTAAGGCTTCCTAAGAAGAAAACTGAATATCTCAAGTATAAATACTAAGAATAATAAGCATCGTAATACCGATTACAAGCATTGATTGATAGAAATGATTAACTGGGTTTTAAAATGAATTTTTAAAGTGCTTTAAATGGACACCTTGAATATCAGTATCTTCGAGAACTTTTTTAGCTCTGGCAGCTGCCAACTCATACCTTCCTCACACATGCTCTTTTTGTAATCTGATACGTGAAAACACTCATACACACAGACACACAAAAGGCCTCAGAAATCATGAATTCAAGCAAATATCAAAAGTGCTTTCTAATCTGAGTATCCGCAAAAGAAGATTAAAAAGTTTTACAAAGTAATGATTCTTGGAATTTTTGGGTTACATCGTGACATGCACATTCTTCCAACTGGCCCTCATTAGAGGAAACCAGGATGTGAAAGAAGACTATTCTTGGCTTGGTTTCCCAGGGAACCGAGCTGTATGAATTTCCTGTGTCAGAGTGTTTCTATCAAAACCATTTGCGCACTCATGAACACAAAGCAAAGTTAATTAAAATTGTGAAGAGAAAATCCAAACCAAGCAGGTTTTCATGAATTTAAAATGCCCCCGATCATTAGATGATTTCAGTGACTGGCTCTCTATTTTCAAGGCTTAAACTTTCAACCGATTAAGCCTTTGGTCAGAGTTACTATATATAGCCCTACTAGTTATGTACCAAAACTTTCCAGAGGAAAGGGATATTCATAGATTTTAGGTGAACTGTGCCCGTGGAGTTGTGTAGTGTACAACCTATTCATGCTCACGTATAGTAACCGCAATCTGGTATCATCACTCAGGTGAACGATATAATGCCCATGATGCCTCAAGTCCAACTTATCCAAAAGCTAAATGGCTAAGCTGGAAAACCAATTCAGATACTGTTAGACAAGTCTAAATTAACTAAATATTCAAGAAATTAAATTTATAACACAATGGTTTTCAAATTTATCTTATAAATCAATTTTGAGTATTTTAAAGAAAAAAATGAATTATTTTAAATACTAATTGCAAATAGCTTCAAAATGTGTTCACTCATGCATTTAGCAAAAATCCACTGAGATTTTGCATGTGCATTAGTGTCATCTGTAGCAGACACAAGTGAAATGACCACAGTTAAGCGAGTGTTCTTCCTCCTTAGACTGGAGGTTGAGATACTAGATTTTTTTCTCATTCTACTGTTAAAATAATGACACTTTTTTTCTAGAACAATCCAACCAATTTAAAATTCACTGGATGTGATAAGAAACTAGTGTGGCCTAAAGGTAGAATGAAGTTTTTGGATATTGTTTTCTTTTTTTTTCAGACTGTTGTCACTGTTTTTAAATATATATAACTTACACAAAAACTAAGGCAGGCTATAAACGCATTTCTCTACAAGACAGTAGGATATCAAGGGTTGTTAAAGAATAAGATGAGCTAAACAAGAAAAAGATAGCACTGGCCATATGGCTGGTGACAAGTGTAGTGATGGAAATAGACCAGTCCAGATCAAAACCTTAACTATAAAGTCTGAGACAAAAATTCCTTTGTGAAAAATGTGAAAAGATAAAAACTTAAAAACTATCTCAAGACATATTACTCAACTGAATTGACAATAAATCTCAAGTGACAGAATCCACATATCATTTCGACATACAAGCTGGTTTATGGAATGGAGCAATACATTAGATAAAAGTATTATTTTTCCAGTTAGGAACTGTCAGAACCAGAGGAACAAAAGAAATTTTGGGTAATTGCTGAGTAATGTCATAATATACATTTTTGCTATTATTACATAAAAGTCAAAAAAGAAATTCGATTATTGTTGCTATGTATTTCAAGTAGAGATTTGTTACTAGTGAAGTACTTAGCAAACATCTCTGTAAGCAACTTTTAAGAGGCTGTGTCTCTATTTGCACAATTAACAGGTAGAAGCTGACTGGAGCATGTCGTAAAAGTTCAGCACAGAACTGAAAATGGACAAGACAGAGAGGGAGATCAGATGGAAGGCACTGTAGCCAGCCACTCAAAAAAGACAGCTGGGATCGATACTGAGATTCATCAAAGCATTATGGTGACGCAATCCATGGAAAGCGATACAAACCTTTGGCCACTCTCACTGAGAAGAAATATTTCAAGGGAAGATTTTTAGCTGTAATATAAAATGAGTCATTAAGACGAAGTCCCTGGAGTTGTCACATTTCTACCAGCATATGTGAACACCAAGAAGGAAATCGAGCCATGTAGGTTTGTTATATAGGTTTGTTATATCTAATAAAATAGGACAATAGTCCTTTAACTTCACAGAGTTGGAAACCTCTCACCTGTTGCAAGAAAAAGCAATAATGGAGGGACCCTCATACATGAACTTCAGTAATTTTGTCTTACAGGATGGGATGAATGAGAGGATGCAGATGCAGTACAAAAGCTGCTCATTGAAAAAGAAATTCAGTCCACATGACTCAGTTTAAATAATTTTTATCCATTGAGTTAGATGGTTCTGACTTATACAAATAGAACAAATTTTTGTTTTTGTAATGAGTAATTAGAGGAAACTGGTGACAGAGATAATACAAAAGAATAGATAATTCTACTGGCTTCTGTGTTTGTAAGCTTGATACAGTTCTATTGCCTGAACATAAATCATATGCAGCTAAATCTGCCACATAACCATGACATTATAAAATATAATAAGTCACTCTAATTTTGATAATACATCCATGTGCACAGCTGTGAGTGTGTGAGGGTATACCACACACTAGAGAAGGAAGCAATGACACAACATGAACAAGTGACCACAAAACTTGTACAGATGTGCTAGAAGTCCAGTCATATTAGAGATCACCCAGAGACCAAAAATAAAGAGAGGTTTGCTTCCAAAAATGGAAACATTTGAAAAACAATGTGTACAAAGTACAACTCCAGGTAGAGGGAGGAAAGCATGAGAAGATGGCCTGGAAGCACATGCTGCTTGTATGATTTATGTTCGTTTCTTGCTACTTAATTTTTCTCAGTGTGAACTTCAAGGTTTCCATACTAAGTGGAAAGTATGAGAAAGAAGCACTTAGAGCTCTCTGGAACTATGTAAGAAACTTATACATTAGATAAAAAATTTTAGCTGCTCCATTAAAAATATGAGCGCTAAAGACATTAACTAAACAATCAATCATTATTAAAATTAGTATTTATTATACATGTACTATACAGTAGGTACTGTTCTAAAGGCTCACAACTAGCGCATTTAAGCTTTACCATTGAGAGAGAGATAGAGATAGAGGGAAGGAGGGAAAAAAGGGAGGGAGGAGAGGAAAGAAGGAAGAAAGGGACAGAGAAAGAGAAAAAAAAACAGAAAAAAAGGAAAAAGAGGCTGCTCCTATAGCTAATAGTCATTACTAAATATTTATTATTGTCAGTTTCTCCTGGGGTCCTCACTTAGAAATCCAATGAAACTAGAACAGAACGAGACCTACACACACACAAACATGCACAGGCCCACACATAATCACACATATACATACAGACACTTCACTACAGTGGTGGCTGAATAATACCATTCAGATTATCCACCAGCTTCAACATTGCTGGGGATACTGCTGGTTCATCTTCACAGGAATATTCACTTGGTCCCCAGACTGTGGATTCCAAGTTTCTGCAGGTGCACAGGCTAAGGTACACTGATTCAAAATTAGTCATTATCAATAGATAGGTAGGGAGATAGAAAAGCACAGTACACATATGATAAAATTTTACCTTAGGGCATGATTTCTTTTTTGCATCCAGCATAGACTCTCTCTTTTTCAGTAAGAGTACTCTTATTTTTGCTTGAAAAACTACCTCGTTCTCAATCTCCAAAGGTATCGCAGAACTTAGACCTGACCAAACACATCAATACATTGTCCTAGACATATCATTTATTTTAGCATTGACACATATTCATAATCAGAATAATCAAAGCTAATTTCATAAATTTTCCTACAATAAAGATATTAGTCATCTTTCTCATTGCTAAGACAAAATACTTAACACCCACAACTGAAGAGAAAAGTTTAATTCTGGCTCACAGTTTTAGAGGTTTGAGTCCATGGACACAGCTGACCATGGTGAAAGCATGGTGGACATACGCCAGTGAACTCACGGCATCCTGGAAGCAGGGAGCAGGAGACGAGCCAGAAAGAAAGGGATCTGAGACCAGTTACGGTCCCCAACTTCAAGCCCACAAGAATCACTTTCCCAGCTAGAACCTACCTTCTAATAGCTCACTGAGCTGATCAACGGGGTTACCCGTTAATGAACTGCCCTCTCCATCCACTCACTTCTCAGGGGCTCTTCATCCAATCAAGCCAATAACCAAGATTAACTGGCACGGGAAGTAAGAGAGATATTTTCTTCCTTAATGAGTGAATGTGAATGAAAGCAACCAAAACTTGCCAGTGCCCATCCTGTGTAAACTATAGTAACAAACATAAAGAGAGAGTCAACAGGAGGCCAAGTCTGAATGGTATGACAGGAGTCCTTTCACCAAGTCTAAGTCAGAGTTGCTGTTTAACTTTTCATTGGCAACTCAAAAGATTATTTAGCTCACTTAATTTTTTCCACTTGCCCCCTTTTACTTGAAAGGGTTGATAAGAAATTCTGTACATACTATTCCCCGTTTGGAGATTTGTGACACATATAAAATCTCCCCACCTGGAGATTTGCAGTGCATATGAAAATCTCTGAGAAGCTTTACAGTGACAAAACTAATTTACTCAGATTCCATTAATTGTTCAACACTTATCAAGCTTATGCTATGTGTCTAATGCTGCCCTAGTTTTTTCAGATTTAATTATGTAAATTACAGATCCAGAACCTGTTCTTTTAAAATTTGCAGTCTGATACCAATGACACTGACATTTCAGAGACAATCCAGTTACAGAAAACACACTGAATGGATGAATGGAACATCACACTGCCTCACTGCATTAAGTGTTCTGTGCAACGCAGTTTAGAAAGACATATTCACAACAGAGTACTACTCTGCCATGAAGAAGAATAAATTTGAGTCATTACTGGGAAAATGAATGCGCTGTGAGATCATATGACTAGTCAAAATGTCAGATAACAAGATTGTATATTGCGTGATTTCTCTTATATGAGAAATCCAAAATGCAAATTAAGAGCAAAAGAAAAGATAATAGGACATAGACCAGTCTTTGGCAAAAGGGCAGGGGATTAAGAGACTGATGGAAGTGGGAAGAGAGTGGAAGAGGGTGAAAAACACACTTGAGATGTGTGGAGCAGGTGTACAAATCCCATACGAGGAACGTACTGCAGTCCTGGACTAACAAGAATAAAAGCCGAAAAAGAAAAATCCACTCTGGGAGATACCTCACTGAACTTTTTGTAATGTCAAGTAACACATTTGAAGGTTGCAGCGTGAATTCTCTTCAAGTTGCAGAAAATTCTCTCAAAGATTTTGGTCTGTAATGTTTCTTAGCCCTTCAGTTTACTTACTGCATTAATTGCTTCTGTAGCTCACTTTGCGCTTTATACTTCTTAGTGGCTCCCCACACACACACTGGTGGGTATTCTAGACGACGATGTAAGACCTTTTCACCCCTTACGTAGACTTCTGAGCACATGTACTGTGTTCTTAGCACCGTAGCACACCCTGAAATTTAGCAGTAAATACAAATAGGTGGAAAATGTCCCTTTGGAGCTTTTAGTATAGTAGAGGAAATATGGCAATAAAAATAGGCAGTTTTTCCCTTTATTGTGCTTATCGAAAAACTTTTCCTTGACTACTCTGTATAAGATGGCTATCTGCCTGTCCTGCTTTTATACCTTTTACCAAATGTTTAATTTTCTTCTCTAGAGCTCTTATCTTGCTCTGACATGTAACATTTTTCATTTATGTGCTTATTATCTGCCCCCTACCTGGATAGAAACGCAGTAACAGATAACATAGTTACCTGTTAGATAACTATATTATTCCCAGAGCCTAGACAAGTGTCTGGAATAAAATGTAATTTAAAATTATAATATAAATTTAATTATTATGTGACTGTGTGAATATGTTATAGGCAAAATATTGGGCATATTTTCCTAATAAGTCCATTTTTAGACAACACCAAACAAATATTTTCACGTTTTCAAATAATAACAAGTGTACTGTCATAGGCCATCATGTAATATTCCTTGATAAATCTTTTGGAGTATAAAAGGCACAAATATGAGCAAAGTGTTTACTAACAAAAATATTCTTCATTACAATGAAAGATACTTTGTTTCATAATAGTAAGTATGTAAAATGGTATACATTTATCATAGATAAAAATTTCTGAATTTCCTATACTTCTTTTAAGTTTAAAATATTATTGGAAGCTTCTAAAATACAAAGATAACTTTTGAAGGCAAAAACTATCCTATCTTTTTTGCTCATACAGAGACAGGTAGAAAGAAAAAATGACTTTCAGAAAGAACACCTGTGTTGTTTCACTTTGTTTAAAAAAGATGAAAAAGGATAAGTTAATAGTGGGCATTAGCTCCTAAAATATTGTTTCAGGTCCTCCTGGTTTCAAAATAAATCAGTATATAAAAATAGAAGATTTGCTGCTTGACCCTTTTCAGATTCTGTTTCCACAAATAAACTCAAAGACCATTAAATGTACTGAGCTGCTCTTTTATCTTTTGTTTCCTACTAGACATTTTTAGAAACCATTGGTTCCACTCAGCTGGCAGCCACTTAGCTTGAATTTTTCCCCTAAAAATTTTTTTCTTGCATTCTTAAGTACTTTAATGTTAAGTATTTGAGGAAAAACTACACCAAATATTAATAACCAAAACCTTTTATCAAGTATTTTCCTGCAGTAGCATTTGGTACGGTATTATGAAAACAGGACTTAAACAAATAAATGCTGTTTACCAGGTACCAGAAAGATCAACTTAATGCATTTTCTTAGAGTAAGATGTAGGATTTATTTCTCGAAATCAAAAAAATCAATATGACAGCCATAGGTAGATGAAACTTCTGAGTTATTAATGTAACTGTGATCACAGTTTCATTATTATGATTTTTAGAGTCGTGGCTAAGGTTAATCCATACCAACAATGCATCGTGGAAAATTTTTCCTTTCTTACCTTGTTTTAGAGTGAGAGGTTATTTTATTTATTATGCTGGGCTGATGGTCTCTCACGGGACTTCTGATGCCATAAGCTTAGAAAGTTTTCCAAAGATTTGAGGCTCCCTTCTCTGGTACGCCCTTCTCAAACAGTCCACTGTGGTCGTACTAAATCCAAAATGTTTTTACTACATTGACAGATACAATTAGAGTCTGAAGCCCAGCAGGCATAGTCAGAAAGTAATGAATTCATGGTGAGACTAATCAAATACTACCAGCATGCTGTTTCTTCTTCCTCTTCATCAGAAAACTAAGAACAAGGGAAATAAAAGCATGTGTAACAAATGACCTTTCCAGAGTCCAAAATGAAAATGGCCTTTTGACTTCTCCAGTAATGAAACCCAAATGCAATGTGAAAAGAATAAATGGATCACTCAGCATATTGGTTTAATCCATTTTAGAAAAGAAAGGTCTTGTTCACATGCAAGGTACAAGAATAGTTCCCCAACTCTTTCAATGAGAATTCTTTGTGAAACCATTCAACCACCCACAAAATAATAGATATGTCAGATATTTCCCTGGTCTGCCAATCATAGCCTTTCCAAATGGAACACAGCTAATATAACATCTAAGAATGTATATTCTGGTGCTACTTTTGATACACTAGTTGAGTTGTACTTTGGAATAATTCTCTTGCCATCCAATTTCCTTGTACCAGTGCCGTATCATCGTCCCTACCTCCTACAGCAAAATTATCTGCTTAAACTTATTAATTTAATTCCCTGAGGCATGCATCTGTACAAAGCAAAGCCTCATAGAATCAGTTATAGAACATTAAATCTGCAAAATATCTTAAAGGATATAGTGCCCAGTGCTTTGAAGTCACGATCTACTGAAATGTAGACAGGTTCTTGGCAACTCATACTCAATTCATTAAGAGAATTTTTGTGTGTTTTATGTGTTGATATGTTACATAAGACACATTTTGAAGATGAGATATGTTCTAAATCGAAGTACAAAATCCACTTATCTACTCCCACTATTTTATATTACAGATGGTGCTATGGTTTGTGTCTGGAAGTCCCCTCAAAGCTTCATGCAATCATGGGGCGTGGGCTTTTCAGAGGCAGCTGAATCCAGAGTTTGTGCTTGACTCATAGCGCAATGCTGGGATTAAGGGTGAATGACTGTTCAATCAGTCCACTGATTGGATGGGCACCACCTTAATCCCAGCAGTCTGGGTAAGATAAAAGGGGTGGAAAGAGGTTTGTTTTCCCCCTTTTGCTCTCCTTTATTTTTGCTGTCCTCCGCCGTGAACTGCTGTCCCTCTGCCATGCTACCCTGCCTTGGAGCCACCTGATTATTCACTGAAACCTTCACAAACTGTGAGCTAAACAAACTTTTCCCCCTTTAACTTTGGGTGTTGAGTATTTTATCTCAGCAATGAAAGAAAAGTAACTAAAACAAATGGAAGAGTGAGGCCCTTATCTCTTCAGTGAGTGGGACTTGCCAGTTGGCACACAACTACTTTTCAGCTAGTTAATATATATCTTTGTTATATGCCTACTGTGGCAAAGGACAAAAACTCGGGTCAGTAGGCTTTGCTCCCATAGAGGCCCGGAGAGTCTCCCTGAGTTAATAACTTTGCACCTTCATTCTACCTGCCTCAAACTTAGTAGCAAAAGAGCTTGTGGTTCAAGGAACTTTCATCACATTGGATCCAGTACTGATTCTCACTGGCTTCAGTCCCAACAGTGGATGGATCGCTGCATTCTGGAAGAGGTCATATGATGATTAGCTGGTCTTAGTTGTGCTGTCAGTATGCTTTTCAGCCAAATGTTGGATGAACCACACGGATGCAATCGAGGATCACTTCCACTGCAGAAGTCAGAGTGGATATTGAAGGAACAACATCAAAAGTGCAGTGTCTCTCATCATCTGATTCTCTGCATAGAACATCTCTACTCATCCACTCTCCAACCTTAAATTAAAATGTACAGTGCTCAACTCTGACTAAAGGTAGAAATGATGACAGGCAAATGACAGAAGCAGCAACCACAATATCTCTTTTTCGCCTCATTGTGCTTTTGAAAGATCCTTCATTCCAGGTGTCCTGAGTACTCTAGATACCACCTGATACAAAAGAAACAACTAATGGATCAGTTTACTTTCTCTTATGATTAACCCTAACTTCTTCCTAGTGTCAGCTACTCCCAGAGTATTTGTTCCCAAGGCAAACTACATCACTATAAAATCATTTGCAATCTGACTCCAGAATTTGTATGTTCTCAGTGCACCTGTACTCCACAAGGGCAGACATTCTTTTGCTTATTGCTAGAAACTTAACACCATACTGCTTGACACATTCCAAATGATGAACACATGTGAATTATTGTCCCAGGAATGATTTAAGGCAGGCTTCCAAAATGAGTTTCCAGAACACAATCTATCAGATAATGTTCTCCAAGAAAGTTTCCACAATCAGATAAATTGTGGAAATACCACATGTTATATGCCATCTTAGAAAGACTTGATTAGTGCTTTAGTGTAACAGATGCTCTGACATGTCCTGTGATGGAGGAAGCTATTTAAAGTTATCTGTAATATTCATAATGAATTGCACTGAAATACTAATATCCAATGACATCAAAATTTTTTGAAAATGATCCAGGGAAAATCTGCTCTTTGGATGGGGACTATCTTGTTTTGTAGAAGCAATTTGCAAATATAACTCTTAGTTTAAGGTAGAAGCTCACTCACTCATTCTTTTAGTTCATCTTGTATTTCCCAGGCGTCTACTCTAACTCCAACCATGGATCCTTCTCACTGAAAGACCATTATCTATTAAAAGAAAACAGGCAGGTACATTTTGAAAAGTGAGATAAAATGTTAAAATGTTCTCCACTAAAAATGAGTTAAAGATATGATAAAGGTACAAACTAAGCTAATTTGAGTAAGAGTAAATCATTCTTACTAGAATTTGAAAAATATCTCAAACAAAATAGGCTACAGTGATGGCAGAAATAATGGGCATAGCTATGAGAAACTAAATAATTAGAAAGCACAGGAGTGTTGATTAGGAGTGGGTCAATTGGTATTAAGAAAGAGAGATAGAAATGAAAAGCAATAAATGGAGGGAGGGAGAGATGGGGAAGGAGAGGAAGAAAACTGAGTTTAGAAATTAAAAAGTAAAGAAAGTATAGACCCCATTTTCCACGTGTGCAGTCAGCAATGTCCTATGTTTCTCCCCCAAACTTGACACAATCCTGTGTTCTTTTCCCTGTTTCTGCTATGAAAAACGACACTGTACCCTGCTCACTGAGGTCTCAGAACTCTGGCCCAGAGGCAAAATGGCTCCTGGAAACATGTGGGGAACATATAGAAAATAAGAATTTCAAGCAGCTCTGTTATTTGAAAGAACAGAAATTTTCTATTCCTGCTCAGAGTTTAAATCAAGTTGCAAATGAAGTACAGATCTGGCTTGTGAAATGTTCTAATATTGTGTAGACGATTTTACCAAACATGATGTGTGTATGTGTTTATGTGTGCACATGTGTGTACAGTAAATACACCGAGAATACATGCTCTGTGATTCTTAGCCAAACTATTTTTGAAGTTGCTTTCTTGTTCATGCAGTGTTTCCATTTTTAAAGAATTGCCTAAACACTTACTCTAGACCACAGACATCATGCATGCTCTGGGACTTCAGTAAGAATGAGAGTGCATCAGCCTAGTCCCTGTTCACCACTCCGTCCACTATGCAGAGACCACAAGCACAGCAACTTGATAACACCCAGGAATACAAAACACTATAACTCTGTGGTGAATCAGGAAAAGCTCAAAAAAAGCAGTATATTGAGGCTAAATCAGTATGGAGATTCCTCAAAAAAACTAAAACTAGAAATTCTATTCCCCATCTAGGTATCTTCCCAAAGAGCTACAGACATCATATTTGAGTGGTGCATCCAGGCCAGTGTTGACAGCAGCACAATTCACAGTGGTTAAATCTTGGAAGTGGTGTGTGTGTCCATCCACAGTTGAGTGGATAAAGGTAATGTAGCATTTGTACACAATGGAGTACTATTGTGACATAAGGAAGGATACACTTGAGTTATTTGCAGGAAACTGGATGCCCCTTGAAACATAATGTTAAGTGAAATAAGTCAGGCACACAAACTTAAATATTACATGGTTTTTCTTACATGAGAAACCAAAATATAAATAAAAAGCAAAAGAAAAGATAGAGAATAGGAATAAAGAAATAGATCTTTTCAAAAGTTTAGTGGACTGAGAGATGGACAGTGGACAGAAAAAGGAGAAGAGAATGAAAGAAGAATGAAAATGCCATGTTTCCCTGAAAATGAGATGCAACAGGGCTCATTTTCAAGGATGTATCTTCTGAAATCATGCTAGAACATGTTTGCTGCATAGGTCTTATTTCACAGAAACTGGGTGTGCTCTGCTCATGTACAAGCTCCCCACAATGAATGGAATGGAATAATGATGTTCTGCAAACATGTCCTAATAACATTTGAAAAGAGAAGAATTTGAAATTTGGAGAAAATCTATCTTTGACAATAACCACAGGAAACCTGAGTTTTTAAATTAAGTTTATGGGTACAATGTAGATACACATAATGTCACATTCATCAAAGGGAACTTGTACCTGTACATGATAAATCCCGGCGCCTCTTTTGTCCCAAGCCCCTCCCCTCTCTTCAACCTGTCTTCTCTCATTTACAAAGCCTTCTTTCCACTTTGTCTCTCTTTTATCATTTTTCTTTTCCCTTCCATCCTACCCCTTCCCCCTCCTAGTTATCTTTTCTTTTGAACAATTTTTTTTTTTTTTTGCCAGTTGATAGAGCCGCTCAACCCGAGTCTCTCTGCTCCACTGTGAATTCCTTTCATTTCCTTGCATTTCTGTGTCTCCACGGGATGTATTCTATTTTAGCATATCAGCAGGATGGTCTGTCTTGAGCATTAGTTTATTTCATTCTATTTTGACTTCACTTCTCTTGAGCACCATGTGGCTCCAGTAAACAAATGCAAATCTTTAAGTGTTCTTGACAGGTTTAGGGTGATTAAATCAACCTATGGAAATACCTTGAGGCATTTATAAGGTTTTCTTTGAAAAAGCTACAGGCTCCCTAACTTGAGCAAAAGAGTGCTATAAAAAAGGAGATCTATTGTAAGACTGAATTTTGTTTACTCTAGGAGAAAATGTAAACTGATAAAATGGCAAAAAATTTCTTTAAAGTCTACCTAGTAATTTAATTGAATATTTAATACATATAAGTACTGTAGCATCAATGCATTTTAATTGCATCAGTGCTATGTTCTTATTGCATGTTTTAAAATTTATAAGTAATTTAAAAATAATAAAATTTAAAATCATTTTAATCTCAATGTCTGTATCCAACCATTATTACATTTTGGGAACATTTTTCCAACTTTTTTCTAAACATTTATTATTCACATAAATATATTTTTAATAAAAGCGCTCTGTGAGTCTTAGGCAGAAAGATACAAGGTTTGAGGTAAATCTAGGCAACTTAGTTAGAATCTGTTTCCAGAAAGAGAAAGAGAGATAGAGAGTGGGAAAGGAAAGAGGAAGAAAGGAAGGAAGGAAGGAAGGAAGGAAGGAAGGAAGGAAGGAAGGAAGGAAGGAAGGAAGGAAAGAACAGAGGGAGGAAGGAAGGAAAAAGAAAGGGAGGGGAAGGGAAGGGAAGAAAAGGGAAGGAAAGGGAAGGGAAGAGAGGAGAGGAGGAGGAGGGAGGGAGGAGGAATAGGTGTACAGCTCAGTGCAAAGGTTCTGGATTTAGTCCACAGTATCACAAAAAAATGGTTTCACATTGGGAAAACTGTTTCTTACCTACTTTGTCCATGGATCAACCTTCCCTGTCAATATGCATATTTCCATGTCATTATTTCTAACACTTCCATTAAAAATCTAATCAACACACTATTGTTCAATAATTCAGAATTGTATAACTAGAAGCCTCACTTCAACAGATTTTGGTAGGATAATATCTCTTTATAATTAACATATAATCTTGATAGAATTGTTCAGCCAAGGGGCACATGCATCTGTAAAACAATTTTGAACCATAGAGCTTGACTTTTCAGAAAATTCTGCGAGTATATCCACTGATCCAGAAGACAGAGTAGTGACCATTTCTCCTTACTTTTGCTGAAAAGGAACATTAGCTTTGCAGGTTTATAGTTTACCAGTCTAATAAGAAAACAAAATTTATTATCCTTATTTGTATTTCTTTCCCTGCTAATAAAGTTGAATGGGCTCGCTAATTTTATTTTTTATTAATTATAGTTTTCTTCTGTAGGTTACATATTCATGTCCTTTGTAAATGCCTTAAAATAGTTGTATAACTTTGAAAGAATAATTTACTTTTAAATTTCAGCAATAAAACATTTTTAAGTAATAATGTTCATGCACACCTTATTCAAAGTGTAGGACTCAAAGACATCACTATTCATTTAATTCCCAGATTGTTCTAAATTGAAACAGGAAATTTCTTGAACTTGATTATGATACTTTTAGATTGTTTTGAGCATTTGCTTACTTTCTTTGAATATAATGTATTCTGAACTAAGCTCGTACTTTTCTTGATCCTGACTGGAATGAGCCATTTTTCAGTGTCCTTGTTGTTTCTGGTGGGCGATGGTCTCTAGAAGACAAGATACTGGGGAGCTGGTGTATTCATTGCTATGGACTGTCCTGAGAGACAGACCTAGGGAATATATGTAGAACACGCTCCCAATATACACCCAAAAAGGTATTTGCATTCTGTGTTATTCTGTATTGATTTATGTACAATAAAAACCACAAGCTAATGCTGATAATCTCCAATTCCAGTCCAACACCACAAAATGTATTCTAGTCTTCTCCCTTTCCGTATTTGTAACTTTCTTTTCCAACTTTGAGAATTTTTCTCAGATTATGTAGTTTCTTCAACCCTTTTTATAATACCCATCTTCTATCGTTCCTACCATCCTTACCTGGCACCATATCCTCATGATACGTAGTACAATGACAACTGGTGATTAACTTGTAACACCCAGCTGAACTGCATCAGCGTGGTGCCAGGTGTGAAAGGCCTACCAGAGGATTGTTGCCAACAACACAAAAAGGAGAACTGGAGAGAAGAAGAAGAGGGGGCTATTGGTTCTCCGACAGGAGCTTGTCATACTGGCTCTTCTTGATATGAATTCAGCTGTTTTCATCACCGGAGGAGCTTGGGACCTTGTTATCTCTGAGAATGGCTATGGTTCACTTTGGGGGAGGTCTGGTTCTTACTTTGAGCCTCACTTCCTGGTTCCAGAAGGGAAGATGGTGCACTGTTCAATCTGCTGGAAAAGCTTGTCGCACTGGCTTTCCTGGCATGGACTTGGTTGTTCTCATTGTCGGAGGAGCTCTGGTCCTTACTTTGCATGTTGCTTCTTGGCTCCAGTGCAGAACTTTCAACCTACTAGGCACAGATCCTTCATTCTACTGGCACAGACTTTCTAGCTTGCACCACTGACTTTTGGGCCTTCCCAACACAGATCCGTGAAACAGGCCTGCATGAGGCATCGTCCTGGGCTCTGGGCCTGCAGTTGGACTCATGGGGGGCATTGTCATGTGCTCTAGGTCTTCAGCTGGACTCATGTGGGACATTGCTGTGGGATCTAGGCCCTCAGCTGGATTCTTTGGTCTTTAGTGTGTGGACAGATCTCCTGCACTCTTTTGTACTTGACTTTTTTGGTGACTACTATAAAATAATCCTATAAATTTTGTGTCCTGCATTAAATTATTTCCCTTGCAAACTCTGACTACAATGTCACACTACTCAAAACATTATTCAATTTGGCTACCTGCAAATAGCTTTCTTTCTACAAAAAGCTGATCTCCACCTGCTCGGACTCCAGTGGCCTCCCTCGGGCTCCTCACTCCTAGATATTCTTCTCATTCTTTTTAATCTATCACTATCAATACTTTATATCTGCCCCTTTCCCTGTGACCTTCACCTTTGACCTCCAAGTCGGGATGCTTTGTTGCCAAGAAAGTGCTGACGTCCTCCCCAGGGAGGCCCCTTCATCCTACTTGGGCTGGCGACCCCCTCATGAGGGTGTCCTGCTCACCTTCTGCACTTTACTCATTCTCCCCAACTCTGTGCCTGGTGTGAGTTCCCGACATCCTTGCAGGCTGCCTCCCTACCCAGACTTGTCTCTGCACATTTTCAACACCCGGCGGTGGACCACTCTTTCCCAGCAGAGACGCCTTCCCTTCTTCACAGCCACATTGCTCTGTCAGTCCTCATGGCTTTTGGGCTGCATTGCTCAAGGAGAAAATGAAGAGAAAGAAAGAGAGGGCAAAAGTACAAGGAAGAAAAAGAACGGCATTTTAAAGAATGTAAATTTATAGAAATTTTATCCTTACTCCCTGGAAATATCTTAATGTCATCATTTAAAAGAAAATTATTTTTTTCTTTTTTAAAAAATGAGATACTTGAGTATTGAGAATGATCAAACCTTACGTTCACCAGGGAGAAAACAACTGTAAAGAGTTTTTCTAGGCTGAGCAATTAGATAACATTAAAAACAGATATTTTTGTGCCTGAAGTCAATTTAGTAAATCTTTATAATTCTTAGAAGTGTCTACATTATGCAATTGTTTATATCCCTTAGTCTTTTCCTGGGTCATTGCTCCCTTTTGAGAATCTAATGAAAACTATCCTTCTTTTCAGAAAAGTGTACATAATGATTCAGACACACATAATTTGCATTCAAATTCATTACATTCTCATTCTTCTCTAGTGAATATTTGACCTCTAGGTTAAGGACAGAAATAAGTCTTTCAAGAATGTAAATGTTTGCCTCTATGAATATAAGACCAGTTCCTGGTCTTCACAGGCAGAACAACCTGGGCTTAAGAACAAGCTCTGGCATTTAATTCATTAAAATATTGGCCTTAACTTCTCTGAGCTTCATTTATAAAATAGAAATAATAACTATTTCCTGGCCTTTGTGAAAAAATAGAGGGTACATAGGAAACAGCATCATATATGTAATGATTGCTTATTATAGGTGAAACTTCATTATGTGGTCATCTAGAGCCATCCTGATAAGAGAAAAATCCTTCAGCTTCTTACTAGATACCTACTGCTCTCCTGGAGGGTAGACTTTTTTAAGTCCAAGACCACTCAGTTCCTATCTTATTGGTTTTGTGGTGAGTATAAATTTTCTTAGTGATGATTCTTGAGCTATGAAAGAAAAATGGTACTAAATCTATGTTGATTTTTCCACTAAAACTCTAGATTCCCACTTCAGTTCTTCCAGATTCTCTGTGAAAGTGTGTAAGCTAATCAAAAGTGGTGAAAACTATAGAATTTCTCCTAAATAGAGACCTTTTTCTCAGTCCTGGACAATTGCTCTAGTTCAGGAATGTGGACTGACGTTGCCAAAAGGTGACTGTCTTTCAGCAGTCAGAGATTCAGGTTTTTCTTTTTTTTTTTTTTTTTTTTTGGTTTTTTTTTGGTACCGGCAATCAAACTCATGACCTCGCGCTTGCCAGGGAGGTGCTGTGCTGCTGAGCTAAATCCCCAGCCCCAAGATTCAGGTTTTTCTAATAAAGTTTTCAATGTTATCATATTGTGTAGTCCATATATTTTCAACCTTTGCCACAAATGGACACATTGCTTGCCTGTCAATGTTAGTCTCTGTTACTAGATTTAAAAAATTAGAAAACACAAGTACATAAAATATAGATGAACAACAGTAAGGATTTTCCCATAATTAAACATTTATTCAAAATACTAAACAGCGAAAGCAGAACCTGACTAAACTCCTTAGCAAATTACTCAGGATGCCCATACATTCTGAAAGGGAGATAAAATTATTTTATTTTTATGGCTTGAAGGTGGCCTCATTGTCATTGCACACAGTTACTTAGGACTTCTGGTTTATGGATAGCTCTGCAGTATTAAAATAATTTGGGTAAGAGGAGGGAGGGAAGGGAAAGGAAATGGGAAAAAGGAATTAAGTTGTGTTACATACATGTACTAGTTCCCCAGAAGGAATGTAAATGTTACATACTACAAACGTGTACTATTAAAAAAAGAATAAATGAAAATAAAATAATTAGGTAAAATAATCATGAGGCACCATAAATAGGCAAATATACTTCAAAAACTTTATTTGCAAGTCCTGTAGACGTCAACATCATCGTTAAAAGGAAGCAATTTGACTAAGTTATTCTTAGCCAGCAAGATGGAAACAAAATATTATTTTATTTAAAGTAAAGTAATAATTCTTTCTTGGAAACAGTTGCTCACCCTGGATCTCACTCTGAATTTAAAGATGTGTTTCCTGGAGGCGGCGCACTCCTCTTTCTCCTGCAGTGTGCTTTGGGCCCATTCTCGCACGAAGGTCACTTCCCTCCTCTGGTCCTATTAAACTAGGACCCAAACCTATATTCAGTCAACAATAACGGCTGCAATCACTGTCAAGATACCAGTGAAACACACACACAGCATGACTAAGATCATCTTCAACAGAAAACAAAATATTTAAGAGTCACAATCCTTAGCTGACTCCTGTGAAAAGGCGAACACTTATCCTTGCAGGCCTTCACTCTCCTAAAGCAGTCGAGCTCGTGGCACTATGAGGCAACCTTTCTTGGGCCTGCCTTTGCTTATTCTATTGCTCAGTTACTGTAAGACTAAGTTTCCAAAGAAAAATGCTACTCTTGTTTCAAATCTTTAAAACACCAAAATCTCTGTAGTACTTTGGTTGCTTTCAGAACTGAATTATGGGTAATACCTCCTTCCCCCATGTTGCCAAGAAAAACATTATCCAAAGCATCTCCAAGTCACTGTACTGACTGGTTAACTCAGTAGTATAGCACATAAATTTCTCAGGGGAAATACACCATCAGTGAGTAGGATAAAAGAAAATGAGTGTACTTCATTAGGCAGATCTTCCACAGCAGAGCTTTATTTCCAAACATGGGGATCATTATTAGAAACAGAAACCACTAAAGTCCAAAAGACTAAGTGTCAATACTTAACAAGAAACACGCACTCGTTTCTTCCCTTACAAATGAGCGTAGATTCACAGGGAGAAGGGATTTAGAGCTCAAAATATATCATATGAAACCGATAGAGGAGTTCCTAGGTGAAACTTGAGGCAGACTCAGGTCTTCACGGAAATCTCCCAGTACCCACAAGCATGGTGCAGGCAGATTAAAACAGGAGCTGTATGGCTTAGCTGTGCTGGGTGAAACTGAGAGCTTTCCAAGCCCTCTGTGATGCTGGGAGCCTCAGTGATACCAGGTCAAAATAATGAAGGAATCCAAACTTACCTCAATTCTGAGAAGGCATCATAAATGTGAGCGAGAAAGAAAGAGAGAGAGAGGGGCTGGGGATTTAGCTCAGCGGCAAAAGCACCTGCCTGGCAAGTGCGAGGTCGTGAGTTCAGTTCCTGGTACCGGAGAAAAACCAAAAAAAAAAAAAAAAAGAAAGAGAGAGAGAGAGGGAGGGAGGGAGGGAGAGAGAGGGAGAGAGATTGAAAGACTGATGAGAGGAGGAAGGAAGTAGAGGAAGTACAGTGAACCCTCTGGACCC
The DNA here is from genome assembly GCF_000276665.1 of Chinchilla lanigera. Lineage (NCBI taxonomy): Eukaryota > Metazoa > Chordata > Mammalia > Rodentia > Chinchillidae > Chinchilla > Chinchilla lanigera. Next base: position 17,385,221 of record NW_004955425.1, on the reverse strand, counting down.
AGAGAATGCAGTGTGGAGCACATCTTTAGGAAAAATGAAAACAAAAAGGAGGTAAAGTTAGTCAGCAGTTTATGCCACTAATTGCCAACCCAGCAGCTAATTGCAAAGAATGAAAAGCCAGAACCTTGTGGCCTCCCTGAAGAATGACGCCTACTAACCCTCCTCCCCTCCTCTCCTAGGGGCAGCCTGAGGGCAAAATGGAAAGGGCAGCTGTAAGCGACTGCCAGAACATCTGCCTTACCTTGATAAACGTGATGAACTATGTGAGCAATCACTCCAGAGGCAAAGGTCACATTTATCATCAATGGACTTAAGAGTCCAGATATAATTATGTCCAATTATTTTTAAAATAGAGAAAAACTGTTTCTTGTATTCCTGAATTTTGTAAGTTAAACATTCATATTGATTCAATTATAACTATAGAGTTCTTCAGTACAAACATTAGTCTATTCTTTCCGTTGTTTTCCCATTCAGATGTTATACCTAGTGCTTTGGAGGTGGGTGAGAGCGTTTCACCAAACTCCAGCTCCTTCTGCCCAGTGTTTTTCACATGCCATAACAACAGCACTAAGGATGAATAATGATGACATTTATATAGCAGTTGCTTTATGTCAGGAACTGCTGAGTGCTTTAATTACACTAACTCATTTAAACTTCCCAAACACCTCAGAGAGTAGATTCTCTTATCATCCCATTACACCAAATGAAGAGCCTAAAATACAGGGAACAAATCACATGACAGGAAGTGGCAGTACCAGAACAAGATGCAGGCAGACCCCATAATCTGAGCTCTTAAACACAAAAGCTCCTGGGACAACCTTAAAATATGGCTTCAAAGGCCTAAAAAACAGCTATTCAAAAATTACTGATGGCTTCATGACATCAGAACATGTGTGCATCATCTTTAATCTAAATGCTTGTCCTATTGCTGAACGGTTAATTGGCATTGGAAGTAACACTGTAAAACCAACTAAATTTTGAAATGGGCCAAAAATTTTTAATAGTTCTTTTATCAAAGAAGATATACAGATGGGAAATAAGCATATGGAAAGGTGCTCTATAACATATTTCATTTAGGAAATGCAAATTAAAGCAGCAATGAGATACCATTAAACATGATTGGAATGGACAAATCCAGAGCACACCTGATCATCACACATGCTGGCAAGGATGTAGAGCAACAGGGACTTCATTCACTGTTGGTGGGAATTCAAAATGGCACAGCCACTTTGAAAGATAGTTTGACAGCTACTTACAAAACTAAACACATTGTCAGCATACGATACTGCAGTTGCACTCTTTGCTATCTATCCAAAAGATGTGAAAATTATGTCTACCCAAGAACATGCACATGGATGTTTAAAGCACCTGTTTTACTCATAATTGCCCAAACTTGGAATCAACCCCAATGTCCTTTAGTAGATAAGCAAACTGTTACACTCGGAAAATGGAACATTGTTCAGTGATAAAATGAAAAGAGCTATCATGCCATTAAAAGATACGGAAGAAATCTAAATGCATAAGGAAAGAGTTCAGTCTGAAAAGGCAGCATGTTGTATGATTTGAACTCTATAAAACTCTAGAAAAGACAAAATTATAGAAACTTGGAAACTGTACTTTTCACTCTTTACTGCTCAGGAATTCCAGGAATTAAGCTAGCAGAGAGGGGAGTGGTGACAGGGTGAAGCAAAAAGTTTTTAGGGAAGTCAAAATCCACTGTATGACATTGCAATTATAAAGCATGCCATTATTAATTTTTCCAGTTGGTTACAATGTATAACAGCAAGAATAAACTCCAAGGTAATTTATAAGCTTGGGGTGATTGCTACATGTCAAAGTAGTAATCATTGTAGTTTTCATCAATTGTAATGAGAAATGGTTTTAAATGTCTCCAAACTATAGGTCACAAAATAGTTTAGCCCAGGAGGAGACATTGTGCATGAGACTGCAGTCACCTCGGTCACTCTGACCTAGCACAGGAAGTGCCTATAGACCACCTGACACCATAAAGACAATAAATCCCAGTGAGAGTCCTTTTCTTTCTTCTAGCAAGTCTTACTTGGAATGCATGGCGTGGATGTCTACCTACCCAGCAAGGCTTTTGCTGCTCAGTCAGCCAATGCTACTGCACAACTCATTTGATGTAAACTCTTTGTTTTTTGCTGTTTGTTTGTTTGTTCGTTGCTTACTCTTCTCATTTATGAAAACACACCCTGCTTGGGCACAATATTTAAGCACCAATTCTAGGCAAAATAGAATTTGCCTTTCTGGGTGATCATCTTTGCTTTGCCTTGGATAAACTCCCTGTTCTCAGCTTCCTGTGCCTCATCTTCCATTTTTGGTTAAAAGCAGCAAATACCTCCTTGTGGCAGAGGATGCTGGTTATGGGAGTGTTCATGCGTTTGTGAAAGCAGACGCTCTCTGTGACTTTTTCTCAATGTTGCTATGAACCTAAAACAGCTCTAAAATAAATTCTTTATTGAATAATTACATGCACATATTCTATTATAAGCATATTGATATGCTAGAGTGTTCCTAATTTTTAGCATACAGTGTATCAATGTCAGCAAATTGTTTTCTAGAAAAGGTTAACAATTTAACTCCTGCCAAAAGTGTGTTGCTTCATTTTCTCACCTCCACATTGGATAGGTGAATTTTTCTTTTTAAATTCATAGTTAAATAACTAACTGTATCATCTTATCTTTGTTCAAATTTAAAGTTCCTTGATTATCAGTGAGTTTATATAAAAGTATCTTAATGTTTATTGTCCATGTGCATTTCTTCTGTCTTTACTACCTTTTATAGCCTAAATCTAACTCTAACTTAACAATTTGTTTTTCCAGGTATATAGTTTACCTACTTCTAACTTTGTAAAAATGTCCTGTTGACCTGGAAAATGTATTACTATTTTCTTTTATAATAAGCTACCTACAATAAACCCTCCATTCAGAACAAGTGACAGAATAAGGCCACCAAAGGGCAATTGTATGAAACTCTAATCTTCTATGCAAGCAATATATAGTTCCAAGTTTAACTCAAATAAATAAATAAATGAGGATTGAGCAGAATATGTATAATTGAAGCAAGTTAAAAGACATAAAGTATAAATTGAGCAAATAGCTTCAGGGGACATGTAGTTATTCATGACTGTTAGTGTTCCAAATCATAAATCTACTTAATTAGATTTAATTACAACACTGCTCAAGACAACACTGAGATGATAAAATCTGAGAGTGGCATTTTATATATTGCTGGAGGGATTGTCTATTTATGCAAATAACTGACACGTTTTCACTCAAAAAGTACTAATTGAACAAATTGTTAAAACTAAGTGATTAATGAGGAAGTGAGAAAAAGTATGAAATTTCCAAATTTCAAGCATATTAACCCATTTTCCCCTGACACTTAAGAGCCATATGGTGAAGTAGGGGGAAATAGCATAACATTAATGGTGGGGGAAAAAAACTAATTTATCTGAAACATTCAGCGAAGTTAACACTGCCTTCTCAGTTGACATTCCTTTATCTACCTGCTTACTGCAGTACAATGTATTTATTTACAGGTGGTCTTCCCCCACAAAGCTATGAGCTCTTTGAAGGCAAACCATATGTCTGGAGCATCGTCTTATTCCTACTCTCTGTAGTAATCCTTGCCACATGGGGGTAATCAGTAAAGGTGTTATACAGAGGGAATAAGTGGCTACAGGAAATATTAAAATGCCCTTTGTAAGAACTTTCACTATTTATAAATTTGAAATTCAGATTATAGCTTTACCCATATATTCCACAATGAAAACGTAACCTTTATCATTTCTGTATATATTCCTTCACTGTGATAGCTCTATTAAATTCTTTCACACTATTATATCCAACTGACCATGATACATGAAAGAGGAGAGCTCTGGGGATCTATGTGCCAACAATAAATAAAATATCAAATCCAGTCTTAAGACACATCGTCAGCCACCGATTTACCTTTCTGCCATTAGGGATGAGCAAGGGTACTTGTCCACATGTGTTAATGTGATACAACATTTGAAATTATTGATTAGTTTGTCTTTCTGCAAACTAGATTCTCTAAATGATTGCCATGGGAAAGATATAAACTAATTCTCTCAAATCTGAGATAGTCTCAGTCTTCTGCATTGTATACACACCTAGCTGTTCTCCCCGAAGATATACTGTCTTTGTGAAATTTCCTATCTATGTACAATGGCTATTGGTCCTTAGATTCATTCATACTACAGATGTTATTTGATCACCTACCACTCCAGTAGTGCAGAGACCTCTGAATACTATACTTGCTAACTTTACCATGTATCAGTGCACACCCAAGATACATGGACAAGAACCCAATATTATCACCCATGTGCCTATTACAGTATACATCCAAAGTGCGGGTGTGGTCCAAAGGCGGATGTGACTACTCCTGAGGACCAGCAGACCCTGTTCTGAGTCTAAGGCCTGAGACTTATTGTGTGTCTCTGTATGAACGGGCATAAGGTCACCAGATGCAGCTTTAGGTTGAATCTAATATCTATATCCAGGTCCCATTTGTCTAGCTTCCAAGTAAACTGTCAAATTTAATGATGCAGTCACAATTGTGATTTTTCTCAATCCACTTCCCCCATGACTTGATGTTCAAGAAGGTTAAACCTCAAAAGGCTTAAATGCTGTGAAGACAACAGTGGTATTTAAGAACAGATAAAAATGTAAAATGCAAAGATGTAGTTCTCTCTGTGAATGTGAAAACTAAAAAGAAAAGATACCCTCCTTTTCCTCACAGTATTTCCCTTTGTAAATTTGTAATTGTAAATGTATGTATATATTCTTTTTAGGACTCTTGCTAGTTTCATAACCCAGGAGTGTCTTCCACAAGGACAAGGGGCTTATCTCCTTAAAACATAAACATGAAGCGGCATAGGTCTCATCCTGTAGTTTCTGTATGAGGATAGGAACCTAACTTCTGCAGCCACCTGACTCCAAAGTACAAAACTACTGTCTGTCATGATGTTATAAAAAGGGCAGTTTTCTTTTCCACATAGCTAACTAACTAACACTGATGTTCACCCCAATCACCAGGCAAATTAGGATACAAATGATGTCAAGTCTGCTTAACCAGGAGGATGTATTTATCCATCTTTGTCTTGGTTGTAATTGCTGTCTTGATTCATATGATATTTTCTTTTTCATCTGACATTTAACATATTCATTCTATGCTGGTAATATACTGAGCTATTGGCTCATCCCTTTTGAGACTGATCAATCAAGCTGCCTCTTTGTTGTAGTATCCTGGTCACCAGCCCATTGGATATTCATGAGTTCCCCTCACTCAGCCAGTGTCCACATGAACTCAAGGAGCAATGATCACTTTCCACAGAACCACTATATGTTGGAATATTTGTGGACAGCATTTCAAACTCTTCATGTCAAGATATATTATGCCAATGTTTCAGGCTACTTGTAAGGAAACACTCCTTAGAAATACTTTTCAGACTTACATTGCAATTGTGCCCTTTAATCTCAAAGATAAGAATTTTGACATATCTGCCTTTTATTTCCAAGTAACTTAGATAAGCAGACAAATTCCTTGAAGAAACTACAAAGGATGAGTGCAGGTAAGGAAAAACAGCTCTCATGACCCATGCTATCATTCACTACGTGTACAAGTGAGGCAAAGTTCCCTGCAGTGAATATCAGTTTCTATCTGTAAAGTAAATAATGATTCTTTGAGTTGTTTCTTCTTCAGAAAGCTTGCACAATAGTCTTTTCTTTATGGCTAAAGCCTCAGACATCTTTTCACTCTCCACAAAGAAAGAGAACAAATTTAGTGGGTGTCCCACATTTAGAGGTTTTTTTTTTTTTGTTTTGTTTTTTTTAAATCAGCTTACCCAAATAGAAGCAAGGGAGAAAGGAGCCATTTGAGAACCTAAAAACATCAGCTGTGGACCCTTTATGAGGGCCCAAGAATTAAAGCAATAAGATAAAAAATCTCCTGGCTTCTGGATTAAATGATAGGATAAAAACCTTCAAGCTAATAAAAATCAATACAAGTTCATTTTGATGTAGAAAAACCCAATATTTTCAAAGCTCCTGTACTGCCAACTACATATCCATAGAGGTGAGCAATGCTAAGGAGCACAGTCATAGGGAACATTTTATCCAGGCAATCCACCAACACTTAATCATAGAACAAGACTCCAGCTGCTCATGGCACATGGGAGTGTATTCTCATATGTGGAAAGTGACCAAAACTTCTGGCAGAAAGCATAGCACTTAGCAAGTCTGAGTACCCATTTTCTGTGCTTTCCTTGCTCTATAGCAGACAGGAGTCTCAACACATCCAGTAATGTCATCAAAAAATTAAATGAAGTGTTCTGTATACCGAAGGGACTGTTATTGGGCCATTATAAAAAAAAGAATGACATTCTGTCATTTGTGGCAACATGAATGGGACAAGAAGACATTATGTTAAGCGAAGCAAGCCAGATATCAAAAGAGAAATTCTGCATGTTCTTGCTCATTTTTGAAATGTAAAACTTTGATCTCCTGGAGAAAGGGAGTAGAATAGTGGTCTTAGAGACTGGGAAGTGCAGAAGGTGGAAGGATAGAGAGGTTAGTAAATGGGCACCAGAATACAATGAGATAGGGGTTAGTTCTGGGGCTCTATAGCACTGTATGGTAACTATAGTCATATTGCAAAATAGCTGGAAGAGTTCCAGATCCCCAACACATGGAAATGTTAAATATTTAAGGAGATGGTAGTGCTAATTGACCTGATATAGCCATCACATACTGTAAAACTATAGTAAAATGTATTGTGTCCCATAAATACATACACTTTATGTATCAATTTTTTTAAAAAATTGAATGAGAAGACATTGCTTATGAAAGATGGAAAATGAAACCACTGATTTGACATTGCAGTGGGGCATGCCATCCCCACATGAGAATTTTGCAGAAACAAATCAGATAGATGCAGGCTAGAGATTAGTAGGTCGCTGTGTATATTTAGCTTTGCCCAGGGAAGACAGAGTGCAGTGAAACTGCCAGTAGTAGTTCACTGCTTTCAAATTAATTAGCAGTACTGCTTATTCTGTATTCTCTTAGAAGGTTGTCTGGAAATAAGCAGGCCCTATATGTTAGTGCTTCTCATCACTGTAATAAATGTTTGAAATTATCGAGGTAAAAGGTGAACAATTTCATTTTTGCTCAGTCTTGGAAGGGTCAGTCTGGGATCTGTCAACCCTCTTGATTTGGGTAAAGCAGCAAACCATGCCAGCCACATTGGGTGGGTTGCCACCATTCATTTCATGTGCAGGAAGCAAAAGAGAGAGGAGATGAGGGCTCCCCATGTCCTGCAAAGGCATGCCGTCAGTAAGCCAAAGCCCTCCACTCTGTCCCTCCACTCAGCGTGTCCTCCACCTTCCAACAGGGCCAGCTGAGGACGAGGCCACTCACCAACAGGAGCTCTGGGGACACGTGAGATCCAAGCCTGTGTCTTGGGAACAGAACTGAGCAAGTAATAGATACTTCATATTTTTCCTTTTTTATTATTCGATTAACAAGTACATATTTAGAGTCTGTTGTATATAAGATACTTAAGAAATGGTGAGATATTTTAAAAATTATGATTCTATTCCCAGTGAGTTTCCAGTCTATAAAAGACATACAGGTATCTGAGTTTTGTTTTGTTTTGTTTTTAAAGAGAAAAAAGATAAACAATGAAACTGAGTTTTGAAACAGGTCAGTAGAATTAAAAAGAAGAAAAAGTTTCAACCCCATAAACTCAGTAGTTAACAGACCTTTTTCTGCTTTAAGATAACTTAAGTCCACAAAATTAAAAAGGATAATATAATAATATAACATAATATAACATAATATAATACTATAAACATGTGATGTCTAAGCTAGACACATATTTCCTAGCATTGTCTTGCCTTCCTAAATTCAGGCAAGAGCCAGCCACAAAATACCTGAAAGCATTAGAAAACTGAAGTAAAATGTTGGCCATTCAATTATTTTTACTGCAAATTGACAAATCATCACTTATACTTATGAGGTACAAAGTGTTATTGATATAGATATGTAATACATTTTTATTAACTTTAGTCACGTTGTCCAATACACCTCAAAAATGTGTTCTCCCTGTCTAACTGAACTTGGTATCCATTGACCAAACATCCCCATTCCTACCATTCCCCAGGCTTTGTCTACCCTCTGCTTAATCACTTTAGAGTCCACAAATAGCTCAGACTATGTGATATTTGACTGTCTGTTCCTAGTTTATTTCTGTTAGCATAACATCCTCCACATTCATCCATGCTGCAGCAAATTACAAAATTTTCTTCTAAAGTTAAAGAGTACTTCACTGGATGTGTCCTTAATCTGTGTACCCAGTGGTGGATGTGTAAGCTGATTTCCTATTGTGGCTGTGGTGAAGAATCCTGGAATTAATATGAGACACTACATATCATTTGTTTAATATACGTGTAATACTTAACTGTTGTGTCAACTTGAAACACCCAATTGATTGGGTTAGCATCATCTGGGTATTGATGATAGATTTAATGAGGGAAAAGACCCACCCCGGATGTGAGTGGCACCAACCAGTAGGCTTGTAGCTTGGGTGGAATAAAAAGAGAAAAAAGAAGGAAGCCTGGCTTCTACTTCTGTGGAGGAGCTCTGGTTTTTGCACTGCCTTTGGAGATCCATCACCAGGGCTCCAACTCAGATTCCTCAGCCTTCTCACATGGACTGTCTGGCTTCCTGATAGAGACTTCAGGGGGACTCTGCAGTGAGCTCCAGCTTTGACTGCATCATCAAATTCTCCAGCAGGTAGAGGGAACATTTGTATTCTTCCACTCCTGACGCTTAGAGTGGCCACGGTAAGCATGATGTTACTCTAGTGAGCACTAACTGATACAATGCTGATTTCGTTTCCTTTTGAAAAACACCCAGAAGTGGGATTATAGGATCATAGGATAATTCTATCTTTCATTTTTTGAGGAATTCCCATACATTTTTCCATAAGGCTGCATTAATTTGCACTCCCGTCAATATTGCATAAGGAATCCCTGTGTGTTACATCCTGTCAACCAAGTATCTTTTGCATAGTTGCCATTCTGACAAATGTGAAGTGTTATCTTTTTTTTTTTGTCTTTTTGAGACAAGGTCTGGCCATGCAGTTCAGGCTGACCTTGAGCTCACTTTGTAGCCTAGGCTGGTCTCAAATTCACAATAATCCTCCTGTCTCAGCCTCCAAAGTGCAGGGATTACAGGCATGCAGCATCATCCCTGCTTTAAAGTGATATCTATTGTGATTTTAATTTGTATTTCTCTAACAGACAATAACGATAAGTATTTTTTCACCTACCTCTTGGTCATTTGAAATATACCCCAGAAATAAATGCACACATACACAAATAAGATTATATCAAGCTAAAAAGCCTTGGCACAGCAAAGAAAACTGTTTACAGAGTGAAGAGACAACCCCCAGATTAGAAAAAATATACTCAAGCCATGGGCTAATAAGGAGTATTCATTACATAAGGGACCCAATTCAAAGACAAACAACCACAACAACAACAACACAAATAGCCCAATTAAAAAGTGGACAAACACCTGAACAGACATTTCTTAAGGCAACCCATGCTGAAGGTGACCGTGAGGTAAGCACCCTCCATGGTAGAGATGCCTTTTCATAGTGACCAGGTTCTCAATGGCTTCAGTTCTTACTAGATTTCTACCTCCAGCTTCTCTAATTCCTGAGTCACATGTCTCTATAGATAAGTGATGAAGGATGCCTGCTTCATCCACCAGTTGCTAGCAACTTTATGGTCAGCAGAAGACAGACAGGGGTTCCAATTTGGTTTTATGGAGTCCAGTTTAGGCTTAAAGTCCACATTTCACACCAACTACTACCTCTAAATATCTATAAGAACCTGTAGTTCACCAAAAAAGGAATAGCCTTTGTAGACCTTTTGTTTTTTACCAACTCCCTTCATGCTTAAGTTCTACTTATCTGTAACTGAACAGCCAAAACTATCATACATAAACATACTTGTCACCCATGCCTCAGATTTTCACAAAATAAAAAGTATAACTATAGTTGAATACACCTTATTCCCTTTTCATCTCACCCTCTTCCCTCCTTCCCTACAAATAACTATCATGATTTTGACATCTATTTTCCTTGCCGTACATTTTATGCCTTTACTATTTACTGACAACATATATGATTTAAAATTGCTTGAAATTTTACATACATGGTAATATGCCAAACACTCCTTCACAATCTAGTTTTTAAAGTCTTTGCTTAAGATCCATAGGTTGGTTTTAGCTTCCATAGCTAACTGCTACATACCACATAATATCGCATCAAATGAATATACTACATGGTTTCCATTTTCACTACAAATGTATTGTAATAATACCTTCTCTATTTTATGTTGAGTATAATTTATATACAGAAAGGTATAGAAATTTTAGGTGTGTAATGTGACAAATGATTTCTTTTTACTTAAGTGTACTCCTATAAAGCCACTATGAAGAGTAAGCTATGGAAATTCTTAGCATTTCTGTTAAATACTTCTGAATACAGTCAAGTTAATTACATATTTATTTAGTTTCATGAGCCTCTAAACTTCACATAAATGGAATCAGACATGTGTGATATTTTGTATCTTGCTTTTTTCCTTAAAGTTATTTTGCCACATAGGATTAATCTATGTTGTTTTTAGTAGTAGTTACATGCCTCCTATATCATCAGTGCAGTGCAGTGTAGCATGAATTATAAGGATATAGTATAGATGACATAGGCACTCCACTGTTGATGGTCATTTGGACTAGTTCCAGTTTAGTCATTTATATAATATTAACAAAACATTGTAGTATTTGACTGATAAACCATAAAAATTGGAGTTTGAGACATCAAAAGTTGACTACCTGCAATTTAAGATGGAAACATAACCCAAGTCTGTGGTACACATAAAAGCACTTTTACCCTTTAGAATAGCAGTAGCCAAGGAGGTCTACCATTCAGGTGTCCCTTCAAAAGAAGTTGCCATTCAAATATGAGAAGTACCATTAAGTGACATCCTCCAGCTGTGGCTCCTTCAGGGTTCACCTCATGCTTTTAAACTGAGGCCATACTCATCTGGAACAGTCTACAAGAATGACAAAGCAGAACAACTTTATTATGGCCAGACTGTTTTTGCCAAAACTGATTCATCTCACGGGTGAATCTGGGTTGGTCCAGGTGTCGGATAAGCATCATAGTATAAAACCACTCCCCATGCCATCCTACTCCTAACCCTTTCATCTTCACAGATGTTATTCTCCAGTAATCTTGTACTCCTAATTCTGCAGCCTACAGGACCCAAACAGTACTGTTGGTAGCAGGCATGGTTCAAGAAAGCAAGCATTAAAATGGGGTTTTGAGGCCAGATTGATCAGTGTCTAAATGGTAATAATAATTGCATGGTATGTGGGGCAAAGAGAATCTATACAAAAAGATAGTGGACCCGTTGTATAAACTTTCAACACTGGGAGCTTGGGAAAGGATTGTAGTAGAAGAGACTACTCTGGCTGGTGTTCTGCTTTACAAGAAGTAAAGGAAACAATACATGCAAAGAAATGGCTGATTATTGACAAGTTGTATTAAGGTCCTTTGTGTAGATAATGAAGCCCTCAAAACTGGTGAATACTAAGTCCATTATGCCTCGTTTCATGAGAGAAACTTGAGATCTCCGTGTAAGGGATGCGGACATTTTGATGGATGTTCTTGAAGATGTTGGGTTCCAAGCTCCTGTAAACCTTCAGAGCCCGGAGATGCTGTACCTCTTGGAGGCAGGTGAAGTCACAGTTTGCTTAAATTTCTAAAAAAATGAAGAGCATAAAATATCTCACTGTGATTATGTTCCCATTTCTGTTTTACCTTTAATTTATTGGCTATAAGTTGTCTCTTCATACTTCTCATATTAAAGTGTAGGATTCTTTAACTGTTTCAACCACTAATAATTTGTAGTTTAAAGCTTGCAATTCCCTTCTCCCAAAATTGGCTTGTCTCTTTATTTTTTAATGGTCTCACTTGAGGGAAAGAAATTTCAACTGTTGCTAAATTTATTGAGCTTACCATTTTGATTTGTATGTTTGGGGTGTTACTTAAAAATTATTTTCCTAATTGAAGACCATAAAGATTTGGTCCTATATTTTCTTCCAATGGTTTTTAATTTTGATTTTTTGTGGTTATGCATTCAGTCTATTTAGAAATTATTTCTCTGGATTGTAGGGAACTCCTTTAAGCTATATTGATCACACATAGATGATAAAATGCCTCAGTGTAATTTTTGTATAACCTATTCTTCCCTCTAACATACAATTCAATATCTCTTATGTCTCTGGTTTTTATATGCGGTCGTCTATTTCAGTGTTCTTTATTCAGTCCCATGATTCATTTGACAATTGAACTACATTCTAGTGTCTTAATTATTACAAATTTAGTAGCCAATGAGTCAAGTCTTCTTACTCTTATTCTTGTCTTGGCTACTCGCAGCCTTTTTTCTTTCACAGAAATCTAAAAATCAGCTTGTCCACTTCCATTAAACACCTTACTGTCGCATTTTTATCCATATTACCTTTTTTAAAATTTTATTTTCAAGAGAGTAGTAAATGAGAAAAAAAAATAATAGTAGCATACCAGCATGACAAACCTAAACAAACCAAAGCAAGAACATTTGAAGTGATAACAGGGTTTCAAGAAAAAATAATCTGAATTAACATTTGTTGTTACATTACATATCGCTATTCTCAACTACATTGCTTAGATTATAAGATGTAAGAAGGGAAGATTGCTCAAACCATTAAAGAGAATAAGAAAATAATGATTAGATAAAACATTAGAGATAATACGGTTTTTCACTAGACAAGATGGTAGGAATTAATCAATGGTTGTTCCACTGTATACTGTTAACTTCAAATCAGTTGCTCAAATTACCAGATATAAGCATGCAAAACTGGTCAGAAAATAATTTTAAGCATAAACTGTTCATTTCAATACATATCAGACACCAGCAATACAGTTATCACAGCTATTCATATATATATTTATATTTTGCCTCCCTTCTTTCTTTTTTCTTCTTTCCCTCAACCCAGTTGTTCCTTCCTTTGAGCAATTTCTTTCCCTTTCCTATCATCTATTGTACGTTTTGAGTTTTACTTATTCTTTCCAGTTCCTACAACAGGAAGACAATATGATGTTTACACATGTGGGTCCAATTTATTTCACTTATGAGTATGGTCTCTAGTTCCTTCCATTTACCTACAAAAGCCTTGAGTTTACCTTTTCTTTATAGCTGAGTAATAATAGCTGTATAAAAATGCCACATCTTCTTTATCCATTCTTCAGTTGATGGGCATTTGGGTTGTTTCCAAGATTTAGCTATAACAAATTGTGCGGTTATAAACATGGGTGCACATATATCGCTGTGGTATGATGTTTTTAATTCTTCTGGGAAAGTACCCAGAAGGGAAATAATTGGTTAAGTGAGACTTCCAATCCTAGTTTTTTGAGGAAAATCCAAACTGATTTCCACAGTGGTTTCACCAGTCTACACTCCCACCAGCAGTGGAGTAGAGTTCCTTTCTCCCCACAGGCTCTCCAACATTTGATATTGTTTTTTTTTTTTTTTTTTTTTGGTTTTTCTCCGGTACCGGGAACCGAACTCACGACCTTGCGCTTGCCAGGCAGGCGCTTTTGCCGCTGAGCTAAATCCCCAGCCCCCAACATTTGATATTGATTGATTTCTTCAAGATAGCCATGCTTTCTGGGGTGAGATGGAATCTCAGTGTTGTTTTAACTTGCATTTCTGGAATGTCTAATGACGTTGAACATTTTTTCATGTATCTATCCTCCATTAGTATTTCTTCATTGAGAAGTATGTTCTCAGATGCACATTTTTGAATTTGGGTCTTTGAATTTGGGGGGCCTGATTTTTTTTAATTCTTTGTATGTTCTAAATAGTAGTCTTTTGTCTGAGAGGCAATTGGCTAAACTTTTTTCCCAATTTCTTTTTACTGTATTGGTGATTTCTTTAGATGTGCAAAAACTTTTCAATAAGATGAGATCCCAGTTGTTGATTCTTTGAAGTACTTCCTGTGCAGTTTGGTTTTTGTTCATAAACTCTCAGCCTACGCCTATGTCATCAAGAATTTTACCTAATTTCTCTTCCAATATATTGTTTCTGATTTAATATTTAGATCTTTCATCCATTTTGACTTTAGTTTAGTGCATGGTGAAAGACCATGCTAGTTTTAATCTTTGGCATGTGGAAAGCCAGTTTTCCCAGCACCATTTATTAAAGAGGCTATCTTTCTTCCTGTGAACATATTTGGCCCCTTTGTCAAAGATAAGGTGACTGAGTGTGTTTGTAGTTGTATCTGTGTCTTCTAATCTGTTCCATTGCTCTTCAGGTCTGTTTTGTGCCAGTACCATGATGATTTTATCACAGTAGCTTCATAATATACTTTCAGGTCAGGAATTGTGATGGCTCCTGCCTTTCTGCTATTTCTCAGGACTGCTTTTGCTATTCTAGGCCACTTCTGGTTCCAGATGAACTTTAGAAATGTTTCCTCTAGATGTGTGAGGTATCCTAATGGTATTTTAATTGGGATTGCATTGAATCTATACAACAATTTTGGGAGTATGGCCATTATCACAATATTCATTCTTCCTATCCATGAGCAAGGAATGTCTTTCATATCTTTTCATTCTATGAGAGTAAAGATTTTCAAAGTAGGTATTGATGATCTTCTGAATTTCTTCAGGATCTGTAGTGATTTCACCCCTTTCATTATTTATTGCATGTATTTCAGTTTTTTCTTTCCTTTTCTTGATAAGGTTGGCTAGAGGATTATCTATTTTATCTGTTCTTTCATAGAACCAACTCTTGAATTCATTAATTCCTTTTTTTTCCTTTTTAGTCTCCATTGTGTTAATTTCTGCCCTGAGATTTATAATATCCTGTCTTCTTTGGGCTCTCAGTTTGACTTGCTCTTCTTTTTCTAGGAACTTGAGGTACAGCATAGTATTGTTGATTTGTGCTCATTCTGTTTTCCTGAGGTGGGAATTCACCACTATAAATTTCTCTCTGGGGACTGCTTTCATTGCATCCCACAAGTTCCTGTAAGTTGTATCTACATTTTAGTTTGATTGTAATTAATGTTTAATTTCTACTCTGATTTCATCTATGACCCATTTGTTGTTTGGGAGGATGTTATTTAATTTCCAACTGTTTATGGAGTTTCTGTGTTTTCTTTTGTCATTAGTTTCTAACTTCATTGCACTATGGTCAGATAGTATGTATAATTTCAATTCCTTTGCATTTCTTTAAGCATGTTCTATGTGCCAGCTTATGGTCTATTTTAGAGAATGTCCCATGTGCAACTAAGAATGTGTATTCTGATGCTGTTGGATGGAACACTCCGTTAATGTCTACTAAGTCCATTTGTTGCCCAGTTTGGTTAAATTCTGTTATTTCTTTGCTGATTTTTTGTCTAGTTGATTATTCTTTGTGACAATGGGGTGTTAAAGTCCCCAGTTATGATTGTGTTGCTGCTTATTTCATTTTTCATGCCTGTTAAAATTTGTCTTATATAGTTGGGTGTTGCTATATTTGGTGCATAGATGTTTATGGTTGTTATCTCTTCCTCTTGAAGCTTCCCCCTCACAAGTTTGTAATGACCTTGTCTATCTCTTTTGATTGTTCTTGGTTTGAAGTTCACATTGTCTGCAAACAGAATAGTTATACCCACTTTTTTCTGGGCTCCTGTTGCATGGAGTATTATTTTCCATTGTTTAATTTTCATTCAATGAATTTCCTTTGAGTTAAATGCATTTCTTGTATTCAGCATATAGATGGATTTTGTTTCTTGATCCACTCTGCTAGTCTGCTTCTTTTGGCACTGAGACCATTTACTTTGATGGTTATAACTGATATATACTGGCTTATCTTTGTTGTGGTATTTTCCTGCTGTTGGATCATCCTTTTTACCTCTGTTTAATTACTCGCTCTGCTTGATGGTTCCTTTCTGTTGTTGTTCTTGAAGTTGTGATCCATTTTATCTCTTTCTAGAATATCTTTTAGTGCTCCTTGTAGGATTGGTTTAGTGCTCATGAATTTCTTCACTTGTTCTTCATCATGAAAATATTTTATTTCTCCATTAAATTTGAAGGATAGTTTTGCAGGGTACATTAATCTGGATTGGAAGTTGTTTTCTTTCAGTACCTGAAATACTTCACTCCAAGCTCTTCACAACTTGATAGTTTGTTTTGAGAAATCTGCTGTGATTCTGAAGGGCTTCCTTTATAGGTGATCTGTTTCTTTTCTCTAACAGCTTTTAATATTGTGATACTTTGTTGAGTTTCTGAGATCTTGATCACTATTTGTCTGGGTGTAGATTTATTGTGGTTATGATTAAGTTGCATTCTATATGCTTTAATTACCTGTATGTCTGATTCTTGTTCCATACTTGGGAAATTTTCTGCTATTATTTCTGCAAATAGTCTTTTTATGTCATTTGTGTTGACATCTGCTGTTTCGTTGATACCTATTAATCTGACATTGTTTTTCTTTGCTTCATCTTGCAGTTGTTGAATTGTTATTTCCTGGTTCCTTATTGTTTTTAAGAGATCCCTCCTTTCATGTTTATTAGTGGCAGTGTTGTCTTTAAGGTCTGAAAGTCTGTCTTCAGCTTCATTCAGGTGGTTTTGCAAGATTTCAATGGAATTTTTATTTCCTGGATATCTGTTTGAATCTGTTTCATACATTGTAGTTCTTTTCTATATTGTTCACTCAAGGTTTCCATGAGTTGTCTATGCTCTTCTATTTTCTTATCAGTGTCATCTTTGGATATGCTGAACACTTCTTTCATTATTGTTGTCATTTCTTTTGTCACCTGAGACATTATTTCTGATCTGATGTCTTCTATGGCCTGATGGAGCTGTTTCTTTACTTCAGTTGCTATCATTTCAGAAATTTCAGGTGTATGACTTCCAGGCTTTTCTGTGTTGATGTCTTCTGGACTTGTTCTGGGTGGTGTGGAGGTCTGGGATTACATTTTGCTCCTTCATTTTGTCATTTTTGAAGATCAAGTGGTTCCCAGGAGTACAGCCTCACTTTTCTGATTCTGTGTGAGTGGCAGGGCGAGAGTCTGAAGATCCACAGTGCTCAGAGCAGCTCCTGAACTGGTGAGTGGTGGCAAGGTGGGGTCCCAAATGCTCCTGAATCTTCTTGCATTCAGTTGGCTCCCAGGCAAATGTGGGAAGGATAAGGGAGGTTCACTGGAGTTCCTCAAGCTGTCTGGGGTTCACCTGGCTTCCACAAGTGTATGGGGGATGCAGGTCATGGTTACCAGACTACAGATATTGCCCAGGACAAAGCCTGCTTCCCACACTGGCAGCACAGGGTTGAAGGTGGACTCCCCAAGGCTGCTGATTCTGCCCAGGTTTCTGCTGGGCCCCCAGGGGGATTCAGGTTGTTCTGGGGGTGACAACCAAGGCTCCAGAAGTTGTCCAAGGCTCCACACACCTCACACACTAGTGGGGGAGACACCAGAGAAGCTCACCAGAGTTCCTAAAGATGTCCAGGTTTCAGCCACAAACATGATAGGGGTGCAGTAAGTGGCCCCAGAGAGTGCCCAGGGCTCTGCCTGCTTTGCACACTGGTCAGGGAGTCACAGTAATGGCTCACGAAGCTTTCTGAAGATGTCCAGGGTTCAGCCCAGCACCTGCAGACACATTATGGGTGTGGTAAGCAGCCACTGAGGCTCCAGAGGGTGCCTGAGGCTCCACCTGCCTTGTATGATGGTCAGGGAGGCACAGCAGTGGCTCACTAGAGTTCCTGAAGATGCCCAGTGTTCAGGCTGGCACCCGCAGGCAATATCCATATTGTCTTGTACACATTTAATTAGTTTTCATCACTCTGCACTCACATTTCTGAATCTCCAATCTGTACTCCCTCCTCACACTAGTTCTGTGTTCCAACCACATAAAGGTGATCAGAGAAGTAATGGAACTGAATGAAATTGCTACATAGCAAACTGCCCTAAAACTTACTGGATTAAAACAACCACTGTTTTATCTCATGACTTTGTGAATCAGAAACTTATGCTAGTCTTAGGTGGGCCATAATTCTGCTTTCCGTGGCATTCATAGAATAACATGAAACTGGTCTACCGACTTGTCTATAAGATCTGAAGCAGCTTCATCTGCACTGATGCAGATGGCAGAAAGGCTGAACTCCACTGCGACTGCCGCTGAAAGCACCTTAAAGTCATCTCGCCATCATTCACATTTCAGGGTAGTGAGCATCTTAGACATGTGTCAGGACTTAAGTAAGAACCCCAAGGTGGAAGCTGCAAAATCTCATCTGACCTAGCCTCAGAATTCACCCCGTGCCACATTCGGTTGATCACCAGCAAGTTACAGGTCCAGCTGATGTTCAAGAGGAATGCCAACTTTAAAAGTTGTCATCCACTAGGGTAGAATTATAACTCTGGTAATGGGGGAGCCTTTAAAAACTGTTCTACACAATAAATTCTTCATGCACGAAGAGTGAGTGAAGAAGAGAAGTACAGAAAATTTACCTAGCAAAAACCCATCAAGAGAGTCAGAAGGATAATACAGAATAGGATAATTAAGGAAGTAGTCAGAAAAAGCACTGCTACAAGATGAAAAGGAGAACAAAGGATATAGCCTTTTACCTTATAGCTTAATTTATTAGTAAACAGATTTTAGGAGAGGTATTGAATGAAGTGAAAATCATAATTATGAAGTCCAACTATGGAAGGCTGGGCACAGATCATGAAAGAGCATTAACTATGCCCATGATTTATTGCATTTCCAAGGTCTGAAAAAGGATTGGGTAAGACTCAAGCCATTTGGTGCACTATCACTGGCTCTAACACAACACATTTGAAAAAGATTTTTACTGCAGTTTTTCTGAGAATATCTGGAGAAGAACACAGAGTACAGAATAGAGATGTCAATAGATGCTTGCACCTCTAGTAACTATTCAACTTCTAATTATGTCCTAGTATAAAATAATAAATAATACCAAGTGAGAAATCAGTAAAAAGGGAAACTATGGGTATTAAATGTCTATTATGTGAAGTTATTATCACAAATGGAGAAAAGCCAATATATTTTATTACATGAATGGTAAATAACAATACTTGTCCTATTCATGCCATAATATAAACGAGTTCCAGATATTTGCCCTATTGTACTATAGAAAGACTTTCCATCTCCTATTGGACTGATTGTGAAGTGATACTCAGAGGTTGTCCCTCCAGTATGCATTACCATGCTACCAGTCTCAGGCATGGTGTGGAAGGACTTAGAACTGAAATGGTGCAAAGTAGACGGGATCACATGAAGATTTTTGAAAAGTAAGATTCTTGTAGAGCTTGCAAAATAAAAATAATGGTCAGACTGCTTCCCTGGAACCCAGTATCAGTAGCGACTACATATTATGTGCAGAGACTCTTGTATAATTATCTCTATTTTATAATTAATACAAATAAAGTAATATTAAGTAGTAAAATTATATCAGAGATTTGTTTTATTACCTAAATATAGTAATGTAAGAATAAAAATATTTTTCTTGATAAGAAAAGATCCAGATTTCTATACTGTTTACCCGAATTAGCCCAACTAAAAATGAAATATTCAACCAGGCAGCTATTCTGTCTGAGTTAGGAGCAGACATTAAGCTACCTAAATACAATTCCCATACCCATTTCTTCCTTTACAGAAAGTTTACAGAAAGTTTAAATGTGATTTTTCTTTTTTGCCTTCTCTAGACTATTGGAGACATTTATGTGCTTGAGGGAAGATTAGATTCTATTGCAGAAGAAATCCAAAGTAAAAGGATAGTATACTACTCAGCCCTTGGCATGTAAAATTACTGTGTATAAAAATAATTTTCTAAATTTCTCTATTCTTCCACCAATCATCCCAATTTATCATAACAGCAAGTAAGCGTGAATGGCTCAGATCACAAAGTGCTCTTATGATGTTGAGAATATTCCTCTCTCGTGATCCATGTTTGAAGAAAGGGAAAGCAAAAAACAAGAAAGTACACCATCTCTGCATAGGAGAGAACAGCAGAAGGTAATAAAAGAAGAAGCAAGAATGAAGAGGGGGAATTTCCTCATTTTCCTTCTTGCGACCTCTGCCTAGGGAGAAAGGAGGTAAGTGAGGTACCTAAGAGAGTTGGCAGGAGGAGCTCTATCTGTTAGTGACCTACTGCCTCTCACAATGACCTGCACTGTACAGGTAGGTTAGACCCCAGAGTTCATTCACTGTGTCAGCAGTGGCTCCTGCATAGCATGAACTGGGCTCAGAAGGAAGGAAGAGGCTTGCTGGGGAGTTTCCACAGACCCGCCTCCTGACTGAAGGGGGCCCAGCAGAGCATGCAGATGAGCTTGAGTACAGGTCACAGCAGACCGCACAAGGGATAATGAGAGACAAAATCACCCAGAAACACCATCAAGTCATGCTTCAGAATCCAAATTCTAGATCACCGAAGCAGATAAAGCCAACAAGGCAAGTAGGCAGCATGAGAACAGAAAGCACTGTTCTTGAGGTACAGGAGTCAGTAAAACCATGGTTGAAGAGCTGGCCCTCCCTGCTTTATCAGGAGTTTGTCTAAATCCTTCCATCGTGATACTTCTTTCCCACACCCAACCAAATGTTGGATGTGCAAAAGGACAGTGGCAAGAAGAATGCAAGAAAGACAAGAGGAATGAAAATGTTTCCATTTGATTTTACTCAGATCTTGCTGAATGTTCTGTAGCATGTGGCCATGTTCATGATAATTTCCACATATGCACTGATAAATTTTTCTCCTTAGTTGATACTAATAACAGCAAATCAGCAAACAGTGTAATCTGATATAAAGCCATTATTTATTACCCTGAAGAGTTCCAAACACGGCTGTTGTTAGCCAGTTAAAAAGAAAGATACAAGAGCCTCATAAAATAAGGAAGGTTTTTAAGGATAGTAATTCTTAGACTTGTTAAACTTCAAACAGAACTATTACCCTAGGAGACTCTTCCAACATAGCAAGCAAATGTTTCTTATTTCACAGATCTGGATTTAAAAATATTAAATGGAAATGGTAGGAAAGAGTATAGGATTAAAATGCAGCATAATAATAAATCCAGTGTCCTAGAAAAAGAACCCTTACCAGAAAGAAAAATGAAAAGAACTATAAAAAATACAAATAAACTATTACTATTATTCCCACTGCAAAAAAAATCTACTGGTTTATTAATCTTTCTCCTTGGATGTTTACAGCTTGTAAAAAATGTTCCAGTTAGAGTTCTTTTCAGATTATGTATTACTAACATTACCACAAGAAGATCGAATTAAACAGTATCACTGAGGAAACTTGATCATATAAAATGTACTGGTCTGAGAAAACGGTACAATATAGAAACAGGAGGGCATTTCTAATGTTAGTAGGTTTCAATGACACACCTGTGATAGAAAGGAAATAAAATTCTAATAAATAAATAAGTACAACTAATGTACATTTCCCAGGGTGTAAGTATACAGATTTACTTCCCAATTACAGAGTCCTCACCCTGATATATATGGGTAGAGGTGAGAGAATCGTCAGGCAGATAATAATACCACATACATTGTTGTAGTCCAGATTCTGTATGCTTTCTGCAGTACATACAGATTAACTGGATCTTACATGCAAGGAACCTATACCAAGCCAGAAAAACAATGGACAACATACCCAAGATCAGAAGTTACTATGACATTGTCAGGTTCAGAGGAAAGGAGAAAGTGATCACTGTCAAGCAAAAAAGTAAAGTGGAAGAAAAGAATCTAACTAGCTGCTATTGTGTTAACAGGTGGATAGGAAATACAAGACTGGAAGAAACACAGGAGTAAAAACATAGATGTAGGAAATGTGGATGTGCTTTGGGAATTGTAGCTGCTACCTCACACTTTGGAGGGTGGAAAAAAGCAGGAGGAGGGAGGAAGAGATGGAGTGGGGGAGAGAGATCAGAACCAGAAAAGTAAAGATAGAAAAAGAAAAACTTTAAAAGTGACTAGAAGTCACGTAGGTATTTGCTACTGAAAATAATAATAGCAAAAATAATGAAAATGGAGAAGGAGATCTAGAGACAGAGGGAGTTGCTGAGCAGAGAGCAGAGGGGAAGAGAAAGAATTATGATGGTTGAGTGCACCCACCTACTCTGTAAAATGAATGCAAACTTCATGTACTGCAAATATGTACTAATAAAATACAATAAAATTTTAAAAATATAACTAGTATTGGCTTTCTCTGAAATCAAATAGATAAGGCTGTATCCATGGAAAAAGAATAGAATGCCACTTTAAAAGCATAAATAAAATGTGAATTTCTTAGTTTGATAATAATACTATCCTTATATAAAACGTTAACCTTAACAGAATGTGGCTGGAAGGTATATAAGAACTAACTGTGATCACTTTGCCATTCTTCTAAGACAGATCACTTAAAATGTTTACTTTAATGCAAAGAATGAAAGGAAATACAGAATTATTTCAAGGTTTTCTTCTTTAAAGATGTATATGTAGGGAGTGGGGATGTGGCTCAGCGCTACAGCTCTTGCCTTGCATGCACAAGGCCCTGGGTTTGATTCCCCAGCACCACATTAAAAAAAAAAGAAATATATGTATATACAATTGAATATGCGTATAGTATGTACATAAATATATTTGGATGTATACATGTGAGTGTGTGTTTTCAACATAGAAAATTTCAATAGACAATTGTAATACAAATGTGAAGAAATGTTGAGAAAGCAGAACAAAAGGTAAACTCATCACTCCTCTTCCTAGTAAGGAGGAGTTGGAAGGTGGGAGGGGAAGGATCGCCAGCAGCATTCTTTGTGGTGCTCATGGAGATGCAACATTAACATACAAAAGGCATGGAGACATCTAAAGACACATCTGTAACGTGCACCCTGGCAGCCCTGGACATGGAGGCCCCCAAGGACCATCAGGAAGTGAGAGGGATGAGTTGGTAGGCAGAGGAGTCAGCTGCCAAAGTTGAGGCATTTGTAACATTGGGCATACTAGCAAATTTATTAAATAAAAAAGCAAATGTTGTGTATAGGAACTAGTTCACTACTGACGAAGACACAGGGAAAGAGCAAACCTAGGGAGAACTCTGAGTGCTTGAATTGGAATTGGAGGTTTGAGTATGAACTCATGATTGTAAATATATACCCTAGTACACAAATATATCTGCAAAGGACAGTGAGTACAGCAAGCAGCCAGATCTTGGCTTCAAATTATGATCCTCCATGGAAGAACCAGCGTGTGTTGGAGAAATGTGTTTTTAAGGCAGCAGCGAAGACAGTGCAGGTGAGCCTCAGCCCGCTCATGGCACCGCACCACTGGTCTCTTACATACTGATTATACCAGAAGACACAGGGACTGCTGTGAACTTGCTAAAACAATTTGAGCCTCAAAATAATGACAGTAAGTACAACTCATTAAATAAAATAAGAATCCAAACATACATACTCATGTAAGAAAATGAATATGTGACAGATAAGGGAAAGTTCTTTGATATAGTACAATCACAGGCTGACAGCCAATGTGTCTCAAAAATAAAGACAATTGAAATTTCTGTTATATAATTATTCCAGAAAAAGTTAATTCTGACTTAGGCTGAACTGAGAGAAAGGGATCGGTGCCTTGGGGCCTGGGACTTTTGATTATTCAGCTTGCTTGTACCCTCATGCCCTTCTTTCATTTAATACTAAAGGTAGCCATGCCATCCAACCATGGATTTATCTTGGGTCACTAAAGTTTTGAAATAAAAAGTCAGACATAACCCATTTTGTAATGAATATTTCTGATCTCACATTCCTGTGGTGTCCTGTGGTCAAGCACTCCAATTTTATTAGTTCATAGTAGCATACCATGAAAAGGTATTGACAATGTGTAGGATTTTCCACTATAGATGCCAAGATATATAGTTTTGCTGTAAAACTCACACAACATCTTTCCTTATCCCAAGAATTCCAATGCTATAGGTTCTCCTTGTGTTGTAGCTTGGGGTTTTGCAAGGTGAACAATACAAGACACATAATTTACAGAATTATTTTTTAATAGTCACCCAAAGAGTCATAAACAAAGAGAATGCAGGAAGTCTGTCTACACACTAAAGACCAAATAATACAGTTGAGGGCCTGGATCCCACAGTAATGTTCTGCATGAGTCCAGCTGAAGACCTAGAACCCATGACAATGCCCCCATGAATCCAACTGAAGGCCAACAGCCCATGACAGGCCCGTTTCATGGATCAGTGCTGGGGACACCCAAAGTTCAGTGGTGGAAGCTAGAAAGTCTTTGCCAGCAGGATGAACGATCTGTGCTAGCAGGCTGAGGGATATGAACTACAGCCAGGAAACGGCACTCAAAGTAAGAACCAGAGCTCCCCTGAAAAGTACAGCCACCCTCAGCAATACTGAGGTCCTGAGCTCCTCCGATGATGAGGACAGCCGAGTTCCCATCAGGAAAGCCAGCACAACAAGCTTCACCAGGAGACTGAGCAGTGCACCATCTTCCCCTGTAGAGCCAAGAGTGATGCTCAGAGTGAGGACCAGAGCTCCCCCAAAGTGAACCGTAGCCATTCTCAGCAACAACCAGATCCCAAGCTCATCCTCCAACAAGAACAGTCCAGTTCATTAGGAAAGCCAGCATGACAAACTCCTCCAGGAAAACCAGCAGTTCCCTACAGCTTTCCAACAGCTTTCAACAGCTTCACTTCTTCCTCCCCAGTTCTGCATCTTATGCTGCCTGCAACAATCCTCAGGTGGGCCTCCCTCACCCAGCACCATGATGGTTCGGTTCAGCTGGGGTTATAAGTTGACCACCACTTGTCAATCCACCACACCTGGGTTGTGTGGCCCTTCTCATCATTTATTCTACATCTGTTAAAAATAAGTTGTACCTTTGCTCATGTCAATCTACACTAGAAAATATAATTTTGAGAGAGAGAGAGAAATAAGGGGTCTTCAAAATGCTCACTTCACGCCTGAATCATCAATGCTAATCTGGAGACCAACACTTAAGATTTAAAATGGAGTGATATTTTTATTTTTGTAGTACCCCTGATCAACCAAGGATGACTGCAATAACATAAGGAGAGGAAGATTTTGGCTGGATTTAAGGAAGTACTTGCTAACAATTGCAGCTATGCAAGGAAAAAGAGGGCAGCCCTCATCGACAGCAAAAGAGCTCCATGGTACTAAAAAACTTCTTGGACCATTCAGACATCAGATTGAAAATTGCTGTTTATCAACAATCTGTAACTAGGGTCCAGGTCCAAACTGTGTAGCAAGCTTTACTTTCTAAGAGTATAACCAGGACCTGGTGACTCTAATTCTGCACATCTGGTGGCTTTCCAGATATCAATGATGCATATGATACCAACAGAACTGGTAAGCTCACAGTTTCTTCTGACAGTGAATTCTTGTTGTGCTTTGGTTGTTAAAGTTGGAAATAGAAATCTAAGTTCTAACTGCACAACATTCAAAATCATAAGGACTCAAAATCAACTCGATATTTTCCTGGGATGAATAAATAAACTAGACCTTGGAAGGGAAAATAATTCTATCTGTAAGTGCAAAATAATAATGATGATAATAATTTATTTCTATCAATATTATCCCCCCTTTCCCATCAAAAAACTTATTCTGTCTTAGTTTTGCATGAAGTCAAAGATAGTTGGATACAAAAAGTGCATAATAATCAAGCAGCTACTTTACAGAAATTTCTAGAACTCCTGCAATCATATATGGATACCTACGCCTTATTATGTTATATTATTACCCTGTGGAGACAGAGTAATTGGCCTCAGTTAAATTTGGTGTGTTTATTTAATTCCCTCTGTAAATAGATGTATTTATTTCCTGTAAAGACTAAATAATGTTATAAATATAAGGTATATCATGTAGTTTAAAAAATCTCTAGAGGTATACTAAAGAACTTTAGATAGGGTTACAAGCAATCTTTAAAAAATGAAAAGGAAATATTTTATTGTGGCATATCTTTTGTCTTACAAATCTATAACATTACAAAATTATAATCTCATTATGCAAGTTTTACAAATGAATAAAATACTTCTTTTGACATTCTTTAGAAACCCATGAAATAAAATAGATTTTAACCACTTGGGTAATAATGCTGTCACACACTGAAAAATTATCGTCTTTCCTACCAGAGAAAAACTGGGGCTGGTTTGGAGTACTGGTACTTTTCCACAGTACCTGAGATGTCCTAACAACCTTCATAATGACTGAAACTCAATGGTCACTGAAAGAGACCTTACACACTGACCCATTCTGTCAGAAGTTAACTAGCCATGCTCTTGGGTCAGACTTGAATTATGTCTCTAAATGACTGTACTTCTTAACTGTGTGAATTTGTGTGTCCTGCATTCTGTGAATCTACCTCTTCTCCCTAGATTAGAGTGCTAAGCACAAAGACTTAATAATAAACAACATAGACACTACCTCACCCTTAAAACCTTCTGGAATTAAAGAGGGGAGGAAGGGTTGATGGACTCAGTGACTAAACCATTTACATATTGTAGGAAATTTGACCTTATGTTCAAAACAAATGGAAAGAATAAAAGGATTTTAAATATCAGAGAGAAAGATGGTATGACTTTAGTTTCAGAAAAAAAATCATTACTATCATAGAATGCAAATCCTTTCCAAAGACTTTATACATCATAAAAAGATTAGACTCACATGAATCAAACTTACTTAAAAGTTCATGAAATTAGAATTGGTAATAACTACCACTTAAAATAATTATTACAATAATAATAAATGTTGTTAAGGATGTGAAGCACCAGGACTCCTTACATATTCCTGTTAGGAGTATAAAATTATAAAACCACTTTTCAAAACTCACAATTTGTTTAAAAAGTAATTATACATGATCTAGAAATTCCACTCCTTAGAATTTACCTGAAGGAAATAATGTACATCCACAACACTGTTATGGTTGATACATTGTGTCAGCTTGGGGAGTCTAGAGGCTTGGCTAAGTGACTCAGCAGTTCTACATCCTGGGGTGCAAAGGACATGCCCTTCTGCTCTAGGATGTTATTCATTGGGTCGATATGAGAAGTTCACAAGGTTAACTATGTAGTGCTGCCACCTGGGTGGGGGTAGCCTTCTTAAAATATAAGGGAGGGAAAGAGGCTTGCACGCACTGCTATTGCCCCCTTTGCACTTGTTGCTTTGCTATCTTCTGCCTCGGAGCCAACCAAGTATGGAATGAAACCTCCACAAACTGTAAGCTAAGTAAACTTTTCTTCCCTTAATTTTGGGCTTTGAATATTTTGTCTCAGCAAGGACAGAAAAGTAACCAAGACAAACACCTATCTTTGAAAGGTCACAGCTTCTTTTTTCACAATAGCATATCCTGGAAACTACCGTATGGATCATCCACTGAGGAACAGATAAACTGCAATCTATTCTTACAGTGAACTATAACTCAGCATAAAAAAAGGCTGGCCGGGGATATAGCTCAGTGGCATAAGCAATTGCATGGCTAGCCTGAGGTCATGAGTTCAATTCCTGGTACCAAAATAAAACAAAAAACAACAAAAGAAAAGCCTGGTCACTGATACATACAGCAAAATGCATAAATCACAAACATTACATTGAGCAACTGAAACAAAAAAGATACATTATAGTGCATATTATGTGATTCTACTTACATTAAGGTTGAGAACTGAAAAAATAGTACATAATTACAGACAACAAAAGAGTAGTTGCCAATGGAGGAAGAGCTTCTCTGAAGGGGACCACAGAAATTTGGGGAATTATGGAAAATTCCACTTTGGTAGCTAGTAAACATATATTTACACTCATAATCCAGAGTCTACATAATTTAATGAACATAAATTCAATTTTAAAAAATAGACTTTGTATCACTTAAAGAAGACATGAGAAAAAAACCATTGAGTCTAAGTTTACCAGTTAACATAAAAAATAAACAGTTTCACTTCCACTGCGACACTATAGTGTCCTGGGTGCTCCTTCCCTTATTTCTTCCTCTTGCTTATCAGAAATTTATCTAAAAGATCAGGAACAATTTAACAATCAATGCTCCATCTATACTGTATGATAAAATCCACAACTCAACCATGATTTCAG
This sequence comes from Chinchilla lanigera, assembly GCF_000276665.1. NCBI lineage: Eukaryota > Metazoa > Chordata > Mammalia > Rodentia > Chinchillidae > Chinchilla > Chinchilla lanigera. The sequence continues at coordinate 17,356,968 of NW_004955425.1, read as the reverse complement.
AGAACTCTAAAGATTGAACAGTAAACGCTGACACAGTGCCCCTTGCAGAAGAGGCTGAGGAGCACCTTCCATCCTGATCAGAATCCTCTCTTCATGTTCGCATTGCTAGACTTTTTCTGATCTGTGCTAAGTTTCTGTTTGATGCTCCAGGTCCAGATTGTTAAATGCTGACAATTACTCATCTTTTCTTATTACCCTGGGGAATGACCACATGAGCCTCATCTCTTGGAAACAAGGCCCATGAAAACAGCAAAATTCTATGTTGCTTGTTTATACAAATGGTTCTACATACACTGTGAACACAGACAGCTGGAGAGGAATGAGGAGTCCTTGGTGGGAAGATGTTTTTTCTCCCTTGGAGGAAAACTTGCCATTTCTTCTCATGGCACCATTCTACTGCTGGTAAAAATGGAAAAGTCACAGAAGTGACAATTAGCTCTGACATTTCCAGTCAAAGGCAGAACTAATAGAGGTCTATATCTCTTTATATTTAAAATTTATAAATCAAGCATTGTAAACTGTGAAATAAAATGCCTTTGATCCTTCCACCTGGACAAAAATACATTTATCATGACAAAATTAAAGTAGATTGATACATATACACATGCATATGCAAATATATATCTGTTATGTGAATGAAAAATATCACTGATTAATGCTATTATTATGTATGTCTAAGTGTTCCATTAATGGACCAAAAATATCATATATTTATTTTATTAAATTAATATTTCCTTTCATGTCAGCAAACCCACAATCATCCTGTTACAACTAAGACCATGACATAATTTGTGTTATTGCCAATAATAATCTAAACACTTAAAAATTTTAAATGTGTCCAAAGTATAAGACATTAAAATATATGTTTTCCAAATAAAATAAATAGAAAAACTGAATAAAGTTTTTTTTTTACTTTTTAGTTCATTTCCTAAAATATTCAAAACTGTCATTTAATATTGAGACTAAAATTATAATTCATGCATATTAAAACAGTATATCAAAATTATTTGAATAAATCCAAAAGTCTTTTTATTCTTTTGAAAATTTAATTAAATCATGTTGTTTTATTATAAAAACAGAAGTATTCACAAAACTGACATTGAAATTCCATCCAGTTGCTAAGAAAAGCATCAGTACTACACTTCTTCATTGTCACATTCTGACCTATCTAGGTACAAATTTAAGAGTAATATGAATTGTTTTCTTTTTCAAAATATTGCTGAGGCAACATGGGCAACCATGTAAGAATTAACTGGAGTATAAAGAATAGTAATTTAGTGACACTTCATCTCATGATACTTCACTTTTCCAAAAATGTATTGCAGTCTTCCTTTCTGAAAGTCTTTAAGTTAATTTTCTTTTATTTACTACATATGCTACTCAAATCTTTCCTGTGCTGCAAAGTACTGTTTTCTGAAGTCCTGCATAGGAAACCACCACCGAACTCCAAAATAAAGATGCCGTGTTTGAGCACCAAAGGCAAGACATGTAAAGCTTGTTCTTGGGATATGTCATATGACTCATGAGATCGGCTATTTAGGGTTACCAGTCAAGAACACCAACTGTCAGAGGCATCCCTGAACCTTTAAATCAATTCATTTTGAGCCAGGCATGGTGGTGTACACCTGTAATCACAGCACTAAAGCAGGAGGATCACCAGGAGTTCAAAGCTAGCCTGGGCTACATAAGCAAGTTCAAGGCCAGCCTGCACCACATAGTGAGACCCTGTCTCAAACAAAAAACAAAACAAAACAAAAAACCAAATAAATTAATTCATTATGGCTGTGCTTGTGATATATGGGCCTCTCTAAAGTTTAGAAAAGAGACCCCTAATTCTGGCCTAAGGGAAGTAATGTTAATAAATTGGTCATGTCCCTCGGATCCAGTACTGTAAGGCTTAAGGAATATTTATATTTTTTTAAAACATGGCACTAACTTCGCATTTTCTAGTCTGGAGGTCTGTAAGGACACATCTCCAGAGCAGTGAAAGATTGCTTTTGAAACAAGGAAGTTCTTCAGTTAAAATGTCAGAGGAACTGCTTCATAGTTAACTTGCTTCTTGGTAATTCACAATCCACATTATCATGTTATGAGCTCAGAGAAGCCCTAAAGGAAAGAAACCTGTTTAACTCTGTTTCCCTAAAGCATTTGACCACTGGATCCATTTTTCAACAAAACAGTTACTGACATTAGTGTTCTTCAAACTCAGTATTGAAAATACTGCTTTAACATTTAAATATCCAATACTTTTTTTCTTCCCATGTCTTTCCAACTAGCTTTCTTACTACTGAATTCATTAACACAAGATGAAATTTGCATTTCTATCTATTGCCTAAGTCAGCACTTGCCATGACATAGCAAACCAACAATTATCCAATAAGTAAGATAGCAACCGTTAAACAAGGAAATCAATTTTAAGTCCCAGAAATACAAACTGAAACTTCATTTTGCTAATAGCTTGCAGAGCATCACAGGCTGGCTAAGATTTTAGGATGGGCAACAGCATGTGTGGTGGACTGACAACTGGTGGTCAACTTGTAACCAGCATGGTGCTGGGTGTGGGAGGCTCACCTAAGGATTGCTGCCAGCAGCATAAGAGGTAGAACTGGAAAAGTATGAGGAGGCTGTTGGGAGCTGGTAGAAGCTGTTGGGACCCTGTTGGAAGCTGTTGAGAAGATGTAGGGAGCTGTTGGTTTTCCTGGAGGAGCTTGTCATGCTGGCTTTCCTGATGAACTCGGTTGTTCTCGTCAGAGGAGGAGCTCAGGATCTTGTTGTCACTGAGAATAGTTACAGATCACTTTGGGGGCACTCTGGTCCTCACTTTGAGCATCACTTCTTGGCTCCAGAGGGGGAGATGGTGCATTGCTCAGTCTCCTGGAGAAGCTGGTCACATTGGCTTTCCTGATGGGAACTTGTCTTTCCCCATCATTGGAAGAGCTCGGGACCTCACTGTTGTGAGGCTGTGGTACTTTTCAGGGGAGCTCTGGTTCTTACCTTGAGTGTTGCTTCCTGTCTTTAATGCAGATCCCTCAGCTTGGTAGCACAAATCCTTTATCCCACAGGCACAGACTTTCTAGCTTCCACCACTGACCTTTGGGCCTTCACAGTGAAGATCTGTGAAACAGGCCTGCATCAAACATTGTCACGGACTGTAGACCTCTGGTTGGATTTGTGGGAGGCATTGTTCTGCTCTCTAGGTCTGCAGCTGGACTCATACAGAACATTGCCGTGGGATCCAGGCCCTTGGCTGGATTCTTTGGTCTTTAGTGTGTGGACAGATTTCCTGGACTCTCTTGTATATCATTCTTTGAGTGACTATTATAAATAATCTCATAAAATATGTGTCCTGTATGATATTGTTCCCATTGCAAAAACCCCAAACTACAATAGCATGTACATTATCACCTGCTTGCCTACAACGTCACCTGACTGAATAATGTCCTGTCACAAGAGATAGACCCAGTCCATTGTTTTCCTATGTGTCTGGCATTTTTTTAATTGGCTTGTCAGGGATCTTCCATTGAGACTTAGTTCACAGGAATCAAAACATCAATCTGTCTCTAAGGAATTAATCTATTCAGCCATCTGACACTTATGATTGGAACAATAGCAAAGTATCAAATGAAGGAGAAACTGCAGTAATTTTTAATTTAAGATAATAACAGCAACTCCAAGTGCCTGGCTTTCTGAAGTAAATTTACTGCCTCACAGATCTGAGGTGGAGAGCAATGACTCAAACTCTGAAGCAGAACAAAGCCAGGGCCAGAGCCACACAGGTAAGCAGCATCTTCCGCTGAGCAAGAACCAGGAGGTGAAGAGCAGAGATGTTACAGGCGTGACCCGCACCATGCCACATACTGCTTAACTTCCCCTCATTGTCCAATTGTTATGCCGTAGACTCCACCCTCATTGTTTTAGCCAAATCCCAAGCAAAACCAAAATCAAAAAGAGAGGAGATGGAGCTTAAGGAGAGTGACTGGACTGACTCTAGAAAGGACTCACCTCTCTTAGTAATCATACACATGCATAAATCTGTCATTCCTCCCAGTTTTGATAAGGAGGCCACAGATTTGCCTAGCTTATGCTAAATCAGTCTACAACTAAAGAAAAAGAGCTCATTTATTTCCTGGTCAAGTGCTTGTTATGTTCTTTCTATGAATTCTGTGCACTTAATTTTTGGGGGGGGCGGTTTGGTTTTTTTCCGGTACCGGAAATCAAACTCACAATCTCATGCTTCCCAGGCAGGCGCTGTGCCGCTGAGCTAAATTCCCAGCCCCTATGCACTTAATTTTAACATTAGCAGAGTCAGTATCCATTTGCATGCAAGTAGCCACAAGGACCAGGTGATAGATAAATACATACATACATACATACATACATACACACATAAACAAACAGCACACTCTAGAAAAAGATATGAAAAAAAAACAATAAATTTATTTGTACTCTGACTTTTGCTTTTAGATGGCTTTAAACACATAACTGATGGATTGTAAATTTAAGATTTATTTGAAAGGTATCACAGATACGATAATTTGAGTAAGTACAAGAAGATAAAATAACACAGGTTAAACAACAATGTAGCAGAAAATCATACAGGTAAGAAACTTCGGGATAGGGATATAACTTAGCGGGACAAGTGCCTGCCTGGCAAGCACAAGGTCGTGAGCTCAATTCGCTGCAAAAAAAAAAAAAAAAGAAAGAAAGTATACAACTTCCTACCCTCACTGCCCCAGACAAGGTCCTCACTTGAAGTGAGTGTTTGAAACCTTAGAATATAACAATCTAGTGGAAACAAGAATAAAGCCAGAATTTCTAAAAATACCAAAATCCACTCAAGTTACCTTTACCTAGAAAGCAAAGAATCGACATCTGTGATTAGAACCAACTGAAGCAAGAGCCGCAGGCACCTGCAGGATACACAAAAACCTCTCTAAACAATTAACTTTAAAGACTGGGGAGGGGATACACGTTGCCCTAAAGAAAAATTTTCAAGATTTGAGTGAAAATATATGGATAATTTAAGATATAAATGGGAGGAGGAGGGAGGGTAATTCTGGAGTGATTTGGAAGGGAAGAAAAGTACAACTTTCTCTTTGATATGGAACTCAAACATTTTTAATTTCATTTGTTTTGTTGCTGTTTGGTAGGAAGCAATGTACTTTTGTTTGCATCTAATTTTAAAGTCTATTGCATTGCAACCTCAAGATGTTTTTATGGTTCCTTGACTTTAGAATTTAATAAAATGTCCTTACTGTGTTTTTATAACATTTTTATGAAAGATTTTTGTGTAAATGATTTAAAAAGATGAAAGAGTTTCTCATTGTTTGTTATTAGTAAAACTTTACCCAAATGTATAGCAACCTTTCTCATACATATGTTTTCCTATGTTATTTATCTTAGACTTCCTTTTTCTGTAACTTGTTATGGACCAAAGGACGTAAAGAGGGGGTTTCTATAAAAATGTGTTCTCATCTATTTCTTCATGTATTTCTATCAAGTTATTAACTACTCAGTTATTATTCGTGATGAGTCATTGGTTTCCAGACTACAGCCCAGTGGAATTTCCCAAGGAGGTTTTAAAATTTGGTGCCCAGGTCCCACCTCATAACAATTGGATGAGGACACATAACTTCCCAGGATGTATAATCAGTAATTTTAAGGGTCCCTTGATGATAATCAATGTGTTGTGTAGTTTTGAAACCACTCTGCCATGCTGTCTGATACCTAAATATCTGTAGCATCTAAATCGTCGTAATCTGCACCTTTGTATTTATGTTTATTCCTTCATTTCATTTTGTGTTTTAATACTGAAATCAGCCTTGTCTGCTATTAAGATTGTTATTCCTTTTCTAATTATTCCTACTTTGTTTTTCCTTATTCACTTTTTAAATATTTCTGAGTTACTTCGCTTAATATGTACTTCTCATATACAGTACTTATTTGAATTTTGCTTTTTGATATAATTGAAAGTTTTCATCAGTTGGAGAAATTATCCATTCCAGTGATGTTTGGTAACACATAGCCAGTCTTACTCCTGTCATGGTTTTTGTATTTTCATGGCTTTGTGTTAGGTATTCTTCCCTTTTTTTGTGTTTTTTTTCATGAACTTGAATGGTTGCATTTTTCATTGTTGTATATTTTACTACTTAACCCTCTTTGCATATATTTATATAGTATTCTAAATTCTCCATTTTTATGCATATTAACTCCCTGTTATAAGCGGTAATGAAACTAATTTGGGCCCTAAGTGTTTTGACTTCCATTGTTGAATTCTATCCATCAGTTTTGTTCATTGTGCTGTACTATGTGGTACTTACAATTTTACTTTTAAGAATCCTCACATTTCTATTTTTTGACAGAATTTAAAAGTGTTTCATTCTATCTTTGGCTATAAGAATGAGACCATCACTACCTTACTAGCCACTGCCTCATTATTTCCCTTTTGTTCCCCAAATACTGTCTACATTTTTAAGGATTAGTGTTTTTGCTAATACTACCTTAGCTAGTCCCAGGCCATCATTATTTAATTTATATCTTTTGACCCTTGGACATAACAGATATGGAAATCAGTTTGTTTGACTACTTGTTATAGACTCTTCCCTTTCCTCTCTAAAATTCTGTTAGTGGCATCATTTCATGTGTCAAATCAGTTTTTTGACTAGTTATTCTACCCACTACCCTTTTCACTTTAATTTTCTTTAGTGACATCATTTCATGTATCAAGGTTTATAATCTAGCATAGACACTTATGTTTCAGGTTTATTCACACTATTATTCTCTTTTTAATTTTTTAACTTTACCAAGTATACATTATACATCAATATATTGCTTGAATAAGGTTTATCCTTAAAGTTTGTCCAAGAATTGCTCATGAAATGCTCTTCTTTGAGCTTTTCACATTAAATAATTGCTATGGTTTGTGTCTAGATGCCCCTCAAAGGCTCACATAGTCATGGGGCAGGCTTCTAGAGTTTTTGATTGACTCATGGGCCAATGCTGGGATTATGGGTAGGAGTGCTACACCCACCCTGGGGTGGGTAGCCTGCATACAATAAGGGAGGGAAAGAGGCTGCTGTCTGCTGCTGTTCCCTTTTTGCTGTTGCTGCTTTTGCTGTTTTCCACAGCCATGAAATGTTGCCCTCTGCCAGTTGCCACTCTGCCTTGGAGCCAACCAAGTATGGACTGAAACCTCCACAAACTGTGAGTTAAGTAAATCTTTCTGTCACTAATTTTGGGCATCAGGTATTTTGTCTCAGAAATGAGAGAAAAGTAACCAAGACAGAAGTTGATATGAGAGGAGTGGGATCATTGCTGTGACTATACCTGACCAGGTAGTTCAAGAGCCTTTGGGAATGGCTTGTGGGAAAACTTTGGAAAGGTTCAAAGATGTCACTTGAAAGAGTAAAGCTGGAATACCTTAGGCTGTTCCTTATGAGAGATTCTTCCCAGAGCTTGAAAGATCAAAAGGCTAATAAAAACCCTGCTGGTAAAGACCAGGCTTGGGAGGTTTCTGCTGGGAAGAAGGACTGCATTTGCTGTTGGACTCTAGACAATGTATATTATGGCCTGACATAAAGTTTGTCTGCATTATGCTTGTGTACTGAGACATTGCCTGAGACTACGATTAAGGGCAGTGGACTAATTAATCTGGCAGAAGAAATTTCAAGGCAGTGGAATGTTGAGGTGGTGGTATGGCTGTTGTTGGAGGCTTTTAGTAAGATTTATGTTGAGAATAAAGAGCAAAGAGCCCAGTACAATGATGTAAAACCTAGTGAGTTTTGTGAGCAAAAATGCTCCAGTAAAGCTGGCTGTGTGTGAAGCTGTGGGAGTGAAGCCAAAGGTACAGTGGAGACCCTGGAAGTTTGAAGAAGTCAGGAACATGGATTGTCTAAGGAAAGCTGCAAAAAAGGAGCAAAGCAGGCCTAACAGAGAAGCCGTGAGAGCTACAACCACCAGAAATGCCATAAGGGCAGAGCTACATGGAGCTCACAATTTGCAACAGATTGTCTTGGATGCTGCATGTGGAACTACAGGACTTAATGTTTGCTCTGCACAGATCTGGACTGGCTTTTGTCCCAATGCTTTATATTGACCTGTTTGTACCTCATGAAATGGTAATGTTTATCTTGTGTCACTGAATGTTAGAAGTGTTTAACTTTTCATTTGTATAGAGACTCACAGCTAAGAGTTTGCCTTAGATCTTGGAAAAGATTTGGGACTTGGACTTTTCAGCAATGCTGCAGCTGTTAGGACTTAGGCAACTCTTGCAGATGGACTAAATGCTGTTTGTATAAAGGGATAGGCATTAGTCTTTGTGGGGGGCAGGGGCAGAATGTTATGGTTTGTGTCTAAATGTCCCCCCAAAGCCTCATGCAGTCATGGGGCAGCCTTCTAGAGTTTATGATTGATTCATGATCAAAGGCTGAGATTACGGGTGTGAGAGCTACACCCACCCTGGGGTGAGTAGCTTGCATACAATGTAAGGGAAGGAAAGAGACTTGTTCTCTGCTGCTCCTCCCTTTTTGCTCTTATTGCTTTTGCTGTTTTCCACTGCCATGGACTGTTGCCCCCTGCCATGTGCCAGTCTGCTTTGGAGCCAGCCAAGTATGGACTGAAACCTCCACAAACTGTGAGCACAATAGACCTTTCCCTCTTTAATTTGGATGTTGGGTATTTTGTCCCAGGAACAAGATAAAATTGACCAAGATAATGACATATGTAAGTATTTTGGCTTTGACAAAGAATTTGGCTAAGCTTAAAATTCTTAAATTAGATTTTCTTTTTTGAGAGTTTTGTAGATATTTCTTCCTTAGACTTGGTTTACCCTTTAAATACTCTATAAATGAGTCTTCACTTATTTACAGAAAGTTTTTATGCCTCATATCTGTGAATACATTTTTCTCTGCTATCATAACATTTTTCTTCTTTTGAGCCTCTAATGTTTGATATATTGGATATCCTCTGCTTAATTTTATCTACTTAATGAGCCTTTTAACTTTTAATTCACTTTTTATTGCTGCCCTTTTTGCTATTTACTCTAGTTTAAATATTTTTAATTCACTCTTACATTCTTTCCAATTTTACTTTCATTTCTGATTTATTTTTATTACTTTGCCTAACTACCACTGAGTCACATTTCATTTCTTTCTTGTCTTGCTGTCTTAACCCAAAGTTCTTAGTTCTTACATCTTTTTTTTTTCTATGATCTTGTTACAAAATAATACTCATGTGATATTATTTAAATTTCATGGTAAAATATATAACCATAATGTTTATCTACAGTATGGAATGATTTTCCCCTATTATTAATCGTCATTTATTTTTCATGTCTTTTATCTTTTTCTTTTTCTATATATTTTATATATTCTATTGGCCAGCTTTACTCCTCATCATTGAAGGAAGTAAATTTTTAGACCATTTTTACTCTACATTCATGTTGTAGAAGAGCCAGGGCCACATTCAGAGACAACGGGAATTTCCTTGCTAACCAGTGCTGTGCCTAGCAGCTCTTTCAGCCTCTTCTTTTCCATGTACAGTGAAGGAAGGCCTCAGGTCCCACACTGCCCTCCCCCTCTCCTATCGCTGCTTGATTGACAGAAACACTGACTACATTATCTTTGTGAACGTTAACCCAGCCCCACTCCACTGTGGGGACACGACATGTCTGCTGGTCCTGCAGCTAAATTCCACAGGTGCAAGGGGAGTTGTTGCTTTCATCCCTTAAAAAACATGGAACAGAGCTTTTGTAAGTAAGGGGCCAGGGAGAAGGGTTGAAGAGAGGGGAGGGGGATGGGGAAAAGAAAACACATAAAGTTAGCTGTCAGCTATATTTAAAAAAGTGTTCTCAAAGCTGACCTTGGAGAATATGCTGCTGCCATCTTCAGAATCCGACTCCTTTCAATTCCCTCTTCAGTCTCTGTTTGCTTGGCTTGGACTCTGTTTATTTCTTTTGTGGTTTAGAATTTGAGTGTCCTTTGGTTTACTCCCTCTCTATCTCTTTCCCTTTCCTAACTCCCAAAAGGAAAAAGAGGAAAAGAAAAATGTTTGTCTTTAGTTTTTACTTGGAAATCTCAGAAGAACAAATGGCTAATTCAAATAGACACAAAAGGGACTCTAACGTGGCCACCTAAATAATAAAATTTGCAGTGACAATGGTTGTAGGACTCAGTGGTCTCTCGGTGGTCTTCTGGAGAAAACAGTGAGAGGATATAGAAAATAAAGACAAGAGACAATAGCCGGGGTCAAGTGGAGCTACCTCTTACCTGATGGGCAAGAGGACTGACTGCAACAGTAGAAGCATTTATTTTATACTCTTGCAAAGTTAGTATCAGGAGAGGTAATGTTGTCCAGTGACTAACAACTGTAACTGTCCAGGCAGGATGTCTTTTTCAATACTGACGTAGCTTGACTGCTTGAGGCACTCTGGCTTTATCTTGCTCTCAGACAAATAACTAATATACAGCTCCAACAGCTCCCAACAAATAGTAATTGTTACTGCAGCTAATATTCATAATATTGAACATTTCTGATATGCTGTGAATTATCCTAAGAATGATTCAGATGTATGAAATCATTTCACCCCAACAGCAAATGTATGATACAGGTGGCACTATTTACTCCATTTTACTGATAAGAAAACAGTTACAATTAGGTAATTTACACAAGGTCTTACAGCTAAGAAAGGAGAAATTCAGAAAACAAACTAGAAATCTAGCTTGAAAGTCTTCATTTATTGCTAGCAGACATTCCTTTAATACTTGAAAAAGAGAAATTAGTTTTTGAGATTTTGTGACTTTTCCTGGGAGTCAGGAAACACAGGCTACCAGAAGCTACCTAAATGGACTATGTAGATGGAATGGGAGGAAACATTCATTTTAATAGGAAAGTCCTAACTGTGCCCCATGGAAAGAGACTATAACAGATACTCATGACTAAAACTCCACGTACAATCAAGTTGGTGAGGGGAGGAAAGGTTTATATTGTAGTTTCTTTCAGGAAAATAGATCCCAGTACAGCTATATGATAAACTAATGAACAATAGATTAACTTCACTGATTTATTGGCGGATTTTTAAGAGAGAAACTGCTTATAAATCAGGCCAAAAGTCATATGCATTAAGCTTTGTAAAGGTATTGAATAATTTCTGTTCTTACCATATTACCAATATGACTAAAACAATGTAATATTTATAATATTAGGATATCAAATATCAGTCAACTGATCAACTTTGTTTTTTCTTAACAATATTCCAGCCAGCATTTTTTTTTCTAAGACTGTGTATAGTACATATATACTGCAGTCAGTGAACTCTGAATTCCCAGGAGAACTTGATAGCATATGCCAAGACTGCTTTCCCAAAAATCTGTTTTCTGATATCATGAACATTGTGCTCTGCACCAAGAAGAAAAGCTCTTATATTATGTTAATATATATTCTTCAAAGAGACAAGTAAAGAGAAAGAGATCTATTTTTATGTTATGCATGGGAAATTAGGTGGTTAATTTTCAAGAGCTGCTTCAGTAAATCCCAATTGAATTAGCTGGTATTAGCATGTGAAAGCGATCAAGAGACACTGCGAAAACACAATGCAAAATGAATACAAATGATTTGTCACCAGATCTGATCAAATAACATGAATTAAAGAGTGAACAAAATTAAGTGGAAACAGCAGTATTTCACAGCTAGTTGGCTGTAACTATAAAACTTAGTACTAAAAAAATTTAGGCAACTAATCTGAACCCTTTACTTTTCCCATCAGGAAGTATTTCTGAAATTATACTTACCAACCAGATGAAAAATTGTTCATGATTTGGTGTTTGAGGCTGGTCTGCTGTCTTTCTTTCTTACTTTTTTCTTTTATTAACTATTCAAATCAACACACCAACAATAATTATCTATTAAATATTACTGCATTCTTTTTCTTCTCATTTAAGTCGGGTAGGGGGAGGAAAACGAAAGAGATAGATCAAATTTTTCACAAAGTTTCCAGACCTTTACCATGTCTGTAATCTTAATATTGACATAAGAAGTGCAGTGTTACCTAATAAAAATAGCTCTGAAACCATATGTTCTTGGGTTTTTGTTCAAATTTAGTCACTTATAAGCCAAACTATTAAATCTTGTTCTGCTCATTAAAAAAAAAAAACTTTAAAAATCTCCTCAAAAGATCATTTTGAGATATGGAAATAATATAATTAAATTATCCAGCCTGCCTTTGGGACGTAACAAGAGACTATTGTTGTTGTTGATATTTTAAGAGTCACAGTATTTCTACTAATGATAAATTCTCCATTACATCCTAATGCCACCATTCCAGTATGGAGATTGAAATATATTTGACAAGGACACTGTTAGTAGAGAGAAAGGGAAACTTGAAATGGAAGTTTTAATGATTTATGTCTGCTCTGAGTCATAAGAACAGTTTTTCAGCTAGTGACACCACCAAAATACCTCCCATTATTTTATTAAACTCAGAGCAATTGCCATGATCCAGAATGATGATATGCTTTGCCAAACACTGTGAGTGGGAAAAAGAAACTGCTGGCGGTGGTCAAATGATACCTTGTGAACAGAAAACACTTGCCTCTCATAAAACATGGCTTCAATCAGATAAAAACAGAATCGCAGGTGGTTAAAAATCCTTTCTGAGTTTTATTTAGAGAAGCACATAAGCGCAGAAAGATTTCTTTCTTTTTTTTTAATTTATTTATTTTATTTTAAGGATAAAAGGAGGGAAACATTAACAGACATACAACATTTTACAACATATCACAAGCACAATACAGACAATACAGAGTTACAAACAAAGTGGTAGGGAATTAACAATGGTGGTTGTATTACATATTGATATCTTCAAAGTGGCTTCTCATGAAAACAGATATAGACATGCAATACTGGTCAACCAAAGACTCATTGACAGTTTCAGAAAGATTTCTTTCAATGCCAAGTATGAGCAATGGAAATTGAAATGTTTGCTTTTTTTTCTTTACTCACTGCAAGGTTTAATAATTTTCCTCTGAAAAGCTGGTATATGGTTCTGCCTTAGGCTCTTCCACTGCACTGGAAACAAGGAAATAACCTTCTGCAATTATTACTTATTAATACCAAGCATGCAAATCAACTAAGAAAGAAGGCAAGTCCAACTCATAATATCTTGCAGTAGTAGCTACACAGGCATAGAAGACTTGGGATAGATGAATTTTTCCTTGCAGTTTCTCTCAAATACTTCAGTTGTGTCAACGCCAGGCTAAAAATCTTGAGAGGTTAGCTGTGGGATGGCAGTGTTGTCCTGTATCATTTCGTCTGGTTCCTGTATTACAATAGATGGCCTAAAGTTGAAGATCAGCACTTCTAGAGACATTAGCTTTCCACTGACTGATGACATTCTGTTCTTGACAAATTCTTAGTTTCCACTCAGCCCAAACCTCCCTCCAGGAAATTGGGGGAGGAAACTGCAGCAGTGAGATATTCTTGATTTTTCTTGCTTACACATTCTCCACACTTATCTTGACAATATCCAATGCTTCACTTTTATTATCCAACCTTTCAGAAAAACCTAGCTGCTTCTGGCTCTTACTTCATTCTTGATAGTCATTTCCTAGAGGTGGCTGGAGACAGCTAATCTATACGTAAATTGGCCTCTAGCAGACAGACTAACTGAGCTCTGCCAAGGGGAAGTTTAAGTTCAGAGTGGATCACAGCAACTCCCTGAGTGGGGTGCATTAGGGAGAGGGCAGTCATTCCAGTCACATTTCTTGCTAAGCAATTACACATTTCTCTAAAAGTTAAATAAGAATTTCTGCAGAAATGGCCCATTTCATGTAGGGAATGAGATGGTGGATTCAGGTGCCCATAGATGCCTTATCATTCTCACATGACTTTTTTGAAAATTATTGTCTACAGTCATGAACAATATTACCTTTCACCTTTTCAAATTTAGATAATCAACCAACTGAGCATGGAGAAATCAAAACAGAAAAATAAGACCAACAACCAGCCTTATAACAAGTTAATTTGAGTCATGCACACCCAGGATCTGATACTGTAAAGAAATTTTCTTTACTATTCTATCTTCTGCATTAATACCCTATGACACATTCTAATGTGGTGGCTGCCAGAAGCCTGAGACAACTATTAAGGTGCTGTTACTCAAATGTTGTTGGTGTTACTTCCTAGTTTGGAACTGATGTCAACTCTTTCACCTGGTGTGAAAACCAGAGACAACCTTAAGCATCTCAGGGTAAGGTGCTCATTTCCCACGGTCTTTCCAGCACTTTTACTCTCAAAATAGTAACTCTTGTGATTATTACTTTGCAAGATTTCTGTGATTCCAGGAAAAAGCTTTTCCCAATCAAGTATAAATGTGAATTTGTTTCTGAGAAAAATGAAAAGTATAATGAATTAACTTGAGCCCCTTGAGACTTGAAAATCTTGTCTTCACTGAGCCTCTAAATTCCCCAGCCATTAGATCTCCCTGGGCCTCGGGTTCCTCACTGGGAAGACCAAGCTAGGTCATCTTTAAGGTTCCTTTCAGCTCTGATGTTCGTTTATCTTACAGACTCATGACTTCTTTCCTCAGCCATCTTCATACATTCCTTCCTCAGTACAAAGGTACATGCAATTTAATACTTAAATGGTTTACTGTCTCTCACTTACCTTTCAAATATTTAATGAGTGCCTTAATAGGCAAAGCATTGTGGAACATCTTAAAGCAGTAAAAGAAATGTGAAGGCAAAAGTCACTGCCCTGAAAAGCTTTGAATAAGAGAGGATCACAGATACTATAATGTGCAAGGAGCACAAGGAGTGTGTGCTGAGTGTAGCAGGTAGTTTTATGAGGCAAGAAGTATGTCATATAAATTCTTTAAATGTTGAAGTTGATGCTAACATTTCCTTCTAACTAGGAGATATGCAATTATTGACTTTATTTTGTATAATTACGTGGTCTGAATGAGTATTACATGCACACAATGTAAAATTCAAAATACACAAAAGGCAAACAGAAAAAAGTCCTTCCCCATCTCTTCCCCATTCACTTAGTTCTCTTGCACAGACACAAACACAATTTCTTAGCAAGATGGGTTTACAATTCAGTTCCAGTTATAGGATGAATGGTAAATCATTCTCCTGTTTCCAAGGCCAGTGTTGCATGAAAAATCACAAATACTAGTTAACATTTTCATTCTTAAGGCTAGTTTCTTTCTGAATTTGAAAAGAACTCCTGCTTATTCAACGCCATGAATGCTTGTACATTCTGCGTGATTTTCTACTTCAGCAAGCCATCTTCAGACTACCCCGGTCTCCTCCTGCCGGTCCAGCCCGTGCTGCCTCCAGGACCCACGTGCGGACCCGCGGTCATGGCTTGGTTACATTAACCATGTCACTGCAAATTTAATTTTCAAGTAACATTTAACTTTTGCAAGACCCAAATCAATGCAACTTGTTGGATACAGAAGCATTTATCTGTGTTTATTACATGACAGGTATAAATCTCAACAAAATTAAGATTTATTCATGCCTATTGATCTAATCTCTTCTGCTCTCACTATTCTGAAAATAGTGAATCAAAATTGATACTCAGTCGGGTCTAGAATCATCTGACAAATGAAGACTCTTGAGTTGTCAGTGACACTGTTTTTCTCTTAACATTGATTAACTGTCAAGTGAGAGGGTGTGGGCAGGGTGCCTGCAAAATTAACACTTAGCCAGGTACACAACATGAAAGACTGAGGTCTTATAGATAATTCTGCCTATTTTTACATATAACTACCATGTGCAGCAGTACATTTTTCAAAAAAACTTAAGAACAGCTCTCCTCAAATAGGTCTTGGCAATGTCTACAACATATTTTCAGCTGGTTTGATAGGCCTTACAAAGAGCTTACTAACAAAACACCTAGTTCAGAGGTCTCCTTAAAATATATATATACAAATAAAAAATTAAATATTCTTACAATAAATTTGATTTTTCCAATTAATTTGACAGTAAATTAATTTATAGTTATTTTATAGTTAGTTAATTTTCACGTATAATGTAAGATGAATATTTGTATATTACATTTATTGGGAATTATTAGTATTTTAGCTTTGAAAATTGTTCTCTCAAATTGGAGTACTTTATTCACCAAACTATATATCTTGAGGATATGGAAAGGAAGTTTATATTTCACTGAGCCAGCACAGTGGGTGTAAAGGGAGGTGAGTGTCTACTGCAGGGCCTGTTTTGAACATGCCCGGCACTGTCTTACATCCCTCACCTAATGCGTAGCCTCTGAGAGCTGTACATTCATGGCCTATTCAGTATTATCTCTAGTGGACATCATCGAGGAATTTCAAAACCCTCAGCCAAATGCATCTTGCAGTGGCATGGCAGAGGCAGATACTCCATTTTACGGAACTATGACAACAATAGGGAAAAAAATGTGTGTCAAAGAGGTTCACTTTCCATATTTAGTCAGTGTAAAGAATGACCAGATAATCTTAGTTGTGTTTCTATTGTATTTGAACATTGTATAATACCAATGTACTTATTAATGTGACTAAAGAAAGGAAAATTAAAAATGCAGTTAATGGAGTTAATGTCATACAGAATGACCTAGGGCTTATTTTAAGAATTAGAAAATATCTATAAATGTTTGATTGATTATATATATGTGTGTGTGTATATATATATATATATATATATATATTTGATAGACATATAGGCATGGGATCTAAGACAAGGCTGCACATGTTCAAAACAGGCCCTTCAACAGATAGTCATTTCCCTTTACACCCATCATGGGTGGGTAAGTGAAATGTAAACATTTTTTCCATGTTCTCAAGATATATAGTTTGTAAAGTACTCCAGTTTTAGAAAATAATTTTCAAAGCTAAAACACGAATAATTCCCATGAAATGTAATACACAAATATTAATCTTACATTAATATATTTGAAAATTAACTATATATGACTTCATATTTATATATGAAGATTAATATATAACCTTCAAAACAAATGTAAATTCCATATATCGCAAATATGTAGCAATAATTTAAAAATTCATAAAAGATAAATGTCCCAATAGATGTATTCATAATAAACTATCTTAGCATTCTATATTCTTGGTCTTACCATTTTGTCTTTACCATATTCTACAGTATTTTTGATAATGCTCTAAACTTTTACATCTGTATTCACTGATAAAACTAGTCCATGGTTCCTCAGGTTTTGACAAAAACATTTTATGTGGCTTATCAGAATAGTTTGCAAGGTTTTTTTCTATGTTCTAGTACAGATTAGGTAATTTTGGTCTCCCTTACTTAAAAATTTATTGAAATTTTCTCATGTGTCTATCTAATCTTAGCTCGTTTTATAAACCAGCCATATGAAAAACTTTATTTCATTTGTAGTAAATAATTGATATATCTTTTGTACAGTACATAACCTTTATAAATTATATATATTTTCTTGGCAAGTTACCCATTTCAATGAGTTTTAAAACTTAGAAATTTCAAAAAAAATAAAATAAAATAAAACTTAGAAATTTTAGAGTTTACAAACAACAAATATTTTATTTCTTGAATGATGTAGTTGTATCTCTTTTTATAATTTTTTATTTCTTCTTGGTAATATTCTGTCTTTTTCCCATTATTTTAATAACATTAGCTAATAGTTTGTATATTTTATTATATAGTTTCAAATAAAAGCTGTGGGTTCAGGCTGGGGATATAGCTCAGTGGCTCAAGCGCCAGACTAGCAAGCACAAGGTCACAAGTTTGATTCCCAGTACCAAAAAAAAAAAAAAAAAAAAAAAAAAGTTGTGGGTTCATTTTTCCTATTTTGTAATTTATAGATGTGATTTTATTTTTATTCTTTTTTAATAACACATCTTCCCATAAACTTTATTTTTTAATTAATTAAGTTTATTGGTATAATTTTGGGGGGATACAGGGAGTCCAACTCAGGATCTTGTGCTTGCCAGGCAGGTACTTATGCCACTGAAGTATATCCCTGGCCCTAGTTTTGTTCTTGTTCATTTCCATTTACTTTCTTTCTTTTTTCCTTTCTTTCTTTCTTTCTTTCTTTCTTTCTTTCTTTCTAGATAGGATCTCACTTTGTAGTTCAGGCTTGTCTTAAATTCACTATGTAGCCCAGGCTAGGCCTCAGCATGAAACTGATCTTCCTGCCTCAGCCTCCCAAGTGCTGGGATTACAGATGTATGTCACCATATCCAGCTTGTTATTCTTTTTATTTAAAATTGAACATTTATGTTATTTACTATCATTTTCCTTATCCTTTCTATAAGTGTGGTAAGTACATAAATTTTCTCTTAATAATATTTGAGATTCATTATCATTGTTTTCTACATATTTTATAATTTAGATTTAGATTTTCTTCTGACTCAAGAGGTGTCTTCTGTTTGTATAACTCCAAAGTAGTAGAGTCTTTGTTTTTCAGCATGCTGATTTTTCCTTGCTTTATTGCATTATGATCAGAGAATGTATCCTATTATTAGTAATATTTGAGTTTATTGAAATTTGCTTTATTGAAGGTTATTGAAGCCTAAAAAATAAAAAATATATCATGACAATTTGAAAGTAAAGTATATTACATTTTCTAGTACAGAATTTGATATAATCATACTGTATTTACCAATCACATATATTGTTTATACAGTGTATTAGATGTTGCTTTTAACAATATTTATTTCTTCTGTAGGCTTATATTTTGGCTTGATTATTAACAGACTAAGATAAACAAATTACCTGCTAATAATATTTTCAATTTCTCGCTTTAGTGCCTGTGTAAAATAGTGCATAGATATTCCTACCAGTTGTGTAGTTATTATGAATAATATTCTTCACTTGTTACACAGTATTTTTCCTGACTTAAGGACTTTTGACATAAAATCAAGTTCAACTGAAGTTATAGTTTATACACATAAACTATAATAATGTCTCCCAAAGTCTTCATGTATTCATACTTGGGGGGTTGCTGTTGTTTTTGTGTGTTTGTTTTAATTTTTATTAGTACATGTCTGCGGTGCATAATGATCACATTCATTGTGGGAATCGGTACATGTATGTATAACACAAGTCAATTCTTCCCCTTCTCCTTCACCTTCCCTTTTCTTGCCACCAGCCAATTCATTTATTTATCTCATAAGTCCTTATAAACTATCACACACTTGGATTAACAGCCAGATTAGTAGGTCTAAAACATGCAAAACATTTCATGCAATTACGCTAGAGCATTGTATACTTTTAGATACATTGTCAATGCTGTTATAAAACTTTTTCTCTCTCTTTTTTCTTATTATCTGTCTTCCAAACTATACTTTATTTATATATTTATTTTCTAAGAGAAACTATGTGATATTTAAGCTTATTTGCTTGATTTATTTCACTTAACATTATGGTCTCTAGTTGCAATCATTTTCTTACAAATATTTCAAATTTATCTTGCTTTATGGCAAACTAGTATCCCATTGTGTATAAATTCCACATTTTCTTTCATATATTTAGTTTCTAAGAGAAACCATGTGATATTTAAGCTTATTTGCTTGATTTATTTCACTTAACATTATGGTCTCTAGTTGCAACCATTTTCTTACAAATAACTCAAGTTTATCCTGCTTTATGGCAAACTAGTATCCCATTGTGTATAAATCCCACATTTTCTTCATCTGCTCATCTGCTGATGGACATATGGGCTGCTTCCGACATTTAGCTATTATGAATTGTGCTGATATAATCATGGGTGTACATACATCATTGTAATATGATGTCTTTAAGTTTTTGGGGAAGATACCTAGAAGGGGAATATCTGGGTCAATGAAATTTCTATTTTTAGTTTTGTGAGGAATCTCCATACTGATTTCCATAGCAGTTGTACCAGCTTACACTCCCACCAGCAATGAAGAAGAATTCTTTTCTTTGCAGCCTTGTCAGCATTTGTTATTGGTTGACTTCATGATGATAGCTATTCTTTCTGGCATGAGGTAAAATGTCAGTGTTGTTTTAATTTGCATTTCTTGAGTGGCCAGTGGTGTTAAATATTTATTTATGCTGTATTGGCCATTTGTACTTATAAGTGTCTATTCACTTCAGATGTCCATTTTTTGATAGAATCTTTAAATTTGGAGGGTCTAAACATTTTTTAGTTCTTTATACACTCTAAATAATTATATAGGTGGAGCTTTTGGAAGCAGATTGTACAAGGGCAGCTGAGATATCGTTAGAAGATAGTGTCTGGAGGCCCTATAACTGGGAGTGTGACCTAGGAGGTTACGTATCTCTCTTCCTGGCTCCTCCCTCTGTCCCTGCTTCCTGACCATCAGAATGAGAGCAGCTTTCCTCCACGGACACTTCCACCGCCCCACCTCTGCCTGAAGCTAGTTGACCTGCAGGAATGGAAACTTCTAAACCCATGAACACAATACATCTCCTCTTCTATAAGTGTGGGTTTCAGGCATTGGGTCCCAGCAATGGAAAAGTGAATAGACAACTGATACCAAGATCATAGTGTCCATGTTACTTTTTGGTAAGACTTTGTGCATCAGTTTAGGTGAGTTTGGTTCAGTTACTTTGTTTTAAGGAACTTTGTGTCTTGTTTTAAGGCTTAGAATTGGGCTTCGTATTATGATCCAATCTAAAAGTTATTTTGATAGACTATTTGTATTCTTGATGTGACAGATATAACTAATGTGAATGCTATCAGAGTGGAAATCATCCACAACTTTCACATCTTAAACATTCTAAAAACTAGTAGTATTCTTCACTCACTTGATTGAAAAGCCTATCATTATATGTTATGAAACTAATTACAATATTTTAACCCACTTTCTGAAAATATTTGGCTCCAAAGAATTAAAGTACTCAATTACAAAATTCTGCTCCAGATACTCCAGGGATGTTTAAAAATATGTTAGATGAACCATATTGCTTTTCTACAAGATTAACAATTCTAAAACCCGAAATATAATAGAGTCAAGGGACTTCAGCTAAGGGATTGTGCACATGTATAATCTTATGCTTTCATTTTTTATAACTTTGTTTTTTAATCTTTATTCAGGTATAGTTTATATGTTTTATAGCTTTAAAAATAGTTTTTACCCTATGGTCTATTTTCTTACTTTTGCATTTATTAGCTCTGATATGGAAAGTTTGTGCTTTTTGCTCTAGTAATCACCTTTATTATTTGATGTAGTGTTCTTAATCTTCTATTTTTCTATACCATACTCGTTAATTTTTTATGTCAGTAATGAAAATATTTTTATCTCTGCTGTCCTGCCTTCTTAAGCTCCACCAAGCTAAATCCATATATTTTAATATTTAACTTTATGATCATATGCATATCTATATATATATATTCCCTCAGGGTTTTCTAGTGCAGATACTGACTAACTCTGTTACCACAGTCAGAAGGCTGAAAGGAAGTCTGAAGAGTTTGAGACTTTACCCCATTTGCAAACTAAACCCTTGACCTGGCATCACTCCAAGTATTCCAGTAGGAGATTACCAGATGCCAAGGTCAAAAACAAAGCACAGTTTAATACACACAGCAATAATAATGCTCAGTATCAGCATATTTTTTATACTGAATTCACAGGCCCATTCTTATAGGGCAATTCAATGAGCATCAAATGATACCTGCACAAACATTAGGTTATATTATAAGAGGAAGCTCTAAACACAGAAAAACCAAGATTTCACAGTAGGTAAAGCATGCATCCCCTTTGGTACCACGAACCTTTATCTTATTACAATGCATAGCAAGAAAGCCCACCTTTTGCTCCAAAGGGAGACACCACCTCTACCTTCTAAGGTTGCATACATACAAAAATTCTTGAAAAGATAGTTTAGAATAAGAAATAGTACCTCTACTGAAAGACACTTTACATAAACACAAAAAATCCTCACGGAGAATTGTCTGCTACCAATTCACCTCACCTCTCTATCTTCTCCACTTGCAGCAGATTTTTCCATGAGTATCTACTATTAGCCATTCTAATTAATCTGACCCAAAGTAAGCAATGTCAAATCATCTCGATGTATCTTACAGCAACTCGTGGTGGCAGGACTTCAAACCATGCAGGGAGGCCAACCTGCAGCACGACCCCCTTAGGTCTTAGCACAAACAGTTCAATAAATCTCCGGAAAGCAGCAGGGTCTGCTTTAAAATGCTTGATGGCTCTCTTCTCAAGTTTCTCTATTGAACTTTCCCCTGGCAAGGAGCATTAATCCAGAAATAACAGAGTGTTATTAGCAATTGCACAGAATCTTGTTTGGCCCACGGGGAGAAGCTTCAGGTAATTCTTCTAATCTCTACTGATTCTGCCCTGTGCATTGGGACTGACATAATGCCTTCCAGGACCAAAGTGCATCATTGATCACCTCAGCCAAAATGAGGGGAAAGTTGTGAACACTTTTTCTAATTGAATGAATACCACCTCAGGGATAACAGGTCTCCAGGTGCGAGTCAATAGTCAGTTAGCCCTCCAGCAAATTCCCCCTGCAACCAAAGCTAACCTCGCTTTAGAGAGATCATCATTGTCTGGAGATCACACTTCTTGGAACTAAGCTGTGTAAAGAAAAGCTCCTGCCACCAGCTGTTGCACCATATGTTTTCTCTGTAGTAAACATGAGCTTTAAGTCATGTGCATCTAGGGCTGCCATCAAAGGAAGCAGTGCTCCTGCGGGCTCTTTTCAGGAGCTGCTGCACTAGCTCTCTGCCAGCTCTTTCTCGGCTTCGTCTTACATGTCTGCTCCACCACATTGTGAACCTATTTCAGTGTTTTGATGTCTAGAGGGCCACCTGATTTTTAATTTTCCTAAAGCATAGCTTTGGCCTTTGCTTCTCATTCTCGATATTCTAGAAGTTCTCAAGAAGCCAAATGGGGAAGGGTTGATTTCATACTATTACACTCCAACCAGGTACCTCACAAAATTCTGTGTAATAGTGCTTGCATATACCATGAGTCTATATGTATGTTCTGCAAGAAAAAAGCAAAATCATTATCTGCCATGGTTACTGTTGTATACGCAGTGCCTAAAACTGTGCTCATAAAGTGTATGTTCCTATGAGCTATCACTCCTAAAGAATATCTCTGGTGTCTTCACACAGCAGCTAAGAAGAGTATGGCAAATATGTAGATATGGATATGGGTATAAATGGAGATCAAACACTTAAAATTGAATAAAAGAAAATTCAGCATTTGTTTTCTTGCTGTAATGCACTTCTGGGGAAGAACGGAATTTTAATTCAAAAAGTATTCTGTTACCAGTGTTAAGTAGTTTTGCTACCCCTTGCAGATAATGTGATTGGGTGATTCTCAAAAGCATTTATGGAACATATAAAGGTCAAGAAGAGCTGTATCATTTATCTAGGAAGCAAAAATAAAGTCTATAAATTATAAACAAGGGTAATGACTCTGATACAAAGTCACAGTGAATGAATTAAATCCATATGAGTCTGTAGGAAAAGACTGATTGCAAACACATTACAAAGATAAAGGCCAGGCTGGTAAATAAACAGGAGATAAAGAAGTTTTCAGCTCCTTCTCTTCTCTAAGCAAATTGCTTCTTATTTTCAGATTTTCTTGCAAGTAGTCTTGAGAAATGTATTCATCACCCAACAAGATGACATTCATCAAATGCCCATTCTGCACAGTCAGTCGGGGGTGTATGCCAGGCCCACCAAGGAATGAGGGCACAGAGAACAGGGAGGCAGTGCCCACCTACCTGTGGAGCTCACACCTGCAGGGAGGAGGGTCTGTCGTTCTTCCCTAATAATCAAGCCATTTTTATTTTCCTCTACCTTCATCACTCTTGAGGTATATAATAGAAATAATCAGTGGTTATTGATTGCTTCATTAGGCAAGACTAGTGATAATTCATATTTATTTTTATCCACCACTGGTTTTTACAATTTTTCTAACCTAACCAAGTCTTTCTTGGATACAGTATTTTAATCATAGTAGACTCTATATGTGTTCATTTGAGTCTTCTTCATCTTAAAAAGACATGCAAGTTTTCTCTTATTACAGTAAGAGTTAAAATAAAGTGAGCACATTTGCTAAAACAGAATGAAAATATTTTAAGCTTTGCAAGCCATATGATCTCTGTTTGTCGACTCAACTCTGCTGTCATAACATTACAACACATGAATGGCTCTTTCTGCATTCTAATAAAACTTTACAGATACCGAAATTTGAATTTTCAATAATTTTTAGACGTCACAATATATTCTTCTTCTTTTGATGATTTTACAGTGATTCAGAAGATGTAAATCTATTCTTAATTTGCTGGCAGTACAAAGCAGACGAGACTGGCCCACATGCCAGAATTGATGCACCCCTGAATTAGAACCTTAACTTCATTATAAACTTTACTTTTAGTTACATTTTGATTCAGCTATGTTAAGGGGAAAACTGTCTCAGGATATACTTAAGGCACCACAGAGGGTTTGCCGGCATCTCTTGTTTGAATACGAGAAGATTAAGAAACACATCAGGAGGAGGAACCCATTATCGTAAGGAGTCAGTGTTCATTATGTTAAAGTTACTTTCTGTGGCTCTAACCTTATATATTTTCATTGTTAGTGGAGAAGCTGAAGCATCTTGCATGTGAGCTTTGCAGCTCTGCTGAGGCAGTGCGAGAACAACTGAGTTTGATGCAAAATATTTGCCAGGGCAAACCTGATCTTCAGTTCACTGTTAGAACAAAACTCACCCGAAAGTGCACAAACTTATGTACACCCACAGCTGTGATGATACGAGACTTCACTATGGAATTTGAATCAAAGTTCTATCTTTGTTAATGGAGCCAGGATTCACCTAGAGAATAGCTCAAAATTTTTAAAGTATCTTCCAAGCCTTAATTTCACAAGTCACAAAGGCAATTCCAAGTCTTATCTAATTTCCATCGTTAAGAATATGAGTGGGTCAATACAGCCATGCCCAAGTTATGGCTAAAGTCCAAACTCTCATTAATATCAAAAATTTTTATGACTTCACACATTAATGCGAAATCTTTGTCAAAGAAACTAACAGCACTCTATTATGCAATTCTCAGTAATTAAGAGTTTGAAAAATCTGGCGTTATTAGTACTTTCTGGGAATGATGCATTTTTCTCTGCCTCGATAACAAACCAATATTCTAGTGGCTTTTTGAAATATGTAATACAACCAATAATTCAATATTAATTTTGTCTTGTTTTCTCATACTTCACCTCAATTTAAACAGTGATTATAACATCAGTTACAAAAAACAATTTTAAAAATTTAGAATCAATTCACATTTGCGTAAATGTGATTTTTTCCATATATCCACTCACTGAAAGAAATATCCCTCTGTCACATAAATTAGGACCACTGCATAGCTTATACATGACAGAGCTAGAATATGAACCCAAACCAACAGACTAATCTGATGTTCTTAACCAGAGAGCTAGCATTTGCCTCTTTCCATGTAGCTAGTGATCTGTGCATAAGAAAGCTAGGAGAATTTTAAGGCTGCTTTAACAGTGTAAGATGCAGATCAGTGAGACCTGAGTTTGGACAATGATCACAGAAATTACGAAGAAGGAATGAAAGAAATATTTCTATGGGTGAATCAACCAAATTTGCTAAATAGGTCTGAAGGCAAGGACAAAGAGACTAGGAAGAAAGAATATTATCTATGTTGATTACTATTTTATGCTACAAATATTTATTAATCATCTACTGTGGACCCGTGTTAAACATTGGGAAAGAAATTGTGAATGAAAGACAGGGGCTGATCAAAACACAGTATGCATTTAAATTTTAAATATGTGTTACAGTAAAAGGCAGATCACATTAATCCCCCTTGGCTCAAACACACTTTTCTCATCCTTCTTGCCACTGTACATAGCAATTAGAGAGGAAGCTGTCATTCACAGCTTCATGAGATATAATAAAAAGATATAATGGATGCTGCTGCCAGGCACGAAGCAACGAAAAGGCAGGCTTGTACAAGTGTATTACGGTGTATTCTTACCCTCCTATTCATTGAATCTGACACCACCTGACCCCAGGCTCCTCTCCAAAGTCAAAATGACTATGAAAGGTAAATACGTGGTCTTTTGCAAAAGGAAAGGGAACCAGCTGGTGGACAGGAGGGGAAAGAAAGAAGGAAAGGAGGATGAATGAAAGAGTTAAGATGTGTTATGTGCAGGTGCCAACTTCCCACATGGAATGCAATCATTTTCTGCAAACATACATTGATAAAAATATAACAACTGAGGAAAGAAAGTTAAGCATTTTGAATTGAGGCAAGATATTGAGGCAGTTACAGCAGTGCAATTAAAGACTTCTAGAACTGCTCCACAGAGGAGCAAGAGGAAGGGGATATGTGTGTTTAACCAAGGGGAACTCTTTTGAGAGACATTAATGGATTTGTGACTTTCACTGTAACAGTTATTTTTAATTTAAACATTCACTGTATTGTTCCACTACACCTACTTCACAGACCACGTACCTGCCTTTTAAAGACCTTATAAATAGAAAAAAGGTTTCAGATGCATAGACCGTGTCCATGGGGGTACTGCACCAGTCTGCAAGGGCTGACATAACCACATAGCACAATCTGGGTGACTTCAGCAACAGACATTTTTTTTTTTTTTTTTGCTCCAGAAGCTGGAAGCTCAAAGTTAAGATTTCAGCAATGTTGGTTTCTGATAGGAGTGGTCCCTCTCTCTCTCTCTCTCTCTCTCTCTCTCTCTCTCTCTCTCTC
>NW_004955425.1:17317748-17330130 GCF_000276665.1 Chinchilla lanigera | reverse complement strand
TCTCTCTCTCTCTATCTATCTCCCCTTTTATCTCTCTCTTTCATTGAAATTGAGACCACTGCCTTTCCTCTATACTCACTTGGCATTCTCTCTATATGCACATGCTAGTAGCTCTTCCTCCCCCTTTAATGACAGCAGTGCGTTAGAGCTCCATTCTGTGACCTCATTAAACCTAATTCCCTCCTTAAAAGCCCATCTTTAAATGCAGCTGCATTGAGAGTCATGCCTATCACTTATATATCTGAAGAAGACACAATTCAGGTCATAAAAGATACACAGAAATTGCTTGACAGAAGCACAGAATGGATAGAAGGGCAAGGATAGGAAGGAGGTTTCATGGTATATTTTTTATAGGTACTGAATTTTAAATTTGGACTTATTGCCTATTTTTACTTATTCCTTAATCAGACACTAGAAATAGTGGTACTTCATTCATATTTAGGGTATGTCCAGAAGTTACATCATTGTTTTACATGAATAAGAATATTTTTATCTTTTTAAGTGCATATTCCAAAGTATTTCATTAGTGATACATGGAGTATTTATAAATTGTCAGTTCAGCTTTCAATTTTGTACTACTTTTTTGTTGTTGTTTTTGTTTTTCTCCCCGTACCAGGAGTCGATCTCACAACCTTGTGCTTGCCAGGCAGGCACTTTGCCACTGAGCTGAATCTCCAGCCCCTAGCTTTCAATTTTGTGAAACATTTTCTGGACACTTGTCTTCAGTCTGGTAAAGACAATGAAATTATAGTCCTCTGATCAGCTCAGATGAGGGCAGGGAAAACTATAGAGAGCTTATATGTGTATCTCACTGTCACCTACATGGCCAAGTTCAGGTCTTCCTGGAACCAGTAAGAGGATGCAAAGTTATAATTTAGGAAGATTATGCTTCTCAGAATGAGGGAACGAGTAAGGCCAAATTTGTTTGTTTATATAAAGAAGTAAAAAACAAATAAACCCAGCCTGATAGGAAAACCAAGGTGTAAGGAGAAAGCTATAAATCCCAGAATCTACAAAGACAAGGTAGAAAACCAAGAAGAACAGATAAAAGAACAAATGATTTTCCAAGAATTGTTCTGAACACACAAACCACTGGAAATAATTTACCTAGCTGACTATCACTGGAATTACTTAAATGTGCTAATTAGTATGCCATACATTTTTATCTCCCTCCTAAGTTTGTATTTTAAACATATTATTCTTGCTACTATTGTACAATTGTTAATCTTCACAAAACATCTAGCATGGTATGTCAAACATCATTAGGACTATTATACAGTTAAACAAATATATACTGAGTAGGAGGAACGTACCTCTTTGTCTTGTCAAAAACACAATACTTTTTAAAATGTATTTTCAAAAAACTTGAATAAGATTACATTTTAAAAGAAACTTTTCTCTTACACATGACTAAAGTAATGAACAAACAATGATCAGTGGGGTAAAAAGAAAAGAAAGGGGAAAGAGGGAAGGAAAGGCAGGGAAGGAGGCAAAATACTTCCCTTGGTAAAGTTTTGGTGTATCTTAAGTTACATTTTATTGTTTTTGCTTGCTTTTTGTTTTTCTCCAGCTTTGGATTCAAATCCAGACCTTCATGACTACTGAGGAGCACCTCCAACTTGCTACTATTTAATTATTTTTCTATTCGCACCCACAATTTACAAAATACATAGACACACCAATAAATCAATAGATAAATGATAGATGAGAGATGATAGATAGATAGATAGATAGATAGATAGATAGATAGATAGATGATAGGCAGACACAGAGATGCAGAGATGACATGGATAGGGCAAACTTCTGTCTGTTTCATGAGTTCTAGACAATTTACCTACTATAGTATAAACTTTCTCTCAAAGGCATTTGCATTTCTAAGATAATGCATTAATGGCAGAACTGTCACAGTTGTACGTACCTGTTGCTGCTGTAGAAGCCCTCCAGGTTTACAGTGCAGAATATTTAGGAAGCAACACCCTTGGGTTAACACATGGGGGACGAAGAGAAAGGAAAAAGGGTTGAGCAGAGAGAGCAGTGCTCCAAGGCCAGCCCCACCACAACCTTGGTGGATCCCACAATGAGCTATGAAGGTTAAATATGGCGCATATTCGGACAAATGGCAACACCAAGAAGGCCTTGTGAAGCACACGCCCTTAGACCAGGTGACTTTCTGTAGGCAGCAGAGTTTTGTTTCTCTGCCAACGGCTCTGTCACCTGCAGCTGCCTGTCAGTTGGTGGCTCCATCAGCAGCGATAGCAGCAGCTCCTTCCTGCAGGGACTTGACAGCACCTCTGTCCCCACAGTATCACAGTTAACACAACACTTTACTTTTTTATTTTTATATTCTTAAGAATTTTTCTGCATTAAAAAGTTTTATTTTTAAATGTCTTTAATATGATTTTTAGTTTATTTGTCAAAAGTAGAATTACTAAGTTAAAATATTCAAACTTTTTTTAGGTTCTTGACACATACAAGAAATTGCTTTCCAGATGGTTGTCTCAGTTCCAACCTACGCAGAGTATACCCAACTGACCATTTCATGAGTTTACCCACTTTGAATATTTTCATTTCAAATATAACCTGACACATTAGCAGGTAAATTATTGTAAATTTTACTTTCTCTGGATAACTAATGTATTAGTGTTTTGCAGATTCAACACAGGACACAGAAATTGACAAGAGTAGCTTATAACATTTGCCCACAGAGTCAAATGTAGAAAAGGATAAGAGATCTGTCCATGTACTAGGAATTTAGAGAATCTAGCCGAGGGCCTGGGTCCCACGGTAATGTCCCATGCAAGTCCACACCAGGAGGCCAAGGAATACACGATGGAAGACCGAAGGCTCTGAGCTGCACGGGAAAGCCCAAGGGCCAGCAGCAGGCGACAGTCTGCTCTCGTTGGCAGAAAGTCCTAGGCTGGAAGCCAGAGAACCAGGAGACCACTCCTAAGGCAAAGGCAAAGAGCAGGGCTCCCAGACAAAGTGTCTGTGCAAAGGCCGGCAGAGGACACTCAAGGTGAGCAAGCACCAGAGCGCCTGCTGGGAGAACAACACAAGCCAGCCTCCCGGAAGAACACAAGCCATCCTCCCGGAAGACTGGAACTCAGCGTAAGAAAACAGCCAAAGCTTCTGTCAGGGAAATCAACTACCTCAGCCCATTTGGGCGTTCCCACCCAAGCTGATCAATTCATCAACTGCTGCAACTCATGACACAATATTAATTTACATTTCTTCAGTCAAAAACAATCTCTGCAGCAAATTGCTAATTCATACCCTTTATCCAGTTTCCCACTAGAATATTAGTATTTTCCCCATCGTGACACAGGACTACAAAAACTCTATCCATGCAAACATTTTTGCCTCAAAAGCTGGTTATTCCAAAATAATTAACTCTTCTTCCCTACTGTCCTGTCTACCTTATTCACTCATTTCTGTTATTTTAAACTGTATTTTTCTATCTTTCCTTTTAGATGATAAATCAAACATCATGAAGATTATGATGCAAAAATAGCTCCATTGACAGCATAGTACAACAAAAGTACTCCAAGAGAATTCATAGAGATGCTCAAGAAAGTCTATTGAAATATTACCCACTAACCACAAACACACACACACATGCTAATTGTATATACTCTCTCAAGATAGTATTTATCAGTATCTAAAATACAAATGAAAGCGATTATTTTCTTTAGAAATATATACAGAATTTTGTTTATTTATTATGATCTTTCTGTGTGCTTAGGCAAGCCAGAATGAAAAGACATTAAAGATATTTATTTTCTCGCTGTGAGCTTTTCATCTCCCATTTGCCACAAAAGCCTATTTTCTTGGAGCCTTCCCATTTGAATTCAATCAGTTGCAAATTAATTTTCTGGGAAACAAAAACTATTCCTCAGAGATGGTATATGATTTCCATATTGTTTTTATTTTCATCTTTAGGTTTAAAAGAGAAAACAAAGTTAATGAAGTTTATAGTAACAATCTTCCTTTCATGTAATTATTTTTAGATCTCATCACAAATTTTTTAGTTGCGCAAAGTATTTTTATAGTCAGGGTTTGCTGCTGTTCAAATGCACATCCTCCAGAATTCCAGTGCATTCATCATGGAGTACACAACTGGTGTGATAAACTCTAGGAATTAAAGAGAATTAGCTGTAATAAGCAGTGTCCATATGTGGTGTGATTTATAAATATTAGATGAAATCCAGGCTTTATTTCTTCTGGTGTTCCGGGCTTTATTTATGTATTCTATTGCCCACATATGCCATGCACAAATAATTTTTCTTCTTTAATTTTTTGAAGATGTCTCTTATATAATAAATAAAAAGGTGCTAATTACAAGAGAACTAAAGGATTTATGTGCAAAGGAGGGGCCCAGCTTGTAGAGGCTTAGCAGCTTAGTGAAGATCTTACCGAACTCTCCTCTTGTCATCTCAGCACAGTTGTTAAGGATTCAGAATTCATCTTCCTAAAAAACAGCTAAAAATGGAAGTCCAAGGCCATGTATCTTCAGTCCTTGAAAATAATAATTTCAGTGAGGGTTTTTTTTAGGGGGTCATCTTTATAGAACTGGAAACTGCTCATAAAAAATACCTATGGTCCTCTGCTTATGAGACCCAAAAGTCTCCACCAAAAGACTCCTAGACTTAACAACCAAATTCAGCAATGTAGCA
Organism: Chinchilla lanigera; assembly: GCF_000276665.1. NCBI lineage: Eukaryota > Metazoa > Chordata > Mammalia > Rodentia > Chinchillidae > Chinchilla > Chinchilla lanigera. The sequence continues at coordinate 17,325,457 of NW_004955425.1, read as the reverse complement.
AAATATAAAATCAACACACAAAAACAAAGTGTTTCTGTACACTAAGAATGAGAAAGACATTAGGAAAACAATACCATTCATAATAGCATCAAGAAAAATCAAACACTTAAAAATAAAATTAACCTAAACAAGGAAGTGAAAGACCTCTCTAAAACAAAAATTACATTACTCTGTAAAAATGGATCTAAGAGGACATCAGATAATGTAAATATATCCCATATTCCTAGATAGGCAGAAGCACTATAATCCAAATGTTTATACAGTACTTCCAGAGCTATTATATAAATTTAATACAGTCCCAATCAAAATACCGTAGCATTTCTCATAGATCTAGAGAAAACAGTCCTAAACTTCATAGGGAACCAGAAGAGACCTAGAAAAGGAAAAGCAGTCCTGGGTAACAAAAACACAGCAAGAGGCACTTACAATCCCAGCTTTGAAGCTAAATTACAAAGCTATGGGGATAAAAACAGTACGGTACTGGTATAAAAACAGACATGTAGATCAATGGAACATAACAGAGGAAGCAGAAACAATCCCAAGCACATTCAGCTATTAGATCTTTGACAAAGGGGCCAAAAACCTACATCAGAGGAAACATAGCCTCTTTAACAAATTATTCTGGAAAAATTGGATTTCCACATGCAGAAAATTGAGTCTGGATTCATATATTTCACTATGTACTAAACTGAAATCAAAATGGATCAAAGATCTCAGTGCTCAAGCAAAAACACTTAATCTGCTTGAAGATAAACTAGATAAAACTCTTGAAGACATAGGCATAGGAAGGACTTTCTAAACAAAACCCCAGTGGCATTAGAAATAATACTTAAAGTAAACAAATGGGATCATATCAAGCTGAAAAGCTTAGGCACGTGAAAAGAAGCAACAAAGTGAAGAGACAAACTATAGAATGGGAAAGAATTGCCAGCTATTCCACAGATGGAGGACTAATATCTAGAACATATATATAACTCAAAAAAATTAGACCCCCACATAAGAAAGGACCAATTATACAAGGTAACAGAAATGAATAAACACTTCTCAGAAGTACCAGTGGCCGATAAATACAAAAACATTCAGTATGACAGACCATTAGACAAATGCAAATTAAATGAACACTGAGATATCATCTTACTCCAGAAAGAATGGTTTTCACTAAGAAATCAAATAACAACACATGCTGGCAAGCCTGAGCAGAAAAAATGAAATTTTGGACATTGTTGGTGGGAAAATAGACAAGCAGAAACACTATGCAAATCAGTATAGAGATTCCCCAAAATGCTAAAAATAGAAATTCTATTTGCCACAGCTATTTCCTTTCCGGGTATCTTGCTCAAAGAGTTTAAATCATCATAGCCCAGCAATACACACACACCCATGTTTCCCACAGCACAATCCCTTGTAGGTAAATATTGGAAATGGCCTATATGTCCATCAATAGATGAATGGATAAAGAAACTGTGGTTCTTACCCACAGTGGAGTATGATTCTGTCAGCAAGAAGAGGAAATTTGTGGCATTCATAGGTAAATGGACATACCTTGAGACCATAATATTAAGTGAGGTAAATCAGACACACAAGCTTAAATGTAAAATAGAATAAAGAGCAAAACATAGATAATAGGAGGAAGAGAGATCTTTTTCACATGGAAAAAGGAACAAAAGATGAAGAGAGGGATGGGAGGAGTATGAAGAAAAAGAATTGAAGAAAAAAATGAAATAGAGTTTTTGCAAATGGGGAGGGGAAGGCATTGGGAGGGATGGGAGAGGTAGGGCCAGGAAAGCAGTGAGCTGTATTATGTACATTTACCTATTCCCTACTGTAAATGTGATCATTATGGACTGTAAACATATACTGATTTAAAAAACAGTTAGGAATGCATATTACAAATGCTTGCATATGCAAAAAATGCCCTAGTCCATATATTCACTGCTTAAAGTTGCATCCAACCGCGCAGATGCCAGGAGTGGTGGTACAGCCTGTGAATAGGAAGCTGGGAAGCTCTGCCACCCTGCAGACAATGCAATGTGAAGTGCATCACAAATTGAAGTGAGGCGGTAAAACATGAGTCATAAGAGACAGACTGTAGAACCCTCAAAACCAAAAAATGTCCAGCAACGTTATACTGACTCTTTCTCTGAGGTATGTGTCCAATTCCCCTTTAGTTTGAGAAATAGAAGCATTTTCCTACTTGCAAAGACACACTGGGATTAGTAGGAAAAGCAGCCTTGTTGCTGTAGGTTAGAAAGCTCTATGACAAACATTCTGAGTGTGAGAGTCCATGAGCCTGTACACACATGCACATGAATGAATATTCTTGCTGGTAAATTCTGATGGTACAATTGGGCTTTCTCCAGCTACCACGCTTCTATTGAATCTGTGGCACGACAGTGCCAAGGCAGACTCCTCATTCCTTGGCTACAGTCCTTGAGAAGGTTTCTACACAGCCTTGACTGAGAGTTCATAGTTTTATCTTTGGAAATAAACTAAGCCTCATTCTCCTTAAAATCACAGATCAATAGGAGTGTTCTTGAATAGTGGCTTCAAAAAACCAGCAGTATCTTTTCTTGTTTTTTCTTATCGTGCCAATTTTACCGGCTGCTTAACACTATGTAATCAAAAAATAGTTAAGAGCATTCAAGATTATCCTTGATGTGTAGAAGCTTTTTCATAAGCACATGTCCCTTGGGTAGCTGAAGGGCGTAAGCCTTATCTACAGAGTTCTCTCGCTGACCCGGGGAGAGCACTGGTAATGAGAGAGAGCTCTTCTGAGGGCCTTGTGACCCCTGCCAGCTTATCTAATATGTGAAGTATTAGTAACAAAGCAATTGATTTCTCAGGAACAAACACACAAAGCATGTCAAGCCAGGGCAAATCTTTTTTGCCTTATAAAACACAAAGGGCCGGAATTAATTTTAGAAAAAAAAAAACTATATTGTATAAATACAATATGTATAATATATAGGATGGATGGATAGATAGATAGATAGATATAGATATAGATGATATAAATATCTATCCCCAGTATGTGTGTGTGTGTGTATATATATATATATATAAAACTATAGTAGGGGTAGATTTATGGTTTGCAATTCTATGGCTAAGGTGACTTGAATGAGAAAGAGAGGACATCACAAAAGGATAGTTATTTTGTCTCAATTTGTGGAACAGAACCAAGACCCAAAGGCACAATCCTGAGGTGGAACAAGATGAATGTTTCTCCCACCATCACCCAGCAAAATTCTCAGTAAGCAAAGGACTCTTTTTCTGTGTCTCCTCCATCAGCTACAGGGCTCTGAATGCTCCTTGGTGCCGTAGCATATAGTGTTTGTGAAATGCAAATGGCAGGTGCTTAATGAGTGCTTTGGGGTGATTAGAATCTTTTTCATATATAACTTTACAGAGGGGTATATTGGCCACTTGCCATCAGTACTTATGAAATAAGTAAACCCCTCTTCCACTTTTGTCAGCTTTGGTTCCCCCTATCAGTCTAAGAGAATTTTTATCTGTCTCCATCAAAACTTTCTCGGGAAATGATATGCTATGTAAGAGGTAACTGAGTCAGGGTAATTTCTTTCCAATTGTATTTCCAATCAAAATCGGGTGTTTTGAGGGTTTCTGAGACTGTACACACAGTCTTTTCTATAATTAGGCTATGTAGGGACACTTGCAGCAGTGGTAAACATCTGTCAGGTCATCATCTGAACTTTCTTTTTCTCAGACAACTTCAACTTTTTCTTGTTTTGAAATAAAGGTCCAATTTGTCACCACATCTCTGTCTACTGCACATTTTTAAGAAAATATTCTACATAATCTATGGATATAGATTCCTTCACTGTTTTTCCATTGTTTATAGGACAAATGTGAAATGCTTCATGAGACCTCATGACCTCATTTATTTGCACAGCTCAGCTGAGCCTGATGTCCCCTGTCACACAAAGCTTCTCTGAGTTCTTCAATGAAGCAGTCTCCCTGCCATCTCAGGGAGCATACAGTCTCTCTTCCCTCCTTACTATCACTTTATCCCACCCGTACTATCCTTGTGTTTCTATTCATTCTCATAGAACGTACATAGAACTTTTCGCAGTAGGGGAACAGGATTAATAAGATGTTAAGGAAACCCTGACTTAAATGAAAATACTGTGTATATAAAAAGAATGAGTTCAAACAGTGTGAAAAAAAAATAAAGAGAAGATTTTCACATTTTTAAAAGCTTAAGAGAATTTCAACAAGGTGATAGGAAATTAACAATGGCTGTTGTATTACATATTGTTATCTCCAAATTGGTTACTCAGATAACCAGATATAGACATGTAAGACTGATCACACAATTAAACATTAACTGTTCCTTTCAATAAACCAATAGAAATTAGTGGTTTTTATTGTTTTTGTGTTTTTTGTCTATGTCTTTATATTTGCTTTTGTTCTTCTCTTTTTGAAATAAAAAAATTTTTAAAAGCTTAAGAGAGAGAAGTTAAACAGCCAGTAGATCAGAGCCTCCACCCAAGACTGAACTGTGACCTCTCCACAGTATAATTATGAAAATACTATGTACAGATGAAGTTGCTGGTAATTACGAACACAATAACATGGACCCCAGAAAGCTCACATGAGGAGTTTGGGAAACACGTGTGAAGCTATGAAACACAAGTTGACAAAAGAAAAGACTTAGGCTGTAGATACAAGAGCTGGAATGGGCCTGACAGCCCAACAATGGCCGTGATGTGCATGGTGCCCCACTTGTCTTGCCTGAAGCATAGTTGCATGGGAGGAAATCCCAGGGCTCAGGTACTGTAAGGCTTTTTCTCAAAGAAGTTTGGTGGATCAGTGTGAGTTACTGGTATTTGTGTTGTCTATCTAAAAGACTTCTCTTCCTTTTACTATCACCAAGAAACGTACCCAAGAGGGTTACTGGGGGCTGGAGATTTAGCTCAGGGGTTGGGGATTTAGCTCAGCGGCAAAGCGCCTGCCTGGCAAGCGCAAGGTCATGAGTTCGGTTCCTGGTACCGGAGAAAAACCAAAAAAAAAAAAAAAAAACCAAGAGGGTTACTGTAGTCAAACAAGAGAACAAATAAAACTTTCATTATAATTATGATTAAATGTTTATGCTAAGGTTTCTTAAGCTTTGTCTCACCAATGACACTGTGAGTTCCCAGCGCCAAGACCTGTCTTGCTCACCAAGGAATCCATTATTTATCAGTATTGTCTGGAACACAATTTGAAACCCATTAAATATTGAAATGGATGACTCAACGAGTGGCATGGAGATGCTATGAAATTGTCGCTGTTTGTCCAACTAACTGGTACTGGGCAGGACAATCTCCAGTACAAAACAAACACCAAAATTTGGTGAATTCTAACAAGAAATGCATGGAAAAGATACTCCAGGGCACATTTTTCTACCTAAAGGCAAAGTCAGAAGGATAACTTGATTTTTTTCTCTCATCTTCTGTATACTATATTAGGGGTTCAACTTGAGTAGGGAGAAAGGAGATAGGTCTCTTTCTTATACAAGGCTTGTTTGAAATGACTACTTCTGAAAAGTGTGAAACATATATCTCACAGTTCCTGTGACACTGCCATATCTAAAACTGATTAAAGGACTTGAAAAATCTCTGATAATGGCTGAACTTTGGGTGCTTTAACAAAGACCTCCAGAACTCAGGGCACCTGCAAATAAGTATTCAGACAGAAGTACTGACATGAATAATTTCCTCTCTGCCTTTAGACAAAAGAGATTTATAAAAATTGTGCGATGCAGACTTCATGGAGCTAAATACAGGGAAAAACAAATTTATAATACTTCTACCCTAATATCTCAAAGCATAATTGTTATGGTTAATACATTGTGTCAACTTGGGGAGTCTAGAGGTATGGCTAAATGACTCATCAGGGAGCCAGGGTGCTTACCTTGTATACATCCTGAGCCTCTGCAAGAGGAAGGCATGGAGATTATGTGAGTGCTACACCCCCCTGGGTGGGGGTAGCCGGTTTACAGTATAAGGGAGAGAAAGAGGCTGCTTGCCACCATACCCTCACTTTGCTCTTGTTGCTTTGCTATCTTTCGCTGCCATGAAGGTTTGCCCTCTGCCATGTGCCACTCTGCCTCAGAGCCAGCCATGTACGGACTGAAACCTCCACAAACTGCAAGCTAAATAAACCTTTCCTTCCTTAATTTTGGGCTTTGGGTATTTTGTCTCAGCAACAAGAAAAAAGTAACCAAGACAATAGTCCACCATCTTGTCCCCCCTATGTCATCCACACAGGAAGTCATGTACTACCTGGCTACTTACAGAGACAAGCCAGCAGCATCAGTATCACAATGAGCTAAATAAATACTCCGAGGTCCCAGTCCAGACTTGGCAAAACTGAATCTGTGCTTCATCCAAAAATTCATATATGTACTAAAGTTTGAAAAGCACTCATCTGGCACCTGTGGCATATGACGAAGACCCTGGGTTTGTATATTAAACTACATTTTAGATTGTTTTGAAAGCTAAATACTCAAATTGACAGTGGAAAAAAATTATTCTTGAGACACACATAATGAAAGGATTTCTTCTCATATGAAGATACTAAAATTTAAAAAAGGTCAGAGACTAAATCCAGCAACTGTGAAAGGAAAATTCAAACTGGTCTGACTAGAAAGAACAACAAAAGCATTCATCATTCCATTCCAGGTCCCCTCGCTTCAGATCTGCTCACACATAAGAAACCCAGGAGGAATATGTTCTATACACAGAGGAGAAGTCAAGAAGTCAGTTAAAACCTAGTGCTCAAAAGAGACTGTAAGAGAAGCCCAGAAATTAGAAACTATATTCCCGTTAATATAAAAATAGCAGCTCTAGTCTTAAGCCCTCCTATACTTGAAACTTCCTTGCAATGCACTTAAATTTTTCTTTATTTGTACAGTTATAAAAATTTTATATCATTATTCATTTTCTGCAGTAGATTCTAAATTCCATGGAGAACACAGCAGTTTGTCAGCTGTTCAAGGTGTTTTACTATTGTTTGCAAAGACTATTAAGAATTTTTGATCACTCATTTTCAAAATATAGTGGACAATGAAATTTTCATAAGTTGATGCATGAGTCAATTTCTCCTATAATGTTTGTCTTTTTCTGTACATCCCCCAAACCTTTCAAAACCACTTCAGGTAGCACCGCCCCACTGAACTTTCACAGACTTCTTCCCTCCCTCCAGTGTATCATTTACACTGTTTTATGAACCAATTACTATCTGTCTCCACACACTACTATGACCTCGTTGAAGCCAAGGCCATAATTCATACATACCTAGAGTCTTCCAGTTTTCAGGTACCTAGATAAAGTCGAACTGAATTTCATGCTCTATGTGAATCCAATACCTTCCCCCTTTTTTTCAATGAATTCTGCTTTTTCTTTACAATAGTTACTCAATTTCTGGTTTATTTCTATGGTGTGTTCTTTGTTCAATGACCATGATAGTTTATTCATTGATCTCCACTATACTGATATTAACCATGAGAACTGAACCCTATTCCTAAGTGCAGCAGGAACTTTGATCAAAATTCAATGGTAAGTTGCTAGGGTCAGAGAGGCCCAGGGGACGGGCGGGGCGAGCAGGCCCTCGGAGCCAGCCCAGCAGGCTCCCACAGCCCCCCCGCGCCTTGCGCCCAGGCAGCGAGTTCTCCGGGAGCGGCAGGGCTCCTGGGTCCGAGTGTGGGC
>NW_004955425.1:17302674-17311816 GCF_000276665.1 Chinchilla lanigera | reverse complement strand
TTTGTTTGTAACTCTGTATTGTCTGTATTGTGCTTGTGATATATTGTAAAATGTTGTATGTCTGTTAATGTTTCCCTCCTTTTATCTTTAAAATAAAAAAAAAATTCAATGGTAGCAGAAAGATGGATAATTACTGCTGCAAAACACACAGGTTTTCTCCACTAGTTGTGCTGTTCCTTCTGGGTTTCCATGGTACACAATTTGGGCTTAATCATGTATACTTTGATACCCCTGTAAGTTCTATACTTTCAGTTTTATATGAATTCAGACATACTAGACAGATTTGTACATTCATGGCTTTCACACAGCACCACGTATTTGAGTTTCACCAGTGTTTAACTCTATAGCTGTAACTCACTCATTTGACCTGTGATATCATATTTTATTAAGCATATTTTGTTTCTTTTCTTGTTGAGAGTTGCTGAGATGGAGTCACAATGTCTGTAATTACAGACATGTCACCAGGCCTTTCTCCTGCTCATTTCCTGCTGAGTTATGTGAGAAATTATACAATTAGGAATGTGGGTATTAGACTTCAGGGCTTTCCTCTTTGTCTAATCATTAAACAATATAACAGTAGTGTACACTTCCAGAGAGTACGAGTTTACCTTGCTCCACATTTTCAGTAGCACTAGTTGTGGTTCAGTTTTTTATTACCTCAGATCTTATGTGTGAAACAATATTTAAGTGTGATTTTAGTCAGCATCGCCCTAAAAAGTTGTGAGGTCCGGCATCTTTTCATGCTTGTCAGCCACTTGCGCTTCCTTTCTTTTGATTATCTAGTTTGCTTCTTTTTTTGAACTATTAATACTATTGCTGCTGCTTTCTGAGGAGTTCTTTACTGTAGATGTTAGTTTCCATGATTAACACAAATCCCTGTCTGTGGCAGGTATCCACATAGTTTTCATAATGTCTTTTTAAAATCCAAAGTTGTAAAGTTTAATATCAACTTATCAATGTCTTCATTTTAAGTTTGTTCTTTTCTTTCATGTATAGTATTTCTTTCCCAATACCCAATGTGATTTTAAAAAACTATCTTTACTGTGTATTTTCTTCTAAATATTTTAAATTTGAAGTGCATGTACAATATAGACTGTTTCTGTGTGGTATGTTAAGCACCTATCTCCCCTTCATAACGAATTTCTCTATAAATATTTCCTCCACACTTTACGTTCCTTGCAGGAGAGTTGCAATAAGATTTGCTTATGCTCTCTTTTAATGTCTCCCAGTAAGGGTGAGTTGGTCCTTATTCCTGTCCTCATATATATTTTGCTCCATCTCATTTTCCTTAGCCAAGCTGAAAACATTATGTTTTATATTGGGTTTCCAAAGCCTAAAACTAAAAACAGCCCTGGACTTTATTCTTTCAATGCTTTCAAAATACTGTTTCAAGCAGGGCATGGTGGTGTACCTGTAATCCCAGCAGTGGGGAAGCTAAGGCAGGAGGATCACCATGAGTTCAAACCCAGGCTGGGCTATGTAGTGAGTTCAAGGCAGGCCTAAACTATGTAGCAAGACCCTATCTCAAAAAACAAAAAACAAAGAATAAAATATTATTTCATATTTTATACATTTATATTTGATCTTCAAACATTCCTTTCTCTTTTATTGCTTTAATTTCTTTTGTTTTCTGTTTCATTATAATTTCTGCAAATTAGAGCTAAATCCAATTATTACTTCTTTTTTATTTAAAGATGAGACATTTAAAATGATAAGTATTCTTCAGGAAATAGTTTCTTGTGTGTTTCATAGATTTGACCATGAACTATTTGACTTCTTATTACTGCGTAGGTAGTTTGTACATTCATTTTTAATTTCCTCCTTGAACCAAAAGTCATATTAAAATGGTCTTCTTAATTTCCCAGTAGTTATGGTTTTTATGTTCACCTTTACATTACTTATTCTATTTTATTGGGTTAAGACCAGAGTATATAGTCTATAAAACTTCTGTTTTTTAAAAGTTGTTGAGTCCTTTCCCTTCAAGAGGCAATAAGATTCTGTACATCTACCTATTAAATTTAGTTTATTGACTGTGTTTTTCAGGTCCTAGAGGCTTTGCATTTTTATTTCTATAGCGTCTTCCCAGTTTTGAAGATGATATATTAAACTGTTTCACCATAGCACTACTTTTAATAAGCTGTCCTTGTGTTTCTAATGGTTTTTGCTTTACCATTAGCTTTTATGTTGGCTGATGCATACAGATTCACCATGCATCTACCTTTTCATAATTCGCACCTTTTATCACTGTAGTATCCCTCGTTAGCATGGTGAGAAGTTTTAACCTTATCTTAGTTACATTGCCTCTTCTCTTTAAGTTTCCATTGTCTTCTATCTCTGTTCATTCCTTTCTAAAAACTTTATTAATTTTTAAATTATAAAAAATTGAATATATTTATCAAACATAACATGATGTTTTGAAATATGTATACATTGTTGAATGGCTACATTGAGCTAAATAATACATGTATTTACCTCATATGTTTATCACTTTTTTGTGTGGACATGTGGAAAGAACACTTAAAATATACTCTTGGCAATTTTCAAGAATACAGTGTTAGTGACTTTTAGTCAGCTAATTATTCCTGTGACAAATAATTGAGGTAGTCAACTTACAAAGAAAAAAGGTTTATTTGTGCTTACAGTTTCATCAAAGTTTCAGTCAGTAATTTCTTAGTTACTTTACTTTGGGTCAGTGGCAAGCAGTACATCATGGCAGAAGCACATGATTAAATAAAACCAGTCACTCCATGACTGGGATGTAAAAGAGAGACAGAAGGAGGGGCTGAGGTTCCACTGTCCCCTTCAGTGGCCCTCATCCAGTGGCTTGAAGATCTCATAAAAGAACCTCATCATGGTGTCAATATCTCCCAGTAATTCCAATCTGGGAGCCAGGGCTACAACAGCTGGGCCTTTAGCAGTCATTCCAGATCCAGCTACAGTGAAACATATAATGTCCCCATTGTACAATAAACCTACAGAACTAGTACTCCTATTTAAGTGAAATTTTGCATCACTTGACCAACATTGCCTGAACTCCATCTCCACCTGCCAACCCCACTAAATGCTATTCTACTTTCTGCTTCAAGAAATTTAACCTGCTTAGATACCATATATAAGTAGGATCATGTTGCATTTATCTTTGGGTACTTAGGTTACTTCCCTTAAAGTAATGTCCTCCAGATGCATCTGTGATATATCACATGCCAGGATTCCACCATCTTTAAAACAGAATAATATTTCCATGTGTGTATATACATATATTCTTTATCCAGTCATCTGTATTTTTGTTTGTGACTTAACTTCACACTTTGCTTACTATTTTCTGTTAAACTATGTTGTTAAGTAGCATATAGCTGTGTTTATCTTAATAAATCAAAGTGTCTGTTTTAATAGGAAAATTCAATTCATCGCATTTTGTGTAGTTATTCATATAGTTGATTCTTTTTTGTCCATCTTTGTGTTTATTACTTATTTTCATATTTCTCTCTTTTTAACATGATTTGATGAAGTTGAAATTCTCTCCAGGTAATCTCTATTCCAGCTTCACTTTTCAGGCATTTTGCTGGAATAGTGTTTTACAAATGGATTTAGAACATTCTCATTTTATGAAATGATACATAATAGATTTTATTTTTCCCATCTTTGCATTAAAACTAAACTTTGCTAACTGGATTTTTCCTTTTATTTTTTACTTGTTCAATTTGTTTTTTATTTAATTATTACCTACTTATTTTACTGCTAAAGTAAATTTGACACACTATCTTTTAATAGCATATTTTAGTCCACTAAAATCTAGTACAATTCCTAGTATACCCAATTCTAGTCCCATATTTTTGTTGATGTGTTACATAATGTTCTAGTCTTCATTTTTTCTTTGATTTGATCAGGCTGTTTTGCATTCCAAGAGGTAAGTATTCCAGCTTTTCTTCGCTAATTTGGAGTTCTGGAGTAATATTACCTTCCTTTATGGGTTTCCCATCTTGCCTTATGCAGCATACAAACCATGCTTTTTACCATGCTCTGAAAAGAGGACATTATTTCCTCCATTTGGAAGCTCTAGGTTACACAGCTTCCCCTACCATTTTAGGGTGAGACTTCTAGAATTCCCTTCTGCAGTTCTCTTGTCACTGAACCTATAACTTCCCATCTGTATTTGACACATTGCTAATACTTTTAAGTCCCCCATTTCCCTTATGCTCAGCTCCTACATTTTTCTGGAGTCATTCAAGCTTTTAATATTTGTGATGGTTACATCAGTTGTCAATCTGACTGGATGAAGAGACTCCTGGAAAGGTGCTCGGATCATGGGGCACTATGCTGGTCCCTGGATCAATCCCATCCTGTCTACAGCCAAATGTGCTGAGTTGGGGTCCAGTTGGAGGTGAGTCACTGCGCATGCCTTTGGGGGGTGTATTTTCCCTTGCTTTCTTCCCCTGCGGTTTGCTTCTGACCTGCAGAAGTTGAGCAGCGTTCTGCTACTAAGCCTTTCCATAATAATATTTCCACTTTGGAGCCAGCCAAATATGGATTGAACCCTCTGAAATCATTAGCCAAATAAGCCCCTCTTCCTTTAAATTGTGAGGGTCAGTTACTTGGTCCCTATAGTGGGAAAGCTATCTAATACAATAACTGTCTACAATTACCCTCATGGTATATCGCTCCTATTTCAACAGTTTTCATTTAAAATGTATTACTCACATTTCTAAATAGCTTAGCTTTATCCAGTCACATACAGTTATGACTATACATGCATGCACGTCTGTCGAAAGTGTCATTCCCACTACTTGTTTTTAGACTCTCCTTCTTCAGCTATCTTAAAGTTAATGCACTACTTTGTGCCTTTGAAAATGTCTCATCTAATTATTTCCTCTGATAGGATAAAATGATTCTCTATTTTCTCAGTTTCACATATCCATAGTTTCCTCACCCTGAGAAGTAGATGATAGTTCCCTGGATAGTCGTCCTTAAGATGCAAAAGATGTTATTGTGTGCTCTTCTAGCTCCCAGTGTTTCAGAGAGGAAAAGTGAAGACAATTAAATTATTTCCTGTTGATGATACTGTTAAATATTTAATGTCTATCTTTGTAAATATTATCCTGAATATGGACAAGTTTTGGGAACTGAGCAGATTACATTTCCTTACAGTAAATAAAGTGCCAGTCCATCTGTGCCCAATGTGTCTCCCTCCTGGAGCAATGCATTGAGAATTAAGTGTCCCCCTACCTACAGCATCTGTAACATAGAAGAACATTGAAAATGTAGATTTTCATTTTCACAGGAGAAACCCTTGCTTATCTACCCTCCTTCCTTAAAATTGTCCATTTATAAAGGTAATGGGAAAAATTCTAGATTCTTATGCTAATCATTTAGAATGTAAATAAATCTCTCTCAAGAATAAGACATAATCTAGTTTTACAGCTTGTGGATTTCTTGCTGGTTCTGGCTCCCTTCCCCCATGAAGCATACATGCAGGCCTCTCACTTGTGCAAAGGTAAATATTTTAGGAGTTTTACCATTTAATCAGTCATAAACTAACTTCCAGGTTGTCATTTAGCTGCCAGGTTTCATAACATGTGTACAGAAAGCTTTCACTATGCAGAAACCAAAGCACATTCTTTCTAACCTCACACAGGTATTCTTTTTGTGGCTAAGAGGTTTCTCTGTATTCTTACAATTCAGAATTTACCAATATAAGCATAGGTTTTTCATCAAATCTTCCCAGAATTTAGTGCATTTTCTTATTTTGCATCTCAAACATTTATTCAGCAGGAAGATATTTTTCTCTATTATTAATTTAAATACTTGCTTGTCCTTCATGTGATCCTTTTTCTCTTTCTATAATGTTTATTCACATACTTAATTGCTTGGATGTACCTTCTAGGTCTATTTTCATCATGATTTTGAAATAATTCTGCTTCATCTTCTTTCAAAGTAATTATTTAAGATATAACTGAAACTTTATTCTAAAAATCAAACAATTATTTTAATATGAAGAAAAAAAAATGTATTTAATATACCTCAATCTACTCATACAAGCTTATAATCTTTCATATGAAATTGCTACTAGTGTCTTTCAGCAAATCTATTTCATTTTACTGTTTCTGGATTCCTCTGAATTTATCTTCTTTGTCAAAGAGCAAAAATTAAACCTACAAGAGACAATGAACCTACAAATGGCAGAATGAAAATCTGAAACAACCTGGTGGGGAGCTGTGTATTAGCAAGGTGACTGGCAGTTTCATTAAGCAGCAGGAAGGAGCCACCATGAGACCCAGTTCCCTTGGTAGCCTCAAGAATGAGGAAACTCAAGTCTTCCTTTAATCTACTCTAAGATTTTGCTTCTCAGTGCATATCTTTGAGTTATACAGTGTGTGATTTTGACACACATATACATGCTAAGATGATTAGTGCAATCATCAATTAACATAGCACTCATGTCAGCTACTTTTTTCCTAACATGAGTGTCTAAAATCTACTGTTCTGGCACATTTCTATCATCCAGTATGGTATCATTAACTACCTTACTCTTACTGAATGATGGAGTCCTAAATGTACTGATTTTACATAACTGACTCTGTAGCTATGACATATATATTCACTTTCCACCTACCCATCCACCCACCCCATCTCCAACTTCTAGTGACCACCATTCTATTTTTTTTCCAGTTCAGACACTTTTTTAAAGATTTTTCATATAAAAAAACATTGTGAAGTACTTTTCTTTCTGTGTCTGGCTTTCACTTATCTTGGTGTCCTCCAGTTTGATCCATGTTGTCAAAAATAGTAGGATTTTCTTTATTAAAGCTGAATAACATTCTAAATTATATCTTTATATGATTTATAAATTAGAATATACATAAACTAGAATATAATTTATTTACCCTGTCATTTGTTGATAGATGGGCTATTTCTGTACCCCAGCTAGTGTGAATAACACTGCAAAGAACATGGAAGAGGAGTAACTGTGTGAGGTGCTGATTTCACTTCCTTTGGTTATATACCCAGAAAAAAGGGATTTCTGGGCCATGTAATAGTTCAGTTTCTACCTTTAGGAGGAATCTCTATACTTTTTTCTATACTGGCTGCCCCAATTTATATTTATACCAATAATTGCTTCTTAGCCTTTTGGCTAAGATCAAGTATATTTATAACAATTTCCAAGAATCACCTTTGCTTACCACCCTCCTCAGCACTTGTCTTTTCATTTTCTATAACAGCCATTCTAATAGGTATGAGGTGATAAATTATTGTGTTTGGGTTTGTTTCCCCGGTGAGTAGGGCTAGAAAGTGCTTCTTCAGGTGTCCGTCAGGCATTGATCTGTCTTCTTTGGAAAAATTCTATTTGGTTTCTTTGCCCATTTTTAATTGGGCTACTTGAAGTTTTTATTGTTGTTTTGTTTGTTTTGTTTCTGATTTATGTGTGTTGCTCAAAGATTTTTGGATACTAACATCTTATGGGAATATGTTTTACAAGTATTTTCCTCCAATCCACATTCTGACTTTATTTCGTTGATTGTTTGTTTTGATGTTTCTTCACTAATGCCCTCCCATTTTTTCATATTTGCATTTTTAAGGGTGTTTCTGTGTTCTTTTCAAGCAAGAGTCTTTTTCCTGTACCTTTGTCCATCTTGCTAGAGTTCTTGAAGACTAGACAACCAGACAAGGTCACAGGATGCTAATATTACTTTTCTATGAATGTTCTAGAATCTGTAACACTCAGATCCTCTTCCTGAAGCTCTGTGAATTTAACTCATGGAGGGGGGAAAAAAGAACAGTTCCTGTTATCCCAGTCTGCATTGCTCTAGTTATTAGTAACTTCAGTAGTTGCTTTACTGGCAAAGCAATAAATTAGAGTTCAGCGTGGAAGCAAAGAACAAAGCCACTTTTTCAACCAAATTTCTGGAATTAAGCAAAGGGCACTTGGGGTCAGAGAATCTGGATTTACATAAAGAGACAAAGTTGCCAGTGTTCAGCAATGATTGTAGTTTAGAAGTAAGGGAGAAGCTTTAAAGGCAATCAAAGACTTTCAAAGTCTTAGAAAATCTTTGTTACACCTGATATGTTGATTACTTTAGGCATCTAATTTTCCAGAGTCATCGTTGCAGAATTTTCTGTGGTTCACATATTCTTTGAACTGCTCTCCTCTGAAGGAACAAAGTGATTCTGATGATTGTCATGCAAAGAGAAGGATGTTAAAAATCATTTTCTGTACAGGTCTACTCACGGACAGGGTCACCCTGATCTCCTAGTGTAGATGCCTCGCACACACAATCTCTAGCCTCTTGTTGCCTGTTTTCTTACCATCAGCTGAGAGCTTAGAAAGTAAATTATGGGCATAAAAGTCAATCCTAATTACCGTTGAGAGATCCTTTGGGGATTTTTTGTGTGTTGTTTTTAACTTCAGTTAAACATGTACACCACAACACACCGTGATAGATTACCTGTGGTACTCCGCAGTACTCAGAGAGCAATTTTATAAAGCTTGCTCCAGCTCTTCAAAGTATGCTTTCAACTGGGATTAACAAAATCAAGTCATTTTAGCTTGCTTATACCTCATAATCCACCAGAGAAGGATCACCATGCAGTGCCAAAGCAGTCTGCTTCACCTTGTTATTTGTCACCACGTGCCTGAGAAAGCATGGGGTTCATGCTTTTCCTTCTCTAAAAGTTATGAGATTACTCCATTAGTTTACTTCAGAGTTATAATTACTCATGTTCTTTGGAAAGGAATTATTTTCACACGGAAGCATAAATCACACTGCTGTCAGTACTGGACTCTCTGAACAAAAACAGTGATGAGGCAACACCAGAAATAACAAACAGAGCTGGGAAGATGAAAGGCTGGGTGCCAGGCTCCCAGCAAAGGATGAGAGGGCAAGAAGGAAGATGTAACTGAACAAAAAAATTCATTCCTTAGTATGATGAATGCCAAGTTAAAGAACTGGAATATAGAATAGCTCTGAGCAAATCACTTATTTATTCTCCATATTATTCCAGAAAGATTTTAAGACTTTTTGCATGAATTGGGCAAAAAATGGAAATTTTAAAAGAATTCAAAGCATACCACCGCGATTCCCAGCCGAAAAGCGCACACAGAGCCAGGTAGGCCGCACCCAATCCCGGAGGCCAGGACGCGAGAACA